>NC_091823.1:59859608-60172733 GCF_038994185.2 Dermacentor albipictus
CGACAGAAGAAAATGAAAGGGCATTTTTTGTTTCACTTTGCAGTCAGGCTACATATCAAAATTACATAGAACATGGCCTGATGCAAACTATGAGCACGTTTATACAATGATAAAAGTCAATGAAGCGAGACCCTGAAACGGAAACCCTGGTATTAAACATTGCAACGAGGAACACCAACGCTAAAACACAACACATACCGTCGCCTCTATTTCGGCAGTTTGGTAAGGCGAAAATAGAAAGTGTGGCTGTATTAGGTACATGAGCTATCTGCAAAGATCGTGTCATTTTTTCTTCTTGTTCACCAGTTCCAATAAAGATAAGCGAAGTTGCGTGCAACTTGGAGTACGAATAATTAGCGAAATTAAGAATGAGAAGACGAAACGTTAAGAGCGCTTTGTTTACTGTTAAGTCGCGGAGTAAATATCTTGGTTTTAACGATATACCGGGCTGCGGTTCTATACAAGCTGGATTTCCGTTCGTCCCAGGAAAGCGTTTGTCGTGATATAGGAATGTTCCGAATGCCCGGCACGCAAGGTGCGTCATATATTGCGAGAAGAAAGAAAACCAAGCAGCTATAACGAACGTCAAGGATGACGAATACCAACGTATTCGCTAAATTATGCACGCCAGTGCAATGCCTAAGCTCAGCGGGTTTCTGCACGCGTGCCTCGTATCTCGCAAGGCGATAAACCCTGGCTCGTGTGTCTTCGCAGTGCCGTTTGTCGAGCGTGCCTAAATAAATAAAAGCAGCATCGCGCGCCTGAGGCTCGGGGTGGATTTGTCGTCATCACTCACAGGCGAGGAAATTGGCCGCGGACCTTCAAGGATTGGGGACACCCAAATACCTTTTCTTTTTTTCGTGTTCCATGAATAGTGTCCCATTTCTCTTACCAGTACGCCGCGTGAACCTTGAGTTAGCTTCCCGCTGTTGGCTCCGGCTGTCATCTTTCAAGATGATTATTGATGCGTTTTCGTCGATCGCGTGGGGTTTACTAACACGGAATCGCGGTCATTCTTGCACGCTTTGCGGTGGCTGCTACAGTATGCGGCGAAATAACCACATAGCCTCATATCTACAGACTGCATTGTACAGCATGATTCGCGCGCCGGCTTTAGCGAAATTTCTGCTCTAAAGTGACTAGAGATGGAGTTCGCCAATAGAAGCTGCAGGCCAAGAGAAATGGAGTGTGATTGGCTGGCACTCGAACACTGGTCAATGACGACTGGTTGCCGAGGCATTGACAAATCAAGAACAAATCGCGATAGCTGAGTTGGGCAATCATGAACGTGGCAGCAGCTGAACTGTTCGTCCATCGGTTTGCTGACACCAGCTCTAAAACTTGAAAAATGCTTCGATGTTTCAGTGAAAGGAGTGTGATGACACATCTGGCATGCGTGTGTGGAATACATGGTCGTTCCCACTGACTGACTTGTGGGATTTCTTGCGGGAACGCTTAGCGAAATCACGAGATTTCGCTGAATTACAAGAGAAACTCTTGGGAATAAGTTTCCATAGGTTTCGTGAAGACGAACACTTGCCTAAGCAGTGTATCACAAACATGAAGCCGAGAGTCAGTGTATAGTCGCTTCACTGAGCATAAATCCCCGCTGTACCCAAACTAGACGATCTTTTGTGCTATACTCGCCTCATGGCACCTTCGCTTGCATTCAAGCACGCTTGTACAAGCCTCAGTTCTTCAGTGACCTCTTTATATATATGTATACGTCTCTCCTTACATCGTCTTCTGTGCAGATAAAGCAATTATTCATATATGCACCTGTTATCTGTTCGTTCTCGCACCGACATTTCCTTACAACGTAGCTCATGCTTCTTCAGTCCAAACGCCGCCCGCTGAACTTAGTTTTTTCAACTGTACGTAACACCGATTCTCTCTTAAGCTGTGATTGATAGTGCCGTCTTATTAGACTGTAGCGATGTCGTTTCAAGAAAAAGCCTAAAGGGCACGCACATCTCATTATGTGCGTTTCGGCCCGCATGCAAATATACGCGATCAATATGGTATTCTCGAAGACGTGTGGTTAAGGGCCTTAGCTTGCATCTGCAAGGCTGCATGTATATAGGTTAACGGACCGTCAAGAGAACAGAGCGCCTCTGTCAGCGCTGCCATCGTCTGACAGCTTCTGGCTGCGCGAAGGTGTTAATAAGAGCGCGGTGTTCGCGGTAGTGATCTCCGTGCCGTGGCAGCGGCACGCCTACTTCAAGGGCATGCAGGGGCGTTGTCGGCACCTAAGACGTCTCAGGCCGCCGCATTCGAGTGGCGAAGGCCGCACTAACGCAACTCAATTGTGAAGCCACATAAGGGGCGACGTTCGAGCTGCTTCGAGGACGGTATCTTTAATATCTTTAAGCAAGAATTCTGCATCCCTGACCTTTTTCTTTTCCTTTTTTCACTGGTGTCGATAGTCCGCGGTCGCAATTTTTACTGACGCGTTTGTGATATGGCTTTTGTTATTTATTGAACGTTTCACCTTATATTACTGTTCATTCAAGGTTAAGCAGCTAGAGGGGTAAACTTCGGCATTTATTAGGCCAACGCGTGTAAAATATTTCCTGCATTGTAGGAAACGACAGCTTTTCGTAACTATTGACGCCTTGTATTTGCGAGTAAGTCGTTGACCCGAAGCGTTGGCTCAGCAGGCCGCATCAGTGACTGGAACGTTTCTCCTCTTTTCCACGCTCCACGAAGCCAATTCGGCTATGTTTATTCCTCACAAGGTTCCACGTTGTTCGGTCTCTCCACTTTTACGAATCGCGGAGGTTGTAGCGCCTGTTACATGTGTGCTTCTCTTCAACTCAGTTATACGAGGGCGAAGCAGAAAGCCTTTGCTCCTATTTTTCTTTTCTTTTTATGGTTGTGAATGCGAAGTCAACATATCCAGTCCCAGTGGCGGACCTTTGTTGGACCAGCCCGGCCTTATCTGCCGGTAGCTCCGCCGCACGGCGCTGCTTTCAGTTGTTGAATATGACGGTTCAGCTTCACACGTCTAAGGCGTACGAGCAACAAAGTGTGATTCGATTTCTATGGAGCGAGAGACGAAGGCCCATTGAAATCCACAGGGAAATGCAGCTCACGTATGGGGAATGGTGTCTCGCTTTGAGAAGTGTGAGGTGGCGGTGTTGTGAGTTCGCAATAGGCAGTGAAGGCTTGCATAACAGTGAGCGGTGAGGGGGGGGGGGGGGTGCGTCGCTGAATGACTACGAGGGCATCTCAAATTTAGTGCTGCGATGGGAGGACAAATGTCTGAACTGGCATGGGAACTATGTGGAAAAAACAGTGTAAGGGGCTTATAATAGAACATATATTTGTGGTTACCTGTATGTAGCTTATTTTGCTTAATAAAAAATAGGGGAAGAGACTTTCTGATAAAAAAGTGGCTGTGGCTTAGCTAAGGTTAAGCCCAGGATGCGAAGCATACTAGCCTTTATTGTAGTTGTTGAACCACTCTTTAGCCTGGTGAACTGCTGTTGCTTGGCTATATTTGGTTCGGCTAGACGAAGAAACAACTCATGCGTTACTCTGCTTCGCCTTCAAGAGTGGAACGCGACAGCGTTCCCGTCGACCCGCCAAGGGGTGTAAGACAATGGGCTACGGCGCAGCGGCTATGCGCCCCGCATTGGACGCGGTGAGCGTCGAGCAACGCAGCGTTCGGCGCGGCAACAAAATGTGTGCCTGAGCAAGCGACGCACGAGAACAGCTCGTTTCTAAGGCAACACCGCATTCACTAGAGGCGCTTTTGTACCGCTTTGAAGCATCGTACTCGTGGCTCAGTGGTAGCGTCTCCGTCTCACACTCCGGAGACCCTGGTTCGATTCCCACCCAGCCCATCTTGCAAGAGTTGAGCCAAAGGCACCTAGAAAATCAGTCTCTGTAGCACGCCGCAACCTTCGCTTCTCATTCCAATGAGCAGCTCTGTCTCCAGGAGGCATCTCACCTCGTGAGTGTCTAGCAGAGGCAAGCGCAGCTGCTTATATACCGCCGCGACGCCGCGAGCGACGGCGCGAGTTGGAGCCCCGTTTCGCCTCTGTCGTGACGTCACGGTGTCACGTGGTATTGAAGGCGACACCGCCGCGCCTGAGGAGCTGGGTTGAGCTCTCGTAATATGCTTCGCATAAAATACTTTCTGACTTTTTGATTATAAAAATACGTGGCGACGTAGTGCCAGAGACAGGCACTAATTTCTGTATATACGTTTGATGTAATTGCAGCTTTTTGTATAATCGCGCGCAAACGATGACAAAAAACTCGTGCCCGCGCAGCCCAGCGTTTACGACGTGGGAGTGTCTTCTGAGTGAAAATAAATTAGCATATATCGAACACGCCGGATTGCGAAACACCTCTGCTGTATAGCGTTGACTTTCGTCCAGATGGCGAAGTCCCTCTCCCACAAGCCTCGTAAACACCAAGGCCTGCTGTGTGCAGCAGCCCCGGTGCAATCGAATCACAGTAGCGAAAGAATGCACGCGGGGTGGCCACGCTTGTTTCCCAAGGTTAAATCGCGCCTGCTATTTGCCGCCTGCGCCCTACCTGTGCGTTATGCCCTTCGGAAGTTATGCGCTACGTATTACTTGCGGGCGGAGCCAATCTCAAAGTGAACGCGCAGTATTGGAACGTTCATAAACGTGTGTTTAATTTGGAATGCCTTCTGAACGTATGAGACCGTGGACGCATGAAAGGTCGCGTAGGTGCTTATTCGCGCGCATACCGCGCTCAGACATTTCCGTAGGTGTGTCGCAGTCCACTAGTGGCTGCAGTTTAATCGATGGCGCTCAGCGTGATTATAGAATGATGTCGGGCACATATAAGAACATGGAATGACTAAAGAACCAAACTAATGTCGTGGCCTTTGTGAGCTATGCAGGTAACTTAAACGGAAACGTTACTGCCCGCTTGCAAGAGTTGTCAAGAACGTGACTGGCTTTGCCTAATACGGGTGGTCTAGAGCCCTACGAACAGCCCTACGAAGGCGTAACACACTGGACAGAAACTCAGAGGTTTAACAATAAGGCTTGAGAGGAAGTTAAAGACCGCGCCATGAGCGATGGAACAAATATTGTTGTAGACGCGACGTTTAGAGAAAAGGAAACAGCGGTATGGATTAGAGAACAAACGAAAGGTAGCCAATGTTCCAGTTGACATCAATAAAAAGAAACGGAGTTTGGGCTGGTCATGTAAAGCTTAGTGCAGATAACCGGCGCATTCTAATAGAGCTACAGAATGGGTGCCAAGAGAAGGAAGGCGCAGTCATGGATGGCAGAAAACGAGCTGGTGTAAGGAAACATGCACTTTGCAGGCATAATATAGGGTCAGCTGGCGCAAGACAGGGGTAATTTG
The DNA here is from genome assembly GCF_038994185.2 of Dermacentor albipictus. Classification (NCBI taxonomy): domain Eukaryota; kingdom Metazoa; phylum Arthropoda; class Arachnida; order Ixodida; family Ixodidae; genus Dermacentor; species Dermacentor albipictus. Next base: position 59,864,964 of record NC_091823.1, read on the forward strand.
AGCGCGAATGCATAAGCTGATCATGATCACGTTAAGCTAGGTAAAGCTCGAAGCAACGGAGAAAATAAACACGAATCCTGCCTGTCTGCACTTAACCTGCGTGGCTGCGCATTTTCGAAGGCGTCAATACTCTCGGCATCTTTCTGTATACGTCAAATGTTTGTGACAAAATGTTGCACATTTCTCATACGGCAATTCAGTACGCCTCCATGAGCGCGGAAACACAACGCCGTAGAAAGCCTGAACGAACGCCGCCCGTTGTCCGGACGAATTTATTTATGCCCTCGAGGCCCCAAAGGAACGTCCATTACAGTGGCTAGCGCTGCCTGGAAGGTGCACTTCCGTCTCTCGTGCCCAGCAGCACCACATATGCATCCCCCATCGGCGTCGTGCAGTTTTCCCGGCAACTTCCCGTCGCGTAGACAGGTGGAAGAAGGCATTTAAATCTGCGCTCCGCAAAACGCTTTGCATCTGACCGGCGCACTCCAGCTGAACCCCTCATTACCGCTTGCATTTGCCTGGCCACCGCTGCAGCCATCATCCCTCTTCCCTCCCCTCGGCCCGTTTCGTCTTCCCTGCTATGACGACACCCTTCCTCGAAATGATAATACGATAGCATTGCACGGAGGGCAAGCGGGGTGATCATTTTCACTCCGTAAACAGGGCCCGACTTCCTTCGGCGCACGAGCCGCCGCGAGCCGAGCACGAGCCGCCGCCGGCGCAGGGAAAGGGACCGGTTCGTTCGGCCGGCCTGCAGCACGCCGTCTCGCTCTCCGCCGCGGACAGACGGGGCGTCCCCCTTTTATTTCTTTTCCTGCCTCCTGGCACATCTTCTTTTCTTTGATTCTTTTTCGCATTTCTTTCTTCAGGTGGTGAATCTCCGGGCCATCGTATCTCTGCCGGCTGCATTCCGGCACGGCCGCAAATACGGCGGCAGTGGGAGGCGAGTCGCTCATTTAGCGGTCCTTGATCGCGGACAAGAGCCGTGCGAGAGAGCGGCGCACTGTTCGCGCTTGGCGGCGCCGTGCAGACAGCTGCGGTTGACCGGTCGGTGTACACTGGGCTGCGTTTTTGAGCATATCCATTTCCTCGTCTTCCCGCCGCCGCGCATATTGATCTCGTTGCCGAGCCGCCTTCTTCTGTACACACCTGGTGTACACAGGTGCGCGCATACGCCGCGACTGGCGGGGCGTCGTGCTGCTGAGTGGAACTTTTAATCACGGCGCCGGCAGCGTGGAGAGGAAGGATCGCGGGAGCGTCGTTTCGGCTGTAGGAGCTGGTTAATGTAACCCGAATGAGAGCAAGCGACTCAAGGACTCTCTTTTGACCTGCGAGGCTCGAAGTACGTCGACCCGTTTTTGGCGCGCTGCCAAAGGCACTTTACGTAACGGGAGTGTCTTCGAGCCTCTGGTGAGGAAGTATGCGGAGTGCTTCTGTCGCCAGCCGTCTGGCATAAGGATTTGTTTCCTGGTACCGTGCCGTTTCTTTTCGGCATTTCTTTTCCCTAAATAGTACAGCGAAAGAGCGAGTGAAGCTATGAGCAACCGGCTGTTATACGTCGCACGAAACCCTCTGGGTTCATTTATGTATGCGTTGTACCCTCCCTAATTTCTTAGTTTCTCTGCCCGTCAAACCTTGATTTGACGGGGAAAATGTCGCCTCGCACTGCAACTAGCTGTGTTGGAACACTACACACACACTCTTATCTTTCCTTTTTCTCATATATTTCTCCCAGTTCACCAAGCGTTGTATAATCAACGGCGGGCACGGCCTTGATTTACCTCCCTGCCTTTTCTTCTGTCTCTCTCTCTCTCTCTCTCTCTCTGCCTATGTACAGGAGCACATACGCAAAACGTACGCGCGCACGCGTGGAGTAAAATGAAGCGCATGTCGCTGGAACGAATCACCCGAAATGGGATTCGAACTATGCCTCTGTAATCGTCTGGCTGCGCTCGTCTTCTTTCGGCTTACAGTTGAGCTGCATTCAAAAGAGTCTGGCAAAAGAGTCTGATACGAAACAGTAGTGCTCGTGGTGAGACTGCAGCCTTTATTCGCAGAAATGTCGGTAACACGGAGCGTGCCAGAATATAAATTTCTTTGCCTGTCTTATAACACACATCGCGGAGTGAATGGCTGTTTCACTCTGCACTTGGGCTTGAATAATAAAACGGAGCTTTCTTTACCTACCAGCTCTCTTTGCCGACACAGCATCGTTAATTGTATAGTATTTAATTAACCTTCGCCTCACGCTTGTATCAGCATGTGCATTATAGACCTGGGTATCGCCCCTCCCCCCGCCTTTTTTTTTTAAACCTGCGCCATCTTCCTTTCAGTTCTGCTACAAGTTAAAAGTTGGGCAAATTGGTTTATGTTCATTGTGTTCATTGTTTCGGTTATGGAATAGATGCCTCATTTAAGATGAAATTCGATCTTCTCGTATCTCCCACGTTCGAAGATATATTGTGATCGCCTGCTACACACGTGACATGACGCGCTCAGCAATCGCTGTGACTTTCCGTATTTGGGTGTACTGTAACTTTTACGCACCCCTTTAGCGCTTTGAGCGCGTTTGAACATCCTGTTATGCACTGGCACACTCGATGTCATTTGAACAGGCTCGCTAATGGGGCTGAGAGGGACGAAAGCCTTCTTACCGGTCATCTTCAAAACTAACTGCTTCCGAAACACAATTTGTTGCCTTACGTTCACGCTTCCCGGTTTGCGAATGCGTCCACGCGCCGACGAGCTTCCTTTTGAAGTCGATGCGCTATATCCTCGTTAACGGTCCTCTTCGTTGTACATATAGCGCTCGGCAAGGAAGCAGGAGTGTCAGGAAGTGCTGCGCTGTAGTCACGAATGGGATGCAACATTGCCAAGTGCTTTAAAAATAACAGCTACCGCATGTCTCAGCCTGTCCCGTTGTTTGTTTGCAATAAAATTCGTTCGCGGTTTTCGTAACGAAGCGTGAAAGAGTGTATCGAGAAAAGGTTTCACGACGCTCCCAGTTAATTCCTCACTTTATGGTCCTACAGCCCCTCACCCGCATGATTTCTTTCTTTCTTTCTTTCTTTCTTTCTTTCTTTCTTTCTTTCTTTCTTTCTTTCTTTCTTTCTTTCTTTCTTTCTTTCTTTCTTTCTTTCTTTCTTTCTTTCTTTCTTCCTTCCTTCCTTTCTTTCTTTCTTTCTTTCTTTCTTTCTTTCTTTCTTTCTTTCTTTCTTTCTTTCTTTCTTGTGCGAAATGCGGTAGCCGTATTACGTTTCCTCCCATATCCAGGCTAACTTTCGCTTTCGCGATTCGACGCGCGTTGAAATTCAGGCCATTCTGATTTTATCGCGCATTTCAGCACCGCCTTTCTGTCGTTAATGAAGCGTAGAAAGAGGTCGCAGATGAGTCGCCGTATACTATAACTGTGCGTTCCTTAGCTGCGTATTCTATGCGATGTCTTTATCGGCACTTTGCAACGGGAACTACGCCCAGCTCGCGAGAATAAGTGTAACGAAAAGCCGACGGAATGCACGAATCGGCGCCTTGCACGCGGCACCGATCGTTGCATCGAGCATGAGCGTGCCAGATCGGTACGTCGCCTTTCCGGAAGAAGAAAACATTGCGCTCTACTTGCAGCACCTCCTGGCTGCGATGTGTATGCGGCGATACAATCTGCGGGCTCACAGCGGCATTTTTATCGCCTTTCTCTTCTTTCCTATTTTGTGCGACGTCTGCGTGCTTCATGATATCGGACGCTGTAATACATCGTTTCGGCGACGCTGCGTGCTTGTGCGGACAGACTCTCTTCGTATCTTCTCTTCTTTTCTCCTCATCTTTTCCACCCGTTCTCCTTTCCCTCAGTGCAGAGTATCCAACTGGACAGTTCTGCTTAATCTTTCTCCCTTTCATCTGTAATTTTTGTTCTCTATATCTGTCTGCGTGCCAACCTGACGTCTGACCGTACATTTTCTCTTTAAAAGATCAAAATAGCGCGATACACAAAGGACTGAAAGAAGAACGTTCTGTCATTTCAGTCCTGTGTGCATCACGCTGTTTAACTTTTTGGCAATGTACCAACTGGCCCAAGCATCTTCCACCCATCTGCAATTGTTATACTCTCCCTCTCTCGGATTCACACTATAAGCTTGAACGGATTCCCATTCTTCCTTCCGCAGACCACCCTCTTTAAAGGGGCTCTGAAGCACTTTCTGAAGGTAGCGAAAAAAAATTGTTGGCGATGTTGTAACGAGGTTTCTGTGAACATGCGAGCCAAATATTATTGCACTGCATGTAGCCGGGAATTTACAAACTCGTGCCAAGAGCAGATGAACAGTCGCTTTCTCCTGCATCCGCAATGTCACGACCGAAAGCACTTAGTCAATCATATATATATATATATATATATATATATATATATATATATATATATATATATATATATATATATATATATATATATATATATATATATATATATATATATATATGCGTGTGTGCGTGTGTGTGTGTGTGTGTGTGTGTGTGTGTGTGTTTGTTTGTGCGTGTTTGTGCGCGCGCGCGTGATCTGCTCTAAAAGACAGAAAAATTAATGTTCGCACTGCGCGTAGCTGCGTCTGCTGCGTGTGACCTCAGAGGTAGCAGTGGAAGGCTGGGTAGCGAAGACAAACGCGTCCCGCGACAATAACCTTTTGCCGAGGCTTTGCCCTCTTGGCTTTCCCGCTGTTAGCTTTCAGCGCGCTAGCCGAGACGAAAAGAGAGGAAAAGCAGCTTATCGGTGTGATAACTTATAGTGAACGATTCTAAAATATTTTGCGGCATGATATTCAGGGGATGACGTACTTTAATGGTGAGGCCATTATATGATTAACTAGAAAAGTGTTTCAGGGCCCCTTTAATCAAACGTGCTGACCAGTTATCTATGAAAAATTGAACAAGCAAAGTGTGAATGTGCGCCTCGCTTGAACGGGCGCAGTCGATGTGAGAGAGTGTTCAGGAGCGCAACGGGTGCACTTCTTTCTGTCGTCGGAGCCGAGCATCAAAAAGGGCGCATAAAGAAAAGACCGCGAATTGTGACTTGCGGTAAGAGAGGCTACTCCACAACGTTACTCATAGTGCCCGAAAGCCAACTTTTCAAGGACCCTTTTGATTTACGTAAAAAATATCTCATTAATTACTCTTCAGCCGCCACTGCTTGACGATCTCGTTATGAAAGAGCACCTAGAACAAAATATGTGTTGCGTAACGTGTCACCGCAGCGTCTCTTGCTCCGCCAACTAATCGAGCGCTGTCAACACAGGACCGGAAACAGCTGGCTGCTTGCTGCACTTGACCTGTCACGCAACACCGAGCCAGGAAACGAAGCAGAAAGAAGCAATGCTCTCCGTATTGAACCCTGCTGCGCGAAGGCGAAGGCCAGACTAGACTTTCAAGGGCCTCTGAATTACATTTTTTCCCCTGCTTAATGCACATGCGGGAGCTTATCGCGAATTTTCTCATAGAGTTCTAGTAGAGTTGACTGTTGGGCTAGTTGGTCGTCCATATTTGAAGTAGAAGCTTAGCGCAAATAAAACCACGAACACAAGGGAGACAGCGCTTGTCCTTGTCTGTCTCCCTTGTGTTCGTGGTTTTATTTGCGCTAAGCTTCTATTTCTCATAGAGGCTGCAGCGGACAAAATTAAACACTAAGATTCAGAAACAGGTTAACTTTAGCCACCTGGTGTAAAGCGAGGTATGTGTACCTTCAGGGAAGTTAGATTGCTCATTTGATCTTACCGCTGCTACTTCAGTGGTTTCTTTCTTATTACGTTGCGTGCTTGCGTAGCTAGCGGCAGCACTGGCAGAGGGCCGATGGTTTTTATTTTTCCTTCTTTTTTGATCTCGCTTTGCTTTCCTCAAGTTTCTCTCACAAACCCATTGAAAGAGCATCGCTCGAAGCGCCGTCCTTGTGTAGGCCGTACGACCACTGGCGGTGGCGTAGCCGCGTGGCCCATTTCCACGCCGCGAGAGAGCCTCAGGCGAATGCTTTCTTTGCATGCGGGGCTCTGTATTCGACCTGAGACGAGGTCGTTTCCCACTCTGTCGGGCCACGAGGAAAGTGCAGAGTACTCAGCGTAAAGCTTTCCGTGTAGTATAAGGGCGAATACACTGCCGCGCATGCGTATGCAAGCCGAGTGTCCCCAGTCGCGGCGCGAAGTGTGCTCGTGTTTTGGAAATATTGTTTTAGAGCACAACTCTTAGGCGCCCCCGGCGTAACCGTGGAAACGCGCTCGTGCCACTGCTCGCGCGTTGAGGTGTCCTCTATTGAGAGACAGTTACCGCGCTGCACTTAGACCCACCTTCCCTCCCCCCCCCCCCCCCCCCAATCAAGAATCGCTCTCTCATCATGCCAGCGCTCTCATACTGCCCCTCGCGCTCGTGCCACTGCTCGCGGCTTCATCGTCGCCTTGTTACACAGCTGGCTCCGATGCCGCTCATCATACCAGCGTTCTTACAATGCCCTTCCCTCTGCGAAGGCTCTGACGGCACTAGCCCCCTGTCAGTCGGTGTGGTGATTTTGGTCTCAAATTCCTTGACTCAATATATCGCGAAATAAAAACATGTATATAGCTGCGCTCAAATTTCGCATTAGGGAGTATCGTAATCGTCGGACATTTTTTTTTATTATGCTACAGACTTGCAGGTTGACCGGTGTCGAGGTCGGTGCCAGGCCCTTTCCTTTTTGTTCGGGTGCCGTAACATTTCATTAATATATATGTCTGCTCATCAATGACCGCGCGACAATGTGCCTAAAGAAGATAAATCGAGTGACAAAGGCTATACGGCCACGGAGGAGTCCGTGAACTTTCAGTTTACTATCTCACGAGGCAGCCGCCCGCACTTCTGGCACGCTGGTTTCGTGAACTTGTATTGCATCATAAAGCCTAACTTTTCGATTGGTCATGTCCAACACTGTCTTCTTCTACATCGTGCATGTGCTGGCATTATTACACTGGTATCGCTTGACTAGGATGTTGATAGAGGAGCTGTGGAGAACGACACTGCGGTCATAGCGGGACTACCCGCATCGCACAGTGGGTCTCACGCTGCTTGGCTGCTATTGTTCGTTCTAAAAAGCAACGATCCACCTAGCGCAATGGCGCGCGACAGGCGTGAGACTCTCGTCAGTTTTCGTCTTCTAGGCCTCTGCATCGAACGCAGGGTAGCCTCGCTCTGTGTTTGTCCGTGTCTACACAAGTGCGTTGCCTTTAGAACAATAACGACCAATCAACTAGCCCACCGATACATCCTGAACAAGTTTCACCCGAGTTCGCGAGAAGCGCAGCGCACGACCGATGCTCCTGCTTAATGAATCCTTTTGTAAAGCACATAATGAATCTACATCCTTGTTGCGTAACTTCGTCATTGTAAACTACTGTGTTACTGAATTAGCCCATTCTTTTTATCTAGTTCATTGGCATTTTGCTATCGCTGAGTGGCGCTAGGGAGACGAGCAAGAATGTATACACTTCTGCCTAATGTGTACCGCGGTTTCTTCCGGGCTCGTCGTTGCTCTTTTCTCAGTCAACTCTCCCTCACTACAGCAAATAAGGGGTAGGTGGAATCGTTCACGGGTGACGGCATAATAAGTTACGTCATCAATCGCAGCTTACACACCACGATCACTTTTGGGTTCAAATGCGTTGCACGCGATTACGCCGAAGTAAGCCTTGATGGTTGTCAGGTAAATAACCAAGAGGGGGATGCGTACCGTCAGCGTAGGCAGGCGGCAGGTAGCGCACCATGGCCGACCGCACGGATCCCCACGACGGGTTCTCGAGGTTGTTGCACATTCCGGTGAGAGTGCGGTAGCGGCTGAGCTCGCACTTGACCGGCTTCAGGAAGGTTGGGCAGATGTCCTTCACCAGCGTCTTGGAGGTGTCGACCTGAGGCAGGCCGTACACGATGGCGTGGTACGACAGTGAGAACCTGCGACGATACGAGACGCGCGTTCACATCTCGCCGGGCGAATTCGGAGGCATCGCTGCATGGGGACGAGAATTTTCGTTTTTTTGGGGGATCGCGCTAGAAGGAATGGGCTGTGAGTTAGGTGCACAAGTGCACACAAGGACTATAGTACGATACTAAATGAAGTTCATTACGTTTCGCGTGCTCATAGAGATACAGGACCAAAAAAACCCGCGATTCTCACTGTTTATTTCACTGCCGAGTCTAGGAAGCAGTTTGCGACATTCTTCCTAAACTCAGCAGTGAAATAGATAGTGAGCGTCACGTGGCCTTGTGATGATGGACCTACATGAGCACGGGAAATTCTGTATACTTCATTTGCTACAGTGCTCCTACGAGTGCAGGGAGTCGTCGCACAACTCGAGCGCCCAGCTTATTTAGAATTGTTTGAGCTTTGTACGCCTTAGATTTTATCCGGTTAAATATTACGGTTGGCTGACAATCACTTTTTGCGAATAATGAAGCTTGAATAAAGAATAATGAATAATGAATGCATAATGAATGAATAATGGTTTAATTCATTTGGGTCTACGTACAGTGGCGAACTCTTAGTCGGATTGTCTAGATAAGTAGAGTTCTCATGTATGTTGGTATGTCGTTCTCCCAGATAGTGGCTCTATAGTCATATAGAAGGCGTAATGACGAAGGTAGATAACATATTTATGTACAGGGCGATCATTTGTAAGTTTTACGGAATTCTTTAAATATCGCCAGTGGCAGATAGCATAATTATTATCCTCGAGCTGGATTATTCAAAGAGGCGGACATTACCAGCATGAGAAATGGAAACACGGATACAATTAATTAACAAGAATTCACGAATTAACTTGTTAATTAATTACTTTACGGCACATGTTGCAATTTACGAATTCTAGCCGGTGAGCTTGCAAGACGTATACACTTGCAATGAATTCCCAGAATGACAGCAGTTTAGAGGTATTATTTTCCAAAATATGGAACGAAACGCATGAGCGTTCCAGTTACTTTTGTGTTTCATGCATAAAAGAGCGTTTCGTTAAAAACGTAAGTGGAACAACAGTGCATATCTTTACGGCAAGTTTGATGGCGCGTATCTCCGAACATGTGTCATACTGGAAATTCATTCCAAGTGGATACACCTTGCAAAGTCACCGGCTGCAATTCGTAAAATGCAATATGTGCCATAAATTAATTAAATCAGAAGATAATTAGTGATTTTTGTTAATCAGTTGAATATGCGTTTCGATTTCTCGTGCAATGAATGCCCGCCTATCTGAATAATCCAGCTCAAGCAGCAGAGTTATGTTACGTGCAACAGGCTATTTTTAAAAATTTCCATAAAACTTTAAAATGGTCACCCTGTATATTTTGCTCCAAAACTAAACAGGTGTCCTTGCCACCTAACCGGTTAGCACGCCCTTCAGTGGAGTAGTGTGTTTTTATTTTGCATATACGCAAATAAGGTAGTACAATACATATGTCGACATAGGCGTGCATAATCATTGCTTACCGTCCCAATTTGCTTTTTACCGAGTAGGTTGGGTAGACATGGACAAGGACGCGAGCAAGGACACAATTTTCGTTCAGCTCTAAAGCTATTGGGCGTTACTAACTAACTCGGCCGAACTTATACCTTGATCCGAGTAAAAGGCTTCGTACAGTTAAAGCCATGTACGCTGACTGCTTCTGCATTTGTGCTAGCCCATGTCGATGTCGACAGAAAAATCTTATCGAGCAAACATCAGATGGACAAAATACGAGTAGCGGGTGTATAAACGGTTTGAGGTCGGCGTAGAGCTTTTGAGTCTGTGCCTTTTAGAGGTCGGCAGGCTTTAAAACCGCTCCCAGCTGATAAAATGAGCGGTGCTGAATACGGCCAGCTGAAGTCGAAATAACTTCTAGGCTGCAAAGAACGGGTTCCGCATCGACAACAGCTTACGCCAGGTCTGTCGCGTGTATCACGTGTGTTGAGTGTTAAGGTGCAGTAGATTAATTATATCGTTGCTTTAATGGGCACAAGAAGAAGCGGAAGCTATACCGTGTCGCAGTAAAGTTTCAATATCGATAGAAACCTTGCTACTACGCTGTTTTTTTCGTCGTGAGTTAACGAGGACTTGACGTGAATGCAGCTACCAGAGTACCATTTTTCATTATCTGAGAATCCCATGCCTGTACTTCTTGTACTGCACTGCCACACTACGTGATAGTTGTTACGTAACAGACTGCTAAGAGAGAAAAAAAAAGAGGCAGAAGGATACACAGAATATGCCTGCGTTCCCGTGGTGTCGCGCTTTTCTTTAGCATGTAGCTAGGCCATGTTGCGCCTCAGGAGCTACTGCGGGGCACGCTTTGTTATTTATTATTTGAGAGTCTGAAAGAAAAATAAGCGCACAATTCACTGTGTTCAACAAATATTGACAAATTTAAGATTATTTGTGCACATGTCCGTCGGCTTCTTTTCCGTGAAAAGTTACTGTAGCAGCACAAATTCTTTCACTGACTACACATTCCTACGAACTTGTATATCTATATATATATATAGAATAGAATATATAGAATATATATACAGTAAAAGCTCGTTAATTCGAACCGCAAGGGGAAGCCGCTTCAGTTCGAATTAACGAAAGTTCGAACTAACGAAAGTGAAGGAGGGCAACAGTACACTGCGATTTGGAAGCAGTAGGGCATGTCAGAAATTTGGCGCGTCAGAAAGTGATGGCGTGTGCCGTGGGCACATGCCACTTTCAAGTCGAAGCTTTGGGTCCGACTGTGCCACACCACCGATGTCCACCGAAACGAACGTTAGCCGAGGCTTAACACCATCACGATGAATCGCGACGGCCGATACCTCCTAAGCTGAAAACAGAGGTGCACAACCGATGAAGACTGCCGAGACAAAGACGCTGAACATGTGAAGGTGGCGAAGGCCCTGATTCGTTGGCTCTTGATTGCAAGCGCAGCTGCGACGTACTTGATTCGCTGTGTTTTGCAGCTTGCCGTGCCATCTCCGCACAACATTAGCAGCTGTACAAGATTTGCAAAGCCTCTGAGATTCGCAACGGGCAAGAAGTCTCGGAGGTCACGTAGAACGGAGAGGCGGCAGCCGCCGCTGCCTTCTGGCTGACCCCGCGTCGGTTAGATTTTTTTCCGATTTTGCCTTCTCTCGCCGTTCTCTCCGTTTCGGAGGCAATACAGCCTTGTGTGTAGGCAGTAGGCGCGTTTCTCTGGCTATGTGCCAGGCGAGCGTAGTTCGAATTATCCGTGAGGGAACCTTCTCGCGTTCGAATTAACGGACTTTTTTATACATAGACTTCTGTGGAGCTTGGCCGGACCAAATCGTACAGTTCGAATTATCCATAAATTCGAATTATTGAAGTTCGAATTAACGAGCTTTCACTGTATATATATATATATATATATATATATATATATATATATATATACATATATATATATGTATACATACCACTACCACTATACTAGCTCAAGTTTCCTACTTCAACTAAGAACAGTTAAAGTGGGCTATAGACAACGTTATTTTCGATAGATAGGGCACCGCCAGGTTGGGCTGTTACGCGAACAATTTTTCAGTTTTGGGAGCAGTGACCTCAAACTAACATGGCCACGAAAAACCTAATGCATCTGTACAACCATTATCACGCATAGGAATCAACTGTAGGGCCGTGCATTTGCTTCGATGGCCGGCACTGGAGCGCTTCCTCAAAATAGTCTACAGGTGTATAGCGGGTCACATGTGGTGTGTACTCACTTCTGAGCGAGTATCCTGGAGGCATCGAGGATGATCTCGGAGGGAACGGTCACGTGCTCAGGCGTCGGCGTGTCGGAGGAGAGCTCGTAGATCTCGTTCGGCACGCTCTCGCCGAATTTGGTTTTGGCTTCCATCAGCGCCTGGTTAACGTCGTCGTACGTGATGCACTGCTGGCCCTCGGTCAGCGTCACCGCTTTCAGCCTGGACAAAGGATGCAAAAGGTGAATCTGGACGGCACGTCGAACTGCACATACTAGGTACTTTGCATCGAAACGTCTTCTCATCTTAAACGCGTCTCGTTTTTACTGTGGCGCGCATCTCGTTTTATTGCTACTGCAGGCAATCTGAACTCGGTATGGCCGCCCGTAATGTCCAGGACAGGATTTAAAAAGTATTTCGTCCGTGGTAAACTTTTGTCATTGTCTGACCGCCTTCATTAATATTGTCTTCGCTAGCACAAGTGCTCTGCGCAGCTCATTAAGACCCCATACGTGCAAGCCATTCCGGGCTACGAATCGTGATTAAAAGCCGTATGAGCTCTTAGAAACCTCTCTGAACGCGTTTTTACTTTTAAACAACGCTTGGGGCCGATGTCTGGTCTCACAACCTTCATAGAACACCGGCGTTTCAACATAGTATATCGCAAAATGAAATAAAAAATATGACTGGAGAGTAAACACTCGCGTAGACCGAAATGGCGGAAGCAAACAGGAGCTCTTGTTTGCTGCATACATCGTAAAAATAAATAAGAATGTTGTATGAGTCAAAGTTCCCACTACATTAGCGCCGCGTCTGGGAGCGTAAGTTTTTCTCAAATAGGTTATCCGCAGGTGCTTCAACATAACGATGATTCGTCTCACCCACCGTCCCACTTTTCCTTGCGAATACGGAGAGTGGTGCCTTGCGCTCGCCTCCTTACAGCACGAGCGCGCATGTTCGTGACTTAAGTGTCATGTGTCGTCATACTTATAGGAAATGCATGAGGATGAGGAGGAAGGTGGTGTTACGTGCATAGCTCACAACGAAAAAAAAAAAATTCGGCAAAGCGAGGTGACCAAGGGTTACCGCCGTGCCCACAGTAATACGGGGCTGACTCTTGGCAAGTCGCGTGTTTCTATGCGGGCCGATGCATGGGCGGCTTATGGCAGCGCTCGTTACGTTCTAAATATGCACCCCGAGATCACGTCGCGACCCCTTCGGGTTGCTTCGAAAAGCTGTAGTGCTCGCGACCGTTACCGTTGGTAATGCGTATTAGCTCGTTTGTTTGCCGCCTTTGCACACATTTGTGGTTCTCGCTCTGTCCTCTCTGTCGGGGTCGTGGTGCCCTCTCCTGCACTTCTTGAGGTCACCGCACAGCCGATGCCGGCCGTTACGGGATCGATGACGCAATACCAAGCCTGTTGTGGTAGTCACTGTAAAGGCTTGGCGGGGCAAATCTAATGTAGTTTACTTCGCCGCCAACTTGACTCTGTCTGTAAACTGTGACGGTGAACTATCTACCCGCGAAAGTGCTTTGTCTCTGTTTGTATTTGTCCTGCTCTTCTTGTTCTTCGTTTACGCGTGTTGATGCTCCTGAGTATGCTTCGCGCATTGTATACGATACTTGAGCTCGCTTTGCGGATACGTGAAGGGTAATTGAAGGTAGATATTTGAGAGCCCTAACAGTGCTGCATTTGTTACGCAGTAGCGGGGGCTCGTGTGTCGGTATTGCTTGCGGGTCATTCAATACCAAGAGGCGATTTGCAATGGCGAATTCAACTAGTCGGGTTCTCCGCGCATCTTCCGTGCGGGGACCCCATACCGAGTGTTTTGCATTGAAGTCGCCCGCTGCGATCCCGTTAGGTGTTCGCGACTTCGCCATTGCCTCCTCGAGAGCCGGCAACGTATCGTCCAATGACCGGTGTTGCTCGAAAAATTAATGCGTTTAAGCTAAACATTCACGCACGTTTCATAATAATGGCAGGGTTAAGGGCACATATCTGCCTGAAGCGGTCAATCTGCTGCATGTGGCTGCCAATTTCATCTTATATCAGCTGCACAGCGTTCTAAAAATCACAATATCTGGGACATAGCTTTAGACGGAAAGTGAGTCCAGTTCTCGAAGGTGGTCAGTCAAGACCTCGAACGTGCAGCCGCTCAGCCATCGTCGCCGTGTGGCCAGAGGCATAACGCGAAGGGTTCGTTTCCTTCGTCAAGCGTTCCCGTTGCGCACTCCTCTTATTAAGCTGCTGCCACATTTTGTGTCAAGACCTTGGTGGGCTCGCGAAGGCATATGATTAAACTGAGCGCACTCAGTGAGCTAATTAAGTATTCGTCGCGACTAAAGTGTAACCGGCCGCCACTATATATCATAAGCGCCCGTATACCGACCGAGTTGCAAGCACCCCTGCTCTTTTCGAAGGGCTAATTGATTATGTAGGCTATACCGGACGGCGAGCCGACGGTGCTCCTATACCGCCTAATGCAGGAGCCATAAACTATCTCTGTGGCACATTGCACGGCCGCTCCGTGCGTTGTCACAAGTTGCGATCTTGCCACGCATTCCGGTGTGACTGCGCGTGGCTCGCCTGTTGCAGCTACCGCATTCAGGTGGATTTATACAGCCGGTGGTTAAAGGCTTCCCAGCGCAGATGCCTTTTCGATTGCCGCATTTACGAAAAGTAAGAGGAGATTTTATTTTTGTAACAATATATTTATGTGCACATGTTACAGGAAGATTGAATGCAAGGACTATTGAGAGTCGCGAACGGTGTGACCTACCGATGGATCTATCGCATTACCGCGCGATTAGTTATTTCAACAGTAAGACAAGTTACGCATCAGCTAGTTGTCCGCTTTGGCAAAATTGAAGAGAGACAGAGTATATTATACTCCGCTCCTCAATATCAATGCAACGCTAGCTATGCTGTAGCTGCAGAATATGTCAGCCCATCACGGACCGCTTGCAGTATATCACAACTGTGGCAACATATCTTATGTAACCTCACCCTTATTTCGAAACGCGAACCATGTACTCTATTCCGAAGTCCAGTTTTAGTTTTATGCAAGGAACATCATATGTGCGCGTCCATCGAGAGGGAATGTATGGGAAAAGCTAAATTTGTGTTTATACAAGACTCCGACCACACTGCTCTGCTGACCTTTCCCCAACTCTCCTTTTCTCCCAATAATTGAATGATTAATAATTGATTGCTTCATTAATTAGTTGATCAATTGAATGACTGCAAACTAAACTTAGTAAATTAGCGTATACTTATTGTGTATGTTCTCAGTAAGCAGGCAATGGCAGTTTGGATGCCCTTCGCACTGCTGTTCGACTTCGTCGCGCTGTTATTTCACAGCTATTCGAGAAAGAATACTGTAGGAAGGAGACAAGGACTAGAACAAAACAGTGTGTATATATATATATATATATATATATATATATGTATATATTGTACTCCGCTTCTCAATATCAATGCAACGCTAGCTATGCTATAGCTACAGAATATGTCAGCCGATCATGGACCGAATTCAATAACAACGCTCATAATATCTGATCTGCTTGCGCCTTGGCAACCGAATGTAGCATGTCGAGGTTAGCGAATTGGCACTGGCGCTGGCCAGCCGGGCACCACGAACAGCTCTTTTATAACGTCTGACTTGACAAGCAAAAGCTGTGGCTCCCACAACACTGCGCCGTTTTGCAGAGGCATGCAGCAGACATCCTCTAGGTAACGATGACTGTGGCACACATCCTCCACGGGACCCCTGCCAGCAAGGCCGCGCACCGCTGTGCTCGGTCGCATTAAGTCATAGCGACGAGATTTTGCAATCGCCGCAGCTACTTCTTGCGGCCTCCGACGAAGTTACAGCTTTTTCGCATGCCCGAGGCAGTGGTTGCGACGAGCTAGCTCCGTTGGTGACACCGGTAGATGCAAAGCCGGCTATGTATCTACAGCTCCGAGCACTGTTCCTCCGACTCTTAAGTAAAACGGCCTGCGTCGCCGACCATCGCCAGGCGACGGCCCGCCGTGTCCACCTATGGCGTGGGATATCATTTTTATTTGATTACCGTGCCGTTCAGTCGCCTTCGAGGCAACCCGGTAGCACGCGTACAGCGCGAAGTGCACCCCGTTCCCTCTTGGCTATATTGACAGAGTGCGCAAGAATGCGAAGTAGCTCCTGTGCCGAAGGAAACAGGTGCGTGCATGGAGACATGATTTGCGCTTGCTGTAGAGCGAGTTCGTTTTCGCGCGGGCTAAGGGAAAGTAATTACTTTGTCGTGGTGGCGGCGCCTCACTGATAGAGGCGGTTCTTGCCCACGCGTGCTCTGGTCTTTTCGCGCTTGCAGAAAATTTATGCTGGCCGACTTCTGTTCCTTTTTTGTGCGCGGCAGCAGCCGCTTCTGAAAAGCTGGGCATTCGTGACTAATCAGCTGCTCGGTGTCCATAGGTCGCGGGGTTGGCACTACCATGATCGTAATTGACGACGCGAACTGGCAAAGGGAAAAATAGGTCCCCTTAAATGAGCCACACTTCCTTGAGGCGGACACTGTGGCTTTCGAAACTGCACCCACATTGCGAATGCGACCACTATACGTGAGTGCCTCTGTGTATTTATGTGTAAGGTGAAGTATGTTACAACCCTGCCCAGCGCGTCAGTTACTATAGCTCCTGCCCGACGCTCCCCGCTATGCATTCAGTATAACCTGTGTTCGAATACAACTCTTTCCTTTCACGGGAAATACCCCAAAGATCTGGTTGCGTGGATATCATATATATATATATATATATATATTTGACTAATAATGTCGCGGTGTATGAGCCGAGAATTAGAAGGCTGTGTTGCCTTCGTTTTTCTCGTTTCCCAGCACATGAAACTTTTTCTCTCTGCAAAAGTAGCCTGTTTGCTATCTTAGAGGTGCAGATTCCGTAATCACACGCGTTGCTGCCTGAATCTTTCACCTGAACAGCAACAAAAATTGTACCCTTGGTGCACCTGTCATCCCGTGCCTCTTTTGTTGTCAGAAGTTCGAGCTTCTTCTTAGTATACCGGTCAAACTTAGCTTCAGATTTTCCTTTGCTGTGTAACAGCAACTTAATACAATGACAGCGACACGCAGATAATTCATCGACAAGCCTCTTGCTTCTAAACAAACATGCATATAATTAAGGCGAGCCGAGCAGGTAACTATAGCATTGCCATTCTTCTTCACTGTTATTCGCTTTGAACAATGATGTTTGACAACGTACTGAATACTGGTAAGTCGGCCACGTGTATTAACCTTGTCTTCAGATAAAATGCACGCCGTTAAAGTTTGTCGGTTTCTTTCTTTCTGTTTTTGTTTTTCTCTGGCCACACGGAATACGTAGGCGCAGCACCGCGGCGTTTTCGTGACTTCACGCTTTGCAGTTTGTCTATAAAACGGTGTACAAGCGGCTTTAGTCCCGGTGCACGCTTAGGAGGCGCCATACTGGGCTGTATTAAGGACGTTCTCTTTCTCTTTTTTCTTTCTTTCAGTTTCACGAATGATAAGAGGGTGTCCGAACCCTTGCGGGATGCCTAGCCCGCCTAGCAACCAATCCTTGGTTATGCTTACAAACAACTAGTAATTAGAAAACTATTAAAAAGCGATTGCGTCAATATCTGATCAAGTCGGAGAAACAAGACTTTGACATGGCCTATAGCAGAATATGTAGCATCTAGTCCCGTTTCTATTTTGTTTCTACACGTGTCTCAACAATCTCTAGAATGTCATCAAACGAAGAGTCCGCAGTTATTTTCTGAAATTGTGAAAATTGTGAAAAAAAAGAAGAAACAAAAAAAAAGGATTTCGCGGGCTGGACCGCGTTATCCGCTATACTCACTGGGGCACGAAATTGGACAGGTACTGTAGGCCGGCCGCCGACGCTAGCGAAGGCTTTTGTATGATGGCCGCATGTGGCTTGGTCGTCGTCACGATGAGCGCGCAGTCGGGGCCGTACTCCGGGTTGTACGGCGTCGGCCGCGAGTCCTCGAACACCAGTGTGCCGCCGATACAGAGCAGCGTGGTCGCTGTCATTATCATGTACCTGCGCAGAGGAGAGAGATAACGCCGTCAGATGAATGGCGAAGTTCACTGCGCGGGCGTAGCTTGAACACAATGAAATAACAACGAGTGCCACATAAACGGTTGCCCAGTATCACTGGTAAGAAAGAAGGCGCGGCAGAAAAATGGAAAGAAGCGCGTAAAATAAACGAAGGCACTAATGAGCCATTAGCTAGAAATACGTACACACGCAGGGTCTTCATTAAAGCTAACACTTGTGTACAGCTAATCGTGCAAATAAGTGGCAGAGTGGCCTTTCTGGGATACAAGATACAGCAGTGCATTAATCGAGCAACTTTCGACAACAAGCTCGCGAAGTGGAATGCATATAAATGGCTGGCCGACAATTCGAAAACGAGAATGTAGGCACAAGCGAGTGAACAGGACAACTCTGCAGTGACCTGCTGTTTACCCGTGTATACATCGGTCGTCGTATTTATCTCCATTGCAGAAGGGTAACCAACTACACCAACAAAGGGTAATGTGAAATCCTGGGCTAGTCTCTCAAGAAGGGCATTTCGCTAAAACTTTTCGTAAGAGCTGATTCCATACGATGGCCGGCCAGCGGTGAACATCATTTACGAACTAGAAGTTTTGCGAATATGGCATTTGATGCGTTGCCAGACAGAAATATTAGATAAGGATGAATCTAATGCACCAAAGTAAATGCACATTGTAAATAATACACACTGTGATTTTCCCTAACCAGGCGGGATTCCGCTAGACCCTCTACTTCGTAACCATATACTTTGTAATGACTTGTGACGATAGCCGTGCATCCATTCTGTATATTGCCGCTAGACAGTATACGTAAAGAAAGGATGTCATGTCGACAAGGAGGAAAAGAAGTCTGCTTGAAGCCTATAAGAAGAAAGTATATAGACTGTATAGTTTAATTTTTGTGAATATCCTTCGGCTTTCTCTGCAATTCTTTTCTTGTAGAGGCATTCAAGAACATTGGCTTCTAAGCTAGCGGCTACGAGAAGGTCCGTACAACGATGCACTTATTAGTTTTAAAGAAATCTCAATGTTCTATATACGTTGCGGATTTTTTAAAGAAATTCTCGTGTGCAGCGCTGTTACGAGTGATTTTTCACGCCATAAGAATTCCTCTCTGGTGGGCTACGAAGCGTCAAGAGCTTTAGTCTTTTTCAGATCTCCACCCAGGTCTTCTCCGATATTCAGGCCGGCGAGGATGGTGCTTACGCTTCTGAAAACCCATTTACTGGGCAGACAGGTTGTCGATTGCCTCTGGGCTGTGCGCCTGATTGCTCTTTTCAATTTGAGGCCACTGAAGCTTGACGGGGCCGCCATCGCGCGTAGTGGGTTGCGTGCGAAGTGAAAACGGAGCAGAACAGAACAGAGAAAAGCTGTATGCATTTATTCATATTATGTACAGGACGCTGGTGCTACGTCTACTGTAAGACGCGTTGAAAGGCTGCATCTGCTCCTTAAGCTTTGTTCATATTGGAATAGAGCGGACAGCGAAGGTATGATTCAGCTTTTCCAGGGTAATTAACAAACGTGTAAATTGATTGGAGACTTGCAAAGGCCCGGCTTACGTCAATTATTCGGCGCCAACATACGACTAGAAGCATTGCTCGCTGTCTCTCCACTACGTGCAACTATGGCTTTTTTACAATGCAATGCCCCGAGATATTCTTTTAAAATATTGTGTGCTATTCGAAGACATAAATGGTGGGCGATATTGCCGCAAAACCAACAACCTCCGTGAAAGCTATTAAAAGGTGTTCAGCGTAAGTGCTAGCGCAGTATAATGCTGCTGTGGAATTGTATATCCTGTTGTGTTATGCCGCGCTTCGAAAAAGCAGCAGTTGCGTACGCGATAACGTCAAATGCAACAACGTCGTGACTTCAATACGCAACAAGAGCCTGAAAGTAAGGCAAGACAAAGCGCGCTGGCGGAACAACAAACGCGCAGCCCTATCGAGTAGAGAAACAACAAGAGGCACGTCGCTGTGCTTCCAGAGCGAAAAACGCTTACTCCATTCATTCAAATGCTCTCGTCTCCGCTGTTTCGACTGTGTATCTCCTTTGCATCCTTGTCTAAAAAGAAAGACACGAAAGAGGAGGTCGACACGAGCGCGCAGAGCCGACGCGATCAAACATTGAGGCAAAGAGACGGTGTCGCGCTGTCGGGAGACAGAGAGCGAGATGAGTCGTGTTGTCGGACGTGGCGCTTCACCGGCAGCCAAGCCAGCAGCGCATACAAGCTAGCTGCTACACGCGCGGAGAGAACGGACGAGCAAACAAACAAACGAGACCGAAGACAGCAAAGTGCCTCTCATCTGACGTCCCATTCTCGCCGGTCGTCAGCGCACGAGCAGTGCGAAAGCAAGGAGCCGCAGAAGCGGCGCGCACCCGTGCACCGAGTGTTACGGAACGTTCAGGCAGTGTTGCACGCACTCGTAACTACGCAGCAAAGCACGCGCGTGCGCGCGCGTTCGGAGGTGAAGCGCCCTGCATCTGACAGTGGCTGACAAGACGGTAAAAAACGTATTTATCGACCACACGCTGGGCGACCTCGCAGAGTTGACCCCGCTGACGCGGCGGCGAGCGCATTACACGCTCGTTACGGCCGGCCAGCCGCCCATCTCCTCTACAGCTGACGTCTCGGGGCCGCCTGACGTTGCTGGCAAGGTCCCGCTGAGCGCGAGCAGAGGGGGCAACTGTCCGCTTTCTATTTTCGTCTCGATTTCACTTTCTAGCCAACGTTTCTGTCCGCACGTTGCCTAATAAATGCGCGGATGTTCGCGAAGGCAGTCGCCAAATGTACTGTCATGCTTCCTGGCCGCCCTTTTCACATTTGGATGTACAGGTAGTTCGTTCACCTATAAGTGTCCTTGGCGGATAGTTGAGATTTTGTTATTGTTTCTTGCTTTTTTTTTCTTTATATTTTTTGTTTCAAACTGAGATGGTACACAACTTGGCACTGGGTAGTAAAAAAATATTAACAAAGAACACTTCGTGCGTTGAGCCATCCGTAAGAACAAGCGCTGGCCAAAAGGGATAGTAGCGATTTATTCAGCGAGGAGGCATGCCAGTGAGAAACAGTCCACGGGTATGAAAACCTGCGTTAGTGCAGTTTCTAGTTTTCTTTGTTCGTGTGATGTCGATGGCTGGCTTGCTTTACTTCGGCAAATCTTATCGTGGCCATATGTTCACATTTCTGTTCGGTACAATTATCCGTTTCTATGTTTGCTTTAATTTACCACCAATTGTTCGAGCGTAATATACATTTGAAGCCATGGTTGCCTTCTAATACGCCGGTGAACATAATCTGTTACCTATGAAAATGTGATATTGGCGCACTGTCAACCCCTTCTGTCCTACGACACAGCGTTGAATAGAAAAATTGCTTATCTTTAATTACGACCTCTTCATTTTTGTTAATGCTTACTATAATCTGGCTGCAACTAGTAAGTAAGGGATGTGGTCGAAACAAGGGCATTGGTATGGCTCAAGAGGCATCCAATCTCATTACAAGCCGGTAAAACGCCTCTCTCTCCAAACCGTTGAAGAGGCTTCTTCCATCACATGAAAGCACTGCAGTGAAGAAACCCCTGCGACAATCATTAACACATTTGGAAATTTTCCGTGCGGAAGCGGCCTACATTCGTTGTTTGTTGTGTAAAGCAAGAACGATCCATTATGAAGGCAGCCTTGTATAAGCGAGAATAATCTCGACTATTCGGAAGACCTGGTAGAAGGCAGAAACTCTATGTCGTATGCACCATATGTTTTCGAGACAGCACAAACATCGCTATTTAACCCATTCTTCTCCAGCTAATTACAAATGAGTACTGCAGCGAAACAGCGCATTGACCGATCAGTGCTAGCATGACGACTCCTTTTACGTGCTTTCCCAACTTCGCCACTTCGCACCGGATCTCGTACTCTCACCTTTCGATATGCCCTCACGTTTCCCCTGCGTCTCCTCACTTCCGCTCCAACACACTTTCCATGTTGAAGTTCATGGATCTTAAAACGTGAGCAGTTTGAACAAACAACAACTGGAAGGCTGGAGTGAAGAGAAACAAAGAAGTTATCGTTTCTTTTGCAAATAAAAAAAGAACAAGATAACCTTGGTTAAGATAGACCGCCTGGCACCCCCGCAGGAAACAAAGGCTGGAGCACCAATTGAAATTCATTCAACCCGCCAGCCGTGCGTACCGTTTCACCTTCGCTCCCGGCGCATTAAACGTGCCGCCCCAAGATAGCGCTAGCGCAGCCGGGGAGACAATGTCCGAGGTTGCAATTATGCGCGAACGTACGCGAGCGCGGGAACGTGAACTTCCCACGCGACAAAGTGCATACCAGGCTCAGCGTGGTAGATACACCTGTTTAAACACGGCAACGCAAATTGCGCGCCGTCGCCGCCGCGGGACGGCGAGTGGACCAGAGGCACTTTAGCGATTCCGTGCAACCGACCGACTGACCGAGCAGACGCACGTTTACACTCGGCAACGCAAACTGCTTCCCAACTGCATAGCCGAGAGCGCTGTGAAACCGCTTTAATTGCGACCCACTCTTTGCACCAGTGCGATGCTGGAGCGCGAGGATTTTTGGCACGGGAGTAAGATAACACAACGACCCAGGTAAGGAGAGGGAGGCGGAGGTCGAGAGGCAGCATCGTCGAAAAAAAAAAAAAACAGCGACAGGCACGTTGTTAGGAGTGTTAAGATTCAGTGGCGTAAAGCAAAAGAGAGAAAGAGAGAGAAAGGGGCATCTGTTTTGGCTTCCGAACCGAAAGCGTAGCGAGAGAAAGTGGTTGGTTGTGTGAGGAAACGGGACGACAAACGAGTTCTCAGCGGGGACAAACGTGCACGCACCACTAGAGCGGTAGCTGAGTCGGCGGCAGCAGCGGAGAGTGAGAGGCCGCTTCCGGCAGCTCCGAATTCTCTCGCTGGCCGCAAAGAAACCAGCCCATTCCCATTGAATTTTGCCATTAGGTAAATGGGCGCGAGCCACTTGTCTCGCCGGCTGCACATCGCCTGTGGAGCTCTCCTCTTCATCACTTGTCCACGCGTGCGCCTTGTGGCCTTTGAGTTGCGCGCATCCGTCTGCTAGCTATTGTATACGATCCCAAAGCGGCCCGAGTTAGCTTTTGAAGAAGCGCAACTCGTTGCCGTTTTAGAACCGCCAACGTTTTTCAAAGAACACGATCGAAAAGCTGCGTCGGCACGACTGTGCTTTTTACTGGCCGTCCATCTTTCTCTCTTTTTTTTTCTTCTTTTCTTTAGCCTGGCTTCGCAATCCAAGCTCCGTGCGTTCGCTTGTCTGCGCTTTTTTTTAATGGATACCAGTGCACAGAAAAAGAATAGTAGCTGAGTGACCCAAAGCGGGCCAAGTCTTTATGCGTTGGTATTACAACTACACGCTCTCCAGAGGAAGTAGACGGGGAGGGAGTGGAGCGATGAGAGTAACGTTGCCTACCCATACATGCTGCCGTTGTTCATACTCAACCTTTCTCTCTTATGTATCCGAGTGGCGTATACGAAACGAAATCAGCAGCTGCTATGTATATAAAAGGCAAGGTACTCCGGGGCATTCTCATGAAGGCCGAAAATGTTCTTCCGCATAACGATAGTACTCAGCAGAATACCTGAAGAGGTAAATCTGTGCAACGTTGCCTCTCGGGTTAGGAAGCTCCACTCATAACTTCGTTTAGCAAGACAAGTCCACAGTTAGGAATAGATAAATTAGACAGCCGTACACCTAGGGGAAAATTCAAGGACGTAGATAACCAACCCGTATAGTTAAGGCGCGTATCGGGTGGCTTTCACATCGTGTGGCCGCGCCTTAAAACAGGCAGTGACGAGCTGTGTTTCTGGATTACCTCAGCGTTCCTAAATGGTTCACAGTTTCAGTGTGAAAAATTCCTGTGCACACGCGGCCGAAGTTGAGTTTGCTTTGAACACATAGTTTCTAATCCATAACAACCAAGCAAACTAGGAATATTACCGTCTTGGGGATTCTAGAAAAATAGCATTTTAGGGAAGGTGTTTGTAAGCAAGTCGGGCAGAGCGCTTCAAGGCATTTTATGTCCCTAAGTGACCGCGCACTGGAAGGCACAGATATGGGCGTTCTTGCCGCTACAATCAACGCAAAACTTAAATAAAAACTACGCTGGGAACGTGAGCTCCTTGCTCTAGAGTGACATAAGTTGAGTGGCCGAAGAAGCAGCCCTTCTCAAGAAAACTATGCTTTTGAGCGCGGTTCATGCAAGGTCGACAGGAACACGCAAACAGAGCAATACATTACTGACTGTATCTGTGGAAGCCCACTTTAGAGTTGTAAAGTCATGTGAAGAAGGCACAACTCAGACCTTCGAAAGAATAAAGCTTCAGTGAAAAAGGACCGAGAACAAAGAAAAACTGCATAAAGCGGGCGTGGTACTGTGAGCCATGCGTGAGAGAAGAAAGCGTCTGGGCCATAAAGAATTGTCATGTTGTGCGAAGTCCGGGAATGTGCTCAGTGCTCAACCGGCAGCCTGTCACGAAGATGACATTTATCTTGGACCGCGATTCAAGCTCTATTACGGTAGAATGAAGCCACAAGGTTGAGTTTTCTTGTTTGTTCTTTAATATTTAGAATGTAGGCGTTCTGTGGGCGTTTTTATGACCTGTTTTTGTCGCCGCAGTAATACACTTTTGAGGAGATGCGCGCTTTACTTAATGCCTTCGGTTCACAGGTGATTGCCCGATATTGAATGGGCCTGTGTCTTGTGCTTGGGCTGGCGTTTGTTTGTAGAAGCCTTGTGTGTTTCAAAATTTGGTACGTGTACTTTAAGACACCTAGCGTCGAGATAATGTTATATGTCAAACGTGCATCAGCAAGAAGTAAGCACGCAGCCGTCTCAATTTAAGAGAGTCACTCAACCAACTGCTCTCTCAGGACATCAGCACGACACAAGACAACCTAATGCTTTGCTACGAAAGTTACGGCATGGCGGTCGCATTCTGAACGCTTGTGACGACTGCTGCTGCGTCCAGCACCGGATAGTCACGTGACAAACCGGGGGCAGTGGCACTGGTGACGGAGCGCGCGTGGTTGAAAGCACGAACGGCTCTCGCCTGACTTTCTAGGCTCCCTGTCTTTCGTGTTTATTATGTTACGCAGTCATTCTTTTACAGTTACTGCGAACTACACTTTACGAATGAAACCAAGTGGCATCTCGCTCCACGTCACCGTTCGAGGACCTCAGCGTATGTGGTGCCCTCCTCTGGCAGCAGCGTGCCCAGCAAAGACCGTCGCAGTGCGCTGCTTTCTCTGCCGGCTCCCACGCGGGGTTAATGTTGTCAAGCACGTAATGTTTCTCACAGAAGCGCGCGGCACCCAGGGCTCCGCCGACCCACATCCGCGCAGCCACGACTCCATCGCGCCAGCGCAACCACCCACGCATCTTGGCGTGATCGCGTGCGGGGCGTTTCCGCGGTCGACCTCGTCGTCATCGTCGTGGTTACGTGGCCGCATCGGGCCGCGTCTCCTCACCCTGGCGTCACGCTGTACCGTCGCCCCCCGCTCGTTAGACGCGCTTGCGAACGAGCACGACATGGCGCGCCGCGTGTCGTGAGCCGCGCGGTCGCTCTCGTGACGTTTCCTGTCGACGCCTTGAAAGCGGTTCCGGAGGAGGCGTCGATTGATATCCCGGTGCGGTGCCTCGAGCCTCGAGATGTGATAGCCAAACTGAAGACTCTTCCGGGGAGACCAGACAGCGGCACATGACCAGATGGCTGATTTTTAGCTAAGCAAATTGTCTAAATGACTCTATGGCGATGATAGCTACCACATCCAGCACCGGATGGCCAGGCGATAAACAGTACCACTTCATTCGAAGAAAGAAAAGAGAAACGAACTAAGAGGTAAAAGAGAAGGACAAGGTACATGGGAGTAGCCCCAGAAAGGACTCTGTGCGGGTATATTGAATGATTGGCTCAGTCATTGTGGTTTACGGACTTGCTTAATTAACTGTCCCGGCGTGCCGCCTTTCATCATAGTCCTGGACGCATGCGAGACATGTGTAGTAGGATTGATTCACGCATACAGTGGCTATGTTTTTTCTCAAGCCCATCTCTGAAGGGTATGCGAAATCTTGTGCATCAAGTCTTGTGTGCAGCGGTCGCGTCAAGTACACGCTTTAGCTATGATTGCTTACATGCCATACGTAATGCCAAAATGAAAAAGGAGGGGGGGGGGGGAGCGGGTTGTACTGATGCTCCAGAGTTACAAGGGGTCAACATGCCAGGCACAGGCTACCTGGTCAGGCAGTAACGCTTCACTCTGATATCGCACTGACGCTGTACTGACTGCCATTCCTGCTCTGCAACGCAAGAAAATTTCTTCAATTGCACTGCAAGATAAAAAGGTTGATTAAATGCTTTAATATTCAAATGTTTCCTGCGGGCCCGTGTGGTCGATCAATTTATACTAAGGCATTTTCTTTCGTGCTTAGTAGATATGCAATTCCCTGCTTTTCAAAAGGTCAAGTGCGTGTCTGAAGCTGTGGTAGTGTCCTTGAAATCGCTTTTCTGACGCTATCACCAAGACATAGTTATACATGCTAGAGCGATTACTGCTTGGTTGACTCCGAAGTCAAATCACAAAGCGGAAGCATTATAATTGATGGGATTCCTTGGAAGTCTGAAACCTTTCGATGTTGCTACAATACCCGATAGTTTCTTCCCATAACGTGCATGTTTCCAGGCACAGTAGGCCTGGCCGGTAGAAAGTGATCACATCATAACGTTTTGCATTATTGACTAGTAGCAAAAGTAATGTGAAGTCAACGTCTTTCATCGAGTACCATTTAATGACAGCGTCCTTGCCGGTTTCTGAAAAAAAAAACCTTGTTGTTTTCGACATTTATATACCTCTCCTCCGTGGTCCCGTCTTTGTAAAATGCAACTCATATTACACATCAAAAGGGACGTAAGGCTAAATCTTATCGAAAATTAACAGGAGATGTAAAATCGCGGCCATTCATTACTGTCCGGCCACTATACAGGGTATTCCAACTATCGTGCACAAAGATGTTTGTTGTCACTTGGATATACTCATATTATTTTTTGCATTCTACCTAATTGCATACTTAGTTTTAATTAATTAATGAACTTCTCAAAAATTATAATTAGCTTAAAAGTGTCAGTGAGAAAATTCTAGAGCAACATAAAAAGCTCTCGATGCAGCTTTCTGTTGCTCAATACATACGACACAAAATTGTTTTCCTGCGCGTGAAAGAAGCCCGCGCATACACGCAAAGTGCCTCGAGCGGCCAGTCGCGCGCCAATTTTGCCTGTATTCGCGGGCTTCTTTCACACTCAGGAAAACTCTTTTATGTAGTGCGTATTGCGCAATAGAAAGCTGTCCCGGAGTTTTTCATGCCGCTATACAATTTTCTCGTGGACACTTTTCATTTATATATAATATTTGAGAAGTTGAGTAATTAATTAATACTATTTATCTAACTAGGCAATATGCAAAAAAGTAATCTGAGTATCTCCAAGCGACAGAAAACAACGTTGCCTTGGTTCTGTCCAGTTCCGTGGCAGTTGCATGTCTTTTAAATTTTGGTGCATGAAAGTTGGGACAACCTGTGTATACAGGACGGACGTAAACAAAGAATGGCCGTGAGAATCTTTTTGAAGCAATGCCTACAGCGCAACGCTGTCGCTCTTAAGTGAAGCACTGCGAGGGTCCTGCTTTCAGTTGCAAGTGGGTACAGATCACACGATAGCATCATAATGACGAACAAAGGAAACTTGTGCCTAAACCCCTGCGGGGCACGTAAAAGAATGCGATCGTGGAAATCAGGCCTGTGTGTCAGTACGCAAGATTAGTTATTCAAAGCGCCAAGTCGATGAACTGAACCGTTATCTGAAAGCGCCACGTATTGAATCGGTGCCCTAGAGACTTATGCTGGCACACAGCGTCTGGTGCCCTTGGCGACGTGAGTTGCATTGTTCGCGAACCTTCGTCCTACCGCGCTGGTTTCTTGATCTCTATCTCTCTCTCTCTCTCTCTCTGTTTTTTCCATCCATCTCTTTCGGCAATCTTCGGCTTGGACAATAAAAAAAAGGTTACATTAGCTATACTAGTACAAGTTTATTTTGTTTATCATCTGCAAACGCTTGTAAAGTTTAGTCAGGATAATATAATATGTCTGCATCGTTAGTTTTATGCTAAACACTACGTGCAGCGTAACGGACGCTTAAAATGTCGGATGCTGCGAAGACTTCGCAATTAGTGTGCCAAAGTTGAGGGCCGTAGGTCACTGCAGTCACTGACCGCTTGGAGACGTTTTCTTCCTGATTCCCAATCGGCATTGTGTTTCGAAGCTAATATAAAATGCACGTTATCACAGCCGCCATATAGCAATACCGTAACAAACCTGACACACTAAGAATTCTTGTGGTCTGTGGCCACAGCGTGCTGCACTGCGATGAAAACGTTTACATCAGTACCTCAATCCTCCTTAGAAATATTCGTAACGTTTCACTTCTTACGGATGAGTAGACTACAATCTAAGAAAAAAAAGGACTAAAAGGGGTAGGGAGGTTAGTCCTTTTGGGGACTAACTGATTTGCCACAACCATTAGTCCTTTTGGGGACGAACTGACATGGGATGAACTGTTACTCCCCATGCGGTTACTCCTTCGGGGACTAACAGTTGCCCCTGCCCGATGGTCCTCAAGGGACTAACGGTAATTCGTTCCGATGCTCCGCAAAGGTGGAATTAATTAAATTAGGCATTTATACCATAATAAAAAAATTAATGAACTGAAAAAAAAAACGGGCCCGAGAACGGAAGTCGAACTCACGTCCTCACGCTCACAAGTCGGGTACTCTAACCACTTCACCACACCGCTTTTTTTTTTCTTTATTCACAAAATGACATACATAAAAACACGTTGGACTACTTGGACCAACGTGACAAGCTAAAATTTCTTGAAATTCACTAATTCATCAAGATTACCCAACCAGTCAGGCGGATCTGCCTGTACACGATATATCTCACGTATGAAAATAATGCTTTCAACAAAATTTTCTCGCGCTGGGCGCGCATTCACATCGGCGTGCCTTACCGCCATCCGTGTCTTCCAAAGACTATGGAGGCCCAGGAGCATTATCATGTCATACGGAAAGCCCTGATGGCTGTCTACCGGCAGGAAACGTATACCCTGTGCTGTTATCGGCAGTTCCTTAAGAGTTCTTTGCAAGACATCCCAATAAAAAATTGCATCCCAGCACTCAATGAAAGCGTGCTCAATGGTCTCCGGCTTGTTACATAGCGCACAGTTGGTCGTCCATGGTACAGATATTCCTTTGTCGGCTATCCATGTTTTGACCGGAAGGGTAGATGTATGCAATTTAAAGAAGAACGACTTTACGCTTGCTCTCACTGGCATCTTTTTAACTCTTTTTAAAACATCTTGTCCTGGGCCTCCATAGTATTTCATTCGGTACAGTGGCACTGGCATCATAACGTCAACTAAATCCTTGCAAAGTTTCTTTCTTGTTACTGTGCTCAGGTACTGAAGGGAAAACCGAGCTTTTATTGTTATGCTTGGTGATTTCAATTGTGTGCTGATGGCAGAGGACAGAGCTAAAGTTGTACTTTGCCGCGACAAAAGTGCAAAGGTACTAGATGCACTAATCCAAGAGAATGATTTGGAGGACCTGGGCTGGTTGCTTTCAAATGGAAATCGACCCGTGTTCACACACTTCCAGCGTGGCAGCAGTGCGCGGCTCGATAGAGTGTACGCCATGGTTGACTTTGTGAGCATGTGCACTAAGTATGAGGTAAAGCATGTCTCTTTTAGTGATCACAGTCTTGTAATGGTGACAGTTGGGGGCAAGAGAAAGAAAACGCAATTCAATTGGCAGTTATGGAAGTTTAATGTTAAATTACTGGGGGACGAGATATTTAACGAAAAAGTAAAGAAAAAAATAGAAAGCATGGCCGGCATTGCAGCAAAGTCGCGTGCGGCTGAATGGGACCAATTCAAGAATGACGTAAAATTGATAGCTATCGAAAGGGGAACACTGCTCCGTCATAAAGAAAGGGAAAAAATCGAGGAATTGCAATGCCAGCTTGATTATATGATCAGCATGGAAGCCTCAAATCCCGGGATATACGGTAAAGACATCTGTGAAGTTAAGGGTGAGCTCGAGGCTATGGACGTCGAAAAGTATCGATCCGCAGTAATAAGGGCGCGAGCTGAGAAGATATGGTTGGGGGAAACTCCTAATAAGCGTGCATTGTGTGACGAAAGGAGATACGCAACACAAAATGAAATCAGAGAAATTACGTATCAGAACACTATTACCAGCGACATTGAAGAAATTGAACGTGCATTTGTCGAGCACTATGAGAACTTAATAGGTGTACAAAGAAGTGGGAGCATTCCGCTGACACAGGATACCCTTGATTTAATGCCACGGTTAGATGGTGATACTCGAGCCCTTTTGGAGAAACCCATTAGCGTAGACGAAATAAAACAGGCGATAACTGAACTACCGCTGGGGAAGACACCTGGGCCAGACGGCCTCGGTGCCGCATTCTACAAAGCTTATGCCGATGAACTAGCGCCCATTTTACACGCAGTCATCACGGAGGCGTACGAAACGAGAGAAATGCCGCTCTCTTTCCGTGCTGCTCACGTGGTGCTGATTCCTAAAACCGACGACCATGCTACGCTGCTATCTGTGGGCGCGTACCGTCCGATAACGCTCACGAACACCGACTACAAAGTTTATACGAAAGTGCTAGCAAAACGACTGCAGAGTGTCATCACATTTCTAGTCGGACCACACCAGACATGTGGCATAAAAGGTCGCTCTATCTCTACAAATGTGCATGTAGCCCGTAGTATTCTTGAGTGCTGTGACATTTTTGGCGGACGGGTCGCTATGTTGCAGCTCGACTTAGCAAAGGCATTTGACCGTGTGTCGCATGAAGCTCTTTTTTGTATCCTTGAACACGTTAACATAGGCACAGTTATACTCGATGGTCTAAAAATGATATACAATGACTGCATAGTAAACATCGTGCTGAATAAGACACTAACTGAGAACATTAAACTCAGATCATCAGTGAGGCAAGGTTGTCCATTGTCACCGCTGCTCTTTGCAATTTATTTAGAGCCTTTCTGTTTATCTCTAATAAGTAACGAAAAAATCAATGGTTATAAGCTTGAATCGTCCCATGTTAAAGTGCTTGCATATGCTGACGACGTCGCAATCTTTTGTACAGATCGCCAAAGTGTACTAGAGGCGATAAGCGGTGCTAAAAGATATTGCAGGCAAACCGGATGCGAGATCAATTGGAACAAGAGCATCGGATTTTGGCATGGAAGTTGGGACAACACACCGTCTGTCTTTGCGGAGTTACAATGGACCGTGTCTCCTCCGAAATATTTGGGCGTGCCGCTTGAGCACTACGAGAGTGCCGCGCAGTACTGGGAGGATGAGACGTCGCGCGTAAAAGAGAAAACCGGAGGATGGCAGGGTCGTGATTTGTCAATGTTTGCAAGGGCAACTGTTTGTAATTTGTTTTTAATTGCCAAAGTGTGGTATGTCCTCCAATTTTTGTCGATGACCCGTGTGAATGTACAGAAAATACACAGAGTCTTTGCTGTTTTTATCTGGGGTTCCACTTGGGAAAGGGTCAGCCGTACCAACTTGTTTCGTCCTGTTCGACATGGTGGTCTTGGATTGTCGCATTTGTTCTTACGACAGATTGTTTCTCGTTTTGTCTTCTTACGAGATCAAAGTGATTCATTCTTGCGTACGATGATCCAGATCCGTTTGAAAAGCGTTTTGCCTGAATTTATTGTGTCTAGTGCACAGCCTGTACACTACCGGCTTAAAGGCTACTTGCGAGAGGTAGTCGACTCCCTTCGAATATTAAAAACTTCACCACACCGCTTGGTTGACAAGATGGGATATTTAGACAAGGTTAAGCAGGAGAAAACAAGTGCGGCAGTATAAAAGCGACTCCGTATTTTCTGCAAGATATGCAGTGAGAGTCTAACGTTTAGTGTACTTGCAACCATAAGCGACTGCGAAAAGAAATCAGCCCGAGTATTATTAGGGTGATTTAAACTGAGGCACTACGCCATGTATACGTGTAGCGAGGTCAAACGGGGCACCGAAGACGACAGAGAAGGGCAATTTCTCTGTCACTTAGCGTGTGCCGTTTGAGCTACACATCGCTTCAGTTCGCAACCTCCTTGGAACGGAAGGAACTTAGGTACTATCGACCAAGAAAATCTAGCCGTCTATCAATGACTTGCGCGTTTAATGTGTATCGCTCACTTATGGGGTGCGCCCGAAGGGCATGCCTCTCCACATTCCAGTTTTAAGTTTCACGTAATTTTCGATGAGGCAAGGTGCTGCTTTGCATGTAGTTCAATAGACAATGAACCAACTTCGAACCATTCATGATTTATAGACAATACCGTTTTCGCCGCATCGCTCCATGACACGGACGAAAACAGCGAAGTGCCTGGGGAGTAACTGTTGCCGTTCGTCCTCCCATTGCTCTCTTTCCGAGCAGGGACTAAACACTTACTCTCCGAAATTTGCACACGGCACGCACATTCATGCAGTTAGTCCTTTGAGGGACGAAAGCGCCCTTTTTAGGACTAACGGCGCAGTTACTCCCGTTTTCCCCGGCATTTTTCTTAGAGTGTAAGAGTGATACGCGATATGCGGGGTCACGTGCGAGTGAGCGAGAACAATCCTGAATTCTTCCGAAAGAAGCAGATAAATGTTTTAACTTCTCGACGTTGCTCAGCGTGCAGCGAGCGTCAACACTGAAACAAGTTCGGCGGGTCATCAAGTTCAAGATCGCGAAATGACACTGATTTCCTGTTCCTTTTCTTTCTCTTTTTTTTTCTGCTCCCATCCCACACTCCCAGCGTTTTGACAACGCTGTTTACATAGCAGTGCATGCATCCGTGCGCTCGCTTCCTGCCTGGTTCGGGCCGCGCTATCGGCGTCCGCGGAACGACCGGGACGCCGAACGACGGCGAAGGGTCGAAACCAGCGCAGCAACATCGCGTTAATCGTGACCCGCTTCAACGCTGGCGGGCGGCGGGAAAGATGCGTGTGATTTTGTTCTTTTTTTCCGTGGCCCTCCGTCTTATAGTCGCAGTTCGTACGAGTTCGCTCGCCGGTGCATGTTATGCCGAAGCACTGGCCGACCGTACACGTTACGGTGGAGAGCGTTCTACACGTGCGCGGAGAAGCGGCTGATACAGCGGCGGCGGCGGCGGCAGTGGGCGGCAGTGGAATCCCTTCGCCGCAGACGAGACAAACAGGCTTTCTCTCCTGTGGTTACCAGATGACGAGCAGAAGGGGAAGGGGAGTGAGAGAACTGCACGACGGTGCTCGCGGGTTGGAAAGCTGCGCGGTAGTGGTGGAGGAAGGGTATTCTGAAGGGAAGGGTATAGGATGGCAAGCACTGCCCGAGCAGTCGAGTGAGAGGACGGAGAGACGCGCAATAGAGACACCCGCCGCAAGATCGGACGAAATTGGAACAGGAAACGACGCTTTTCCTCCGCGCCAACGCATTTCTTCTTGTTCTTGTCCCTGTTTCTTCTTCTTTTTTCACTTCTCGATCGACAATTTTCTTCGCTTCGTGTTTCCTTCCTGCCTTTGCACCCTACCTCTGCGTATCTTCGCTTTTGCCCACTAACTGATCGTACTGCTTCTGCTGTGTAGGAAGGAACAGTTGCAGTCCAAGAGGCTTGTGGAGAGAGTTTGTAACGACCATTTCTGCTTGTCACGTTTTTCACTTTCTTTGCTACCCGTTTGCCCGTTGCAAGGCAGCGTCGTCGCTCGGTTAGATTCGGTGGTGCCCTAAAAATACGTGCCACGTAATAGACGCCGGGGGTCTTTGCGGAGGGTACGCTGGTAGTAGTATCGTTACGCGTATGTCCATGCCCCGGCCCCGAGAAGATGATGGGCCGGCGGCGGCGCTGACGACGTGCACACATGTCGCTGTCACGGTTCGGTATCGCCGCTGGCATCCAGCTACGTTTCACCGACCCACGCACTCCGTTCGTCTCCCTTTTTTTCACTCTCTCTTTCGTGATCCCATTCGCGGTGATATACGGCGCTGGCCGAAAGCGCACCAACAAGCGAGGAATCTTCTTCCATGTTCTACAGACGTCAGTGAAAACACACGCTAGGTGACACAGTGACAAATAGAAGGAAATGTGCTTAGACGTTGCATCAATATCCCATTGATCTCTCTGTCACGTCTAATCATTTCTCGTTCGGCTCTTTTTATTACAAAGCTGCTTCCTCTCGGTTAGCTGCAGCGCGGTAATATGTATAATCCCACGCGGGCGTCCGTTAATAGAAACGTCAAGTAAAGTTTAAAAGTATAATTCACGATGTTGTGAAGCATATTAATGGGCTAGAACGCCGTGCCCACTCCCGTCTACCCACATTTCTGACAGTGTCAACATGCCTGTTAAGCTTGCTTACGTCTTCTGAAATTTCGATCGAGAAACGTTTATTGATTGGACTATTGATTAGAAAATATTAACGTCAATATAATGTGGCAATAAAGTTGGAAATTATTTGCAGAATGATGGCATGAAGGCAAGTGAGCGCATTACAGCGCTAAACATGATTATATAATAGAATATATTCTCATCTCATCACGTCATCTAGACAGCGCTCAAAAACTTGCAGGTATTGCTGAAACCTCTCATTACATGTAACTGTCCTTTTCGATGTGGAAAAAATAACAGTCCGTGGGTACACACGACATACATGCTCCACGGATTCAGTGTTCTCTAGCTCATCTTTTTAAAGCGAAGCTTTCTTTGCCACCTCCTGACAAGTCAGCAACTCTTGAGTGAGCATCATGGCTCATCCGCATCATTATATTCGCACTGAAGTCAGAACGGCTGGGGTTTAGCTTAAATATATATTGCCACGCACTGCAACGTATACTGCTGACGCCCACCGGCTCCTTGGTCTTCACTGGTGACTTCAACGTGCATCAAGAGCTATGAAGCACCAAGATTAGCTTCAGACAACAGAATGACGGCAGCCTAACGTATCGACGGAGAACTTGTTTTTACTAGACTGATTTCCAGGTGCTTTGCTGCGTGCACAGACAGTGTTCCCTCTATCCTGCTTTCCTCTTTTTGTTCACCCTTTCCCTTCCGCTAGTGTAGGGTAGCAAACCAGACGGTCGTCTGGTTGACCTCCCTGCCTTTCCTCTCTTTGCTATCTTTCTCGTGACAAGTCGCTCAGTAAGCACCAGTCGACAACATGGCGATTGTTACAGACTCGCACATGCCTCGCACCCTCGCTGTACAGTCTCATCTCCGGTGACGCTAGTCTCCCAGCCTCCCGCCGCCCTTGACCCCAGTAAGGACATTTAATAAAGTTTTCTCTATCTCTCTCTTTGCCTCTTCCTTCGACTTTTCCACTGCTGCTGCTGCTGTCTTCCACGTCGCGTGGGGAATTGGTTCAGAGGGCGTATGTAGTACATGGAAGGAGCGTGGCAGAGGTACTGAGGTAAAGTAAGGTAGTACGTTTGTGCTATTTCTGAAAAATAAGCACCATGCAAAATTGTCAAGTGGACAACTGACTCAGGGCGTGCAGACGCAAAGCCGCATTACAGCACCGAAGGGTCTAGGCGACACTACGAAAGCGTTCGCACGTCAAATCAACACTTCTGTGCCCGCCGCAGTAGTTTTGCGGCTGTGGCATTGCTCGAGGTCGCGGATTCTATCCCTACCGCGGCAGTCGCATTTCTACGGAAGCGAAATAAAAAAAACGTTAGGGCACTTAGATTTAGGTGCACATAAAAAAAAAGAAAACACCTGGGTGTCAAAATTAATCCGGAGTCCACCACTACAGCGTTCCTCATAAACCGTTTGTGGTTTTGGCCCGCACAGCCCCATAATTCCATTAATGTTTAACACTTCTGCTACGATGCGATGTGCTGTGAGAGGCAATGATAACGGTCAACTCTCTCAGATATTATTAATAATGGCGCACAACAACGCCTTAAGCAAACACGTCTCGCACTCTGTGTTCTGTGTACTAAGCAGACAAACAACAGCTGTTGGGAACGCAAGGTAACATTCAACATCAACTCACCACTCTTGTATTGGAATAAACGCTGAACAAGCTAAACATTCGCCATCAACATCCCCGCTAATCATCGTCAATCAGAGCATAAAGCGCAGAAAGCTTCGGTTACGTCGATTCCCACAATGCGTGGGATCCGCATAATTTTTTGTCCTAGCGATCTTGTTGACATTGGGTGAGCGGATCCTTATCACCAACGCTTCCTTTTCTTAGTCAATCAGGTTGACATGAGCGCGACGTCTCTGTCGTGAAAACAGTTTGCTTTCGTCCGCAGTCACTCGGAGAAGGTACGCGTGACGACGCCCTTCTCCGTCACTACTTTTTCCTCCAGCTTCAAGGAGTGCTCTCCTATTTTTTTTTCTTCCGCTATTCCTTAGGCTTCAAACCAAGCGTGCCTAGAGCTCACGGATTATGAAATTTCCTTTGGTGGTGCGGTCAGTGGTACCACCGTTGCGCGCGGTTGCTTCTTCGTAACCTCGCATTTACCCGGAAACGCTTTGCGTTCACGGCATGCCAGTTAGTCCGACAAAGCGCATAAACGCTTTCATTTTTTGCTTGCTTCCGCTCAATTTTGCTTCTTTTTGTTTTCTCCAAGGGCACTTGTGAGGAATCTTCTAAAGGGAAAGTCCAACTATGGCTGAAGCAAGGAAAAGTTGTTGCTCTGTGGCGTCTGTTGCTTGCGTGCGCTTGTGCTGCCACATTTCGGGTACTTTGGAAAAGTGATGCGAAAGCAGGAGTTCCGTCTTTGTCTCGTTACCTGCCACGTCCTACCTCTATTTGTCTATCGCTATACACTGCTTGACGGCACAGAATTAGGCGTATAGATCGACCTCTAACTGCTCTAAGAAGAGGCTCGTGAACTGGACTGTTCAACGCAATTATTTCGTTATTCGGGGGATTTGCCGCAACGCAAATGTAGTAAAAATGAACAAAATACCATTAAATAAACGGGTGCACCCCTGTGTGATTAAACACACATTGTCCTTTATAGCAGTCGCTAGTAAAACTGGAAACTCGGTGAGTTGGATTGAATTCGTGGTGGCAGGCCGCGTAAAGGCTTTAGGCAAAAAGCCGCTGACCACGCCAACCCACTCCGGGCGTTCATTTCGTTGGGACATGATTCCATTGTGCCATATTTACAGTGCTTCGACATTACCTCATCGTGATCTCTGTGTGGTACAGCATTCTGATTAAATCTATCCGTCACTGTCCACATGAATAGAGCTGTTCTAAACTGCATGTGAAGGAGCTACTGTAGCATATTCGGAATCCCCATCACGACAAGCAAACAAGCCATATACCTTGTCAAAACGTGGCTCCCTCCGGCATTTCTTGTTCGACCCCTGTTGATTACTTCCTGCCGCCATGTTCATTTGCCTTGTTTGAATTTACTACTGCAATATTTACAACCTGAACTCGGACTATTTAAAGTGAGGCAACAACGCAGGTAGCTCAGCCAGCGTGAAATGAGACAGCTCGAATTATATATACACTCATATGCCCTGCTGTTTCACTTCAGGTTTCGGCAACAAGTGTCAAGGATGACACATGCCGCAACGCATCGAGAACAACGGATGAATATGTGATCGCGCGCGGCATTACTATACGACGCTTTCTTTAGAAATATCGCTAAGCAAACAAAAGCCAACATGCGTTTCAGACGCAGCGAAGAGGCCCAGTGCGACCGACAAGTGGCACATATAGCCGCGACGTCAGACGAGTCCGCGGCGAGGGGTGTACACTGCAGCTCCGCGCCACGCGTTAATAGTCAGACGGCACAATTACAATGAGGATTGAGTACGTCTGGCACAGAGAAGCGTTCTGATTTTTTTTCTTCTTCTTCTTGCGACGCAGGCCACGAAGGAGACGTTTATCCGGTACAATAACCCAGATGTTGAAACGCATAAAGGAGAGCGCACGGCCGCGTATATACCGGCTCTGCACAGTGCAGTGCCCTCTTGGCCGCCGATTGTGTACGAGACCGCCGAGGGATGACAGAATGCGCCGAGCCGCAGCAGCGTCGGCGCGAAGCGGAGGTGTATGTAGAGTACCTCCACTGCGCGGTGGCGGGACGAGCTCCTTGACTGCGCAGAAACTCTATTTTGGTGGCAAGGGCTCGCGTGTTGTTGTGGGATTACAGGAGGCGGCAGGGAATAGCCGGGCACGGGGGTTACGCTAGGTCGCTCTTTAAGAAGAAAAAGACTCGCGAAGGCGGGCGTGCAACGCGGGCGTCTCGAAGACAATAGCCGACAACAGCCTGCCGCAACTTCCAGGCGTCGTGGTGGGCGTAAACGGATAAGCCGAGGAGCAATCGGAATTGTGTTCCTCCCTGCCATGCCCTCCATTACAAAAAAAAAAATTGTAAAAGAGAAAAAGAAGAGGTGAAGACGCCGCATAAGGAGCACGTCTAGACGTCCCTATCAACGCGGGGGAACTCAGTGCGCACAGCTAAAGAGGTCGCCGAGTCGTTCTGACCCCTTGCACTCGTTCTTTACAATTTGCCTGAAACAGTGTAGCCGCTTAGAATGTATGCGAGAACATTTCCTGATCGTTTGGCGGCCATCGTTCACTGGCGAACGAACTACGCACGTTGGCAAAGGTGTTCCCACGAGCGCGCTCGTTCGCAATTTCGACCTTTCACTCATCGACGCCGGCTCTTTAGCTAACACAGTGCTGCACAGAATTAGCGGGCAAAAAGCAGCAGCTTCAATGGGAACGAAAAGTAATAGTCTTCTTTTGAACGCGCGGAGCCCATGCTTGTCTCGATTTTCATAGCTCTCCTTATTGAAGTCGCCCGTTTGGCTGCGGATGACTGTGACCGCGAAGACGACGCCGTCGTTTCTGTTTGGGCCCGTGCCCTCACGACTACAAATTTCGCCTTTAATCGCCTCCCCTTCCTCTTACTTTTCTTCTCGTCGTTACTTTTCCTGGGAAGAATCTCGTTCACTGTGCTCTTCTCGAAGGGCGCGCGTTCGGTTGTTGTCGGCATTCCCTCGCTCGCGGAGGTGGCCTATTTGCTAACAGCAGGCGGCATGCCGGCAACGGTGACAATATTTCTCGCTCACGCCGGCTTCGCTGATTTCACGGGTGCGCGAGAAGAAAAGTAGAGATAGCAAGAAGAAGGAAAAAAAAAAGGAGAGGGAAGGTTTCGATGAAAATTGCGAATGCAGCGGCCTGACCGTAATTGAGAGCTCCCCCGCTGCGCGTTGTCACCGATTTGGCTCCGCGGCGTGGTCGTGAAAAAAAGCTCGCACGCTCGTCGGTCGGGCCCCGTTCGGGCCCTCGTCGTTCCTTCCTTTCGTTTGGAAAGAAAAGCGGGAAGGACGTGCGTTGTATACACGCGTGGCCTCGCGACTTCAGCTATTACGGATGCGCGCTCGGCTCAGCCTCTGGGCGTCCCTTCTCGGGCCCACTTTATTTCCCAGCGGACATATTGCGGCCTTTGCCTTCGGTGGAGTTCGTTGTCCCCGCCGCCGCCGCCGTGAAACCTTCGGCGACATTGGATTTGGCGCGGCTCTGTCCCACCGCTGCCGTTACATCCTGTTTTCTTTTTACTTGCATGGACCGTGTAGGCTGGGTACACG
Source organism: Dermacentor albipictus (assembly GCF_038994185.2). Classification (NCBI taxonomy): domain Eukaryota; kingdom Metazoa; phylum Arthropoda; class Arachnida; order Ixodida; family Ixodidae; genus Dermacentor; species Dermacentor albipictus. The sequence continues at coordinate 59,904,502 of NC_091823.1, forward strand.
ACAGAGAAAGAGAAAAGGTACAACATCCTCTACAGATGGAGCAGAGTTCATCGGTTGATAAGAGGCGCAATGTTTATTTACGCCGTTCTACTTGCGTAGGCGCGCAGCGAGGAATACATGAATGAATAAACGAGGAAACGGTGACGGGTCGAGTTTGTCGCGTGGCACTACTGTCCAGAGGAAGAGCCTGTGTGTGCTTTAGTGGCGAGAGAGGTGCAGTTTATATTTTGCGTCGCAAGGTGCAGAAAAAAAAATGTTTTCAAAATTTAACAGTGCATGCTAAGGATGGAAATTCGACTTGATAGTCTGCAATTCTGCAGGTGGTCTGCAGGAATCAAGCCCTCTCAGGTGTAAATACGTGGTGCTGTTGAAAAATATTACCGACAAGGCTGTTGTGATCTTGCTGGGCCGAGAACGTAACATTCACATCGGCCCTCTAAAGACTACTCGTGAAAATGCCGAAAACACCGCGCATTCTGTCGTTGCGTGGACCGCGCCATACACGGTGTTTTTCGTTCAAGAGAAAGCATCGCCATAATTTTCAGTTTTCATTAATATTGGTCCCCGTATGTCGTCATAACATTCACAAATCAATATTATAGCGGTGAAAAAAAGCTGTTGTCGGATTTTAAGAACGGAAAGATAATACATAAAAAAGAAAAGATGCTGAAGCACAGATCCGTTAGATATACTGAAAGTGAGTGACCTACTTTTCGCGATGGCCTAACCTTTGCGGTTGCGGAACTATAGGGAAAATTTTAGAGTACCTCAGAGACCACCTGGCGCAAATAATTATGGGTGTGTATTATGCAGCGTGCGAGCGACAGCACCGGAGCAGTGCAAATGAAATTAAATGCACGCCACTACTTTGTCCAGGATCTAATTATTATTCCCCAGTAGCGAGGTGCGCTCGTTGAACGGTTTGCACGCAGCCAGAGCTCCCCGTTTAGCGACCCGCCCGGGCGTTGCACAGCGTCTCCGTGTCCCGCGAAAGTCTTAAGAAAATGAATGCGCGCACACTTCGCCTTGAATGGCACCACGCCCTTGCTTTTCATATAGTGCGCGACGGCGGTGTAATCGCTGCATGAACACACAAGCGGCCACAAAGCGGGCGCCGGTTTAGCAAAAAAGAAAGAGGTGAGGTCAGCACATATACGTGGGAAACTTGGCAATCGTCTTAAGTGGCGAGCCACCACGAACGAGTCACACAGGGAGAATCTGTACGTGCTACTTATGTCAAGTGCCCAGGACTGTGTTTCAAAATTTGCCTCGCGAGGACGACCGTGCGCTACCACGCCCGTTCGAGTTGAGGGAGTGAAGAATGAATTTTCCGCGAAAGGCTTTATTACCGGAGGCGTTCACTCATTCATGCTCTTAATGTAAATCGCCGTTTCAATATGTATGAGAGCGAGCCGGAAAGAGCGTAGTCCAGTTTTATTTGCCATACGTGCGAGCAGCTATGCTGAAAATGGACGGCTATACGCACCAAACCTGCGGCAGTGAGTCTGCATATCATTTGTTTCCTTAGTGTTCGGATACACGTCAGCAGTGCTTTTTAAAGTTCCTTCTCTTTGTGGTTGCAAGGATAGGAAAGGAGAACTGAATAAGCGCAGATACAAATCTAAGGGTGAACGCTTCAGATAACATCACAGGAGAATAATAGCTTTACATGCACTTGTCTTACGCAATATCAGTGAAAGGCAATGTAATTATCGATATGATTGCCCAGTAGCTGCACTTTGTGTTCACAACGACCTCATAAATGTTTTTGATGGCTTTCAGGAATTTCAGTACGTACAATTTATCTTCAGCCGCAGCTATCTGGCGCAAGCTTTATGAATTCGAAGTGGGAGTCTACAGGAATATCGTATGACTTTGTATTCAGGATCTTCACCATTCGCGTTCACAGTGTTACCAAGCAAGAAACTAATTTTTATGGTTAATTCACAGAATTATATTTCACCCGGTGATATTACGCAACGAATTATTATGATCACGTTAATCCACTCAACTATACAGCGCTGCTAAGCACAAGGTCGCGTAATCGAATCCCCACCGCGGCGGCCACATGTCGATAGGGGTGAAATGAAAAAAAAAAAAACACCCGTGTCTCGTGCATTGGGGGGTCGTTAAAGGTACCTTGGTGGTCAAATTATTTCGGTGTCCCACTATGGAGTCCCCTACTACGGCGTGCTTCATAATCAAATCGTGGTTTTGGCATGTAAAACCGCTTAATTCAATTCAATTAAGAACTAAACAGCGAAAGAGTGTGTTGTTATTCAAAAAGCTCTGGCAAAGAAGAACTAAAATATACTGATTAAGAGTCTTACCTTTGCAGCAAGTATCTCACGCCAACACCAGTCATAACAAAGCGTAGTGCATTTTCAATATCCGAAACTCTTCTGTGGACCAGAAAGATACAAAAAACAAAAAATAATGCAGTGCTCCTTTCTTTTGCATGTTCCTCATCACTTCAGAAAATAAGATGTACACTTGTAGGAGCTCAAAATTATGTAAGTCTAATGCGTTTTCTCCTCCAAATCGTTGCAGGATATATGTCCCGACTTAATCTGACACATGCATTTTTACCCTCCGTCAACGCAGCTGTTAATCCGCTTATCAAGATCCAAAGTTGAGGGCATTAATCCCACTACACGATGGCGCACAAGCAGCAACTATATACTTGCCCGAACATCTAGACGATAAATCATACTTCGTGGTGAACGCTATCGCATCGGGCACATTGGGTAGAAACGTTAGGTTCGCTTCCGTACCTGGGCTTGCTTCCCATTCATTCGCACAAACAATCATGCTATTCCGAGCCGCCTGCGTCATAAAGCCAGTCGTTTACAATTACGTAGTTCATATGATTTTAAGCCACAGATATATATATCAAAACGTTTATTTAAACGAAAAAAAAATGCAGAAAGCGAGTGGGTGGAGCCCCTAGTCCACAGAGTTCACACCTAAATTCAACCACGACGCGCACCCGGTTCTTAGGATACATAATCTCTGACCGCTGAGATTCACGGAGGCGTGGCACGGATAACAAGCGGGTGAGCCGGATGTGTACTTACGACATTGTTCTTTCGTTCCCAGCGGTCGAAAATCAAACCACAGCAATCACGACCGCCGCCAGCGAAATAACTTATCACCAGCTCCAATTCTTATGAGAGCTTTTCGGGGAGCGTTCCTTTTGGAAGGCGGGGTCCCAACTTCAGCTAAGGCACCCTGCAAGCGACGTCCCGCAAGTGGTGCTAGTGAGACAGCAACTGCATCGGGCTGGATCGGGACGTCGGAGGTAATCCTGCGATTCTCGTTCCACTCGGCGCAACAGAAAGAACGAAGAATTTCTAACGACGACGGCGGGTTGACGCCCACGTCGACATGCACGCACGACACTCGCACGGATCCTTGCGCAATCGTCTCGTATCGTTGTTTCGCACTGCTAATCCAGGAGCCGCGTTCCGATCGGGAGAAGAAGCAGAAAAGAGCAGTATCTTCCGAAGCGATGGCGAAGACGACGGAAAGCACTGGACCGTCCGTGCAGCCTTCAGGAGGGAGGAACTAGTGGAGTTTGCCCCGTGTCCAGTCTCGTCTTTCCGGAATTCAGCATCCGGATGATGCCACAGGTGCGATGGACCTTCTGTCTCCGAAGGTTTCTTTTCCTGTCGGCACTGTAGCAGGACCAGACTGCGGAAGAACGTTGGACGGCGTGTGATGCTACCGTTGAAGAAGTTTCCTTGGGCGGAAACGAGAGCGAAAGACCTATGCAGGCTCTTGAGGCACGTCCGTCGGATTCCTCGCTTTTGCGTAGGAGTTGAGGCCAGTTTCTCGCTGTACGAACTACGTGGTTATGTTGACGGCACAGCGAGAACCGACTTCCTTCGAGACGTCTCCGTTATCTCTTCTTCCTCCGGGGAAGATCCCGACGGCTACTGCTGCCTTCGTTCTGCGCAGCGCGCGATTTGGGCATACTCCGTTAGGCGATTTCAATCGGCTTCTCTCCTCCGGCCTGAGCGCGAGCGCGTGCTGCGAGCGTTATTTTTTGCTCTTCCCGCGGCAGAGCCTGGCCCCATCGCCAGCGCTGGTGGTGGCGCAGACGGGCGAGGGAAAACCAGGCCACTGGACCTGCCGAGGAAGGCTGGCTTGTGCGCGCGCTGTGCACGAGAAGGCGAGAGAGCGAGCGAGAAAGCCTAAGAGTCTTCTTTGCGTTTTCTTATACACGCACACACACACCCCTCCCTCTAGTTTTCCCTTTCCACCACTCCTTCTTTTTAGTCCGTGCCAAGATGTGCGTCTGTGTGTGCATCCTATGTGGCTTGGGTTCGCTCGTTGATCCTCTGGGCAGAGGATGGAGAGGCGAGAATGGGCCGACGCTCTCTCACTCACATTGTACACCGGTGGTTGCGATACACGTGCAGTGCCGCAGTGCCGTGCAAGGGACCACCTTCGGTGCTGCTATCCTCAGAGAACGCTGGAAAGCTGTCTGCCTGTCGACGTGCTTGCTCTTTCGCTATGTTGCTTGTCCCCTCGTTCGTTTCTTTGTTTGCCCGTCGGTGAGGCAGTGCCACCGTTCGTGCGTATGTATACGTATACGTGCCGGTGAGCTCTTGTAACTCTCCAGAGTGCTGCTGTGGCCAGCTTGGCGCTGCAAGGCTGGTTCATAAAAGCCTCACCTGGCCCACAGGGAACAAAGGGCAGCAAGAAGGAAATAGAAATAAAGCATCGCAAGATTGGCGAGTTATTCTGCGAGGTAGACTATGCGTTGTTACCAGAAGTAAGTAACAAAGGACGAGAAGGCAAACGCGACGCGTTTGAAGCCTTGCCTCGTACTTGAAAAAGTGCTTGTGGAATCGTGGCGCTCGTACTTCCAACCGTGCTTCCATTGCGGCCGCTTTATGAGACCTTGTGTATTCGAGAGTACACGCAAGAATCTCAACGACGCGCGGTAGTGCAACGAGGAAAACACGTCCTCATGAGCTGACAGCACGCTACCTAGATATGAGTCTAAACGTGTGCCGTAGAGTCGGTCTCGGCGCTTTCTTATCGAAAACATGCCATCTTTTGTACACCACTTCTGTCACGTGCTAAATGTCACAGTATTAAAAATCTTTCTGCTGATTTAAGTGTTCTTTGTCAAAATGAAGTTATTTGACTCATAACCTCCACATAAAAAATTTCATGCCATATCGTACCGTATCGTACCGTATGGTTTACGTATGGTACGTATGGTGGTAATAGACTGAGTGGATATTACTGGTAGGATCACTCCTATCATTCGATATCTTCATCCATTTCCATTTTTTTTTCACAGCTTGGAGTCCTATCTTTGCCATTGAAAATAGTGATGTATTTCCTACTTAAATTACCTCTTAACGCAGTTACTGTTTTAAGAGATCTGTGGCGAAGCACGAAGCATATTTGTAAACTGCAAGTTAGTCGCACTTCAGGGCGTTTGTTTGTTTGTTTCTTCGTTTCATTGATTTATGTATTTACTTATTTATTTATCATTTTCTCGTCGCTTCCCGTAAAGCACAGTTTAATGTCACTAAAACTAAAAAATAACAACATTTTACTTTGGCTAAATTGGTTGTACAAATGAATAAATAGTGCAGACTATCGAAGCAACCTTTGCAAAGCAGCTGGACTGGTGATTGGCTAATTCGTTTTTATGAACTGTCATCAAATAGCACTTAAGTAGACGACGCGTGCAATTGGTAGTTACCGGACAAAACGGAAATCACAGCATGTAACCTCCGAGATTTTCAGCGCACCGCAGGCGTCGCCCAATCTCGGGAGCTTTTACCATGGAACCGCGCTAGCTCTAAATGTTCCCTGGGTACGCAAAACGTTGCATGGAGGCAGCTATGTAGATATCTCCACTATCTGTAACTGTAGGCTTCTTACGCGCTCCAAGATTTCGTAGATATTTCGTCACTATTAAATTGCACCGAATAGGTCCATCGTCAACGGCACGTACGAGGCATTACAGCAAGGAGTGCACGAGCCGGACGCCGTGTCAACGATTTCAGGCTCTCGTTCGGTGCATATACGACATAGAAAAGGTGGCGGAAAGCAATGGTGCCCACAAAACGACTGAGGTATTATTTACGCGCACGCACTGGGCGTTGCTCAGCACACGGCATGCGGTGGAAGCAGCACCGCTCACACACACACACACACACACACACACACACACACACACACACACACACACACACACACACACACACACACACACACACACACACACATATATATATATATATATATATATATATATATATATATATATATATATATATATATATATATATATATATATATATATATATATATATACACACACGCAGTCTCGGCGCAGCCTTCCAACCGCATCCGCGTGTCTGCTGTCTCGCCCCCTCCGGCTTACCTGCGCAACACCCATTGTCGTATCCGCGTTGAATCGCGCAGCCACCGCGGTTACGCGGTGAAGCGTCTACACTTCTTTTCTTTTCTTACGAAACTGCCTTCCTGCAAACTTTGCCTGCCGCCAATCTCTCTCTCTCTCTCTCTCTCTCTCTCTCTCTCTCTCTCCTTTTCATTTTGCACTGTTTTATGCTTCATCTAATATTTTAGTGACTAAACAAAACGGAGATGTTCGCTCACGAAAGCGCGCGGCGGATACTCCTTGTTCGATACACATGTGTACATATGCACTATGACATTCCTGCACGTCTAACATATCCGTAAATTATACTGTACATATATGGCATACACATATGACACACATATATACTGCTCGTATTTAAGGAAGCATATAGGAAGAGAGAGAGAGAAAGAGAGAAAACTCTTTATTGAAACGCAGATGATTCTATGCGCATCTTATGCACATATGCATGCATATATGTACGTTATATTTGCTTCATCTGCTTATTTGCGTTTTACAGGCACTTTAGTAATTTCTTTGTGTGTATATTTTTTCTTGTTGGAGGTTGGGGGGGCGGGAGAACATGGGGGCAGTTAAAGTGGCTGAACTTTTGTAGGGTTGGCGTGGGAGGGTGGGGGCGGGGGGGGGGGGGGGGTAGGCCGGGGCCGGTGGAGTGTTCCTGTAAAGAAAATGGATTTCCAGTGTCTTGCGGGGACAGTGATTTCGTCGCTGCGTCGTGAACAGCCCCGTCGCAGTCTCTCTCCGCTCTATTGTGTGTGTGCGCGGGTGCAAGAGCCGGCGTCGCATCTTCAACATCTCCGTTGGAAAACACAACTAGATTTCGCTTCGCATTTGAGCGGCCTCGCGCGCAGTATCGCGGCTGTTCGGTGCTCCCCCTTTCCTACGCCGCCCGGAATCGAACATCGCTCGTGCCTCGATCGACTCTCTTTACTGGTATTTTTTTAACTTTTATTTTTCCTTGCCCTGAAGTCGATCGCAACTGCGAGGGGTTGCTTCCTGTCTGGCGAGTAAATAAATTGCGCAGAGGCGATACGCTTTTTATTCTTTCTTCAAGGCTGCCGGACGTTCTAATGAGGTTGCGGAAGCGCCTACTGCGGGAATTGCTCGATCCTCTACTCTGCTTTCGTTTCTCGCTTTTTTAGCTTTCCTGCGGATTCATCGGAATTTCAATGTCCCGCGGGGCTGCCTTATGCTATTGTGTGCAAATTTCGTTTTGCATTCTTTCTGATTTACTTATTAATTTTTATGTCGTTGTAAGTGCCGGTAGCTGTTTCGTCGCCGGCTTCGCAAGCTACAAATCTTGCATTTATCAAAAGAATACAGCGTGAGGTGAAATGTGCTTCTTCCGGAGGTCAGTTAGTTTCCGCATACGTTGTTAAACAGTCATATGACTTTCAAAAAAAGGCAATTACAAAGTAAACATTGTTTTTCACTGGCGTTTACATCTGCGCGTATATTCAGGGATTTCTCAAGAAAACTTCGCAATTCGAGGGGTGTTTTGACACCGGAACACTAAATTTGTCTAAACTTTTCGGCTTCATTAACCGTAGGCTATGTATATACGGCAAAGACTGCTTTTAAGTGTGGTATCGTTGTTGCGTCATATGTCTTTGAACGTTAGCGGAGGCCAAAATCAGTTATCGCCTCTTTGCGATACCAAGCCAGGTGATGATAATCACTTCCCCACCCGCGCGATAGAGAGTTCCGATAACGCGGGCTTTGTGTCGAATGTACTCACCCATCGAATATACGTACACATGTATCGAATGTATGGGTACGTCACCCAGTCGCGCGTTTCTCTATACTGCATACGTCGACGGAGCCATGCCTCATAACTCTATGCTTCTGATTGGGCGCGCGGTCGTCCGAGTTGAATTCGCGTATCGAGGCGGAGCAAACGAAAAATATTAATAATACGAAGCAGCTGGATACGTAAGCATCCATATCACGGGACGTCATCTATTTCCGCGCTCTTCGCGAACAGTCCGCGGAACGCCATTGTGAACTGTGATGCGTACTCTCTCTCTCTTTCTCTCTGTACATCACATTCAAAGACACAGTTTAGCGCTTATGCTACGAGCGCGTTCCGGGCACATTTGAGGTGCGAATGGATAGATGCTCGGAGGTTCGCTACACGCGGATCATTCCTTTCGGGCACAGTTCGTGTCTGGGGGAGATGCTTATCGTTGCGCCACTTTCGGGGCACGTTCCCTTTCTCTCTTTCGCACTAGGTCTCCCACATGTGTGCGCATATCGCGGCGCGTTCCTTCCTGACTTCTTTGTTTTGATTCGTTGCTCCCACGTGCCTACACTCTGTTGTTACACTTCGGGCAGCCTTCTTTCGCAGTGCGCAGAAAAAGGCACTGGAAAGTACGAGGTTGCTGCGGCGTGCAGGGAATAGAGAGAGAGGCAGGAATGGCGGGGACAACAAAAATTTTGCATTTTATATCGTGCAGATGCCGTATTCAACTGCGCACGGTTCCTCTTATTTATTTATTTACTTGCTTATTTATTTATTTATTATAATTTTTTTAGAAGATAGAATATATTTTCTTTAGATTTTCAGAAACAGCGGTCACAATGACAGTCTTCAGCTCTCCCGAGGGACAGCCCCCTCAACAACTTGGCACGGTCAGCAACCATGCCTTGGTCGCGCGATCGAATACCGTCCACGGAGGCCGCATTTTTATGGGGGCGAAATGCGAAACACCCGTGTGCTTAAATTTAGGCGTACGTTAAAGTATCCCAGGTGGTCAAAATTATTCCAGAGTCCCCCACTACGGCGTGCCTCATAATCATATCGTGGTTTTGGCACGTAAAACCCCATAATTTAACTTTTCTTTAACCGTACCCGGTTCCTCCAGTTGTAAGCTGAGCGTAACCGAAACAAAATCGTTCACAAATACGGCTATAAAACGAACCACCATCTTTTCACCTTTTGTCATAGTATGTCACCATATACACGGAATCGTGGCTGAAAATGCAGAGAATAAAGGAGAAAAAAAAATGAAGGAAATGGAACAATATATACGGAAGAGAAAGTTACGCGTGCGGAGATAACTAAAAAGAAAAAAGAAAACGAGGGCATAGTAAAAAGTAGGCGTGGGCGTTTACGAACACGCATTTATAACATGCGCAGACCCCTTTTACAAACTATGACTCATTTGAAATATAGGCTAGCGTAAATTCAGCGTAAGGTTGGAGCATCGGTATATAAACAGTATAATGTGTGGGCGAATACGGTGATTCTCCCGTGCGTCCTTACGGTCAACTGCTCTCACGCGGAACTAAAAAAGAGGGAGGGAGAAGCAGGGGAGAGTAAAATACAATGATAACTGCGGTAAATAAGTTCCCGCTAACGCCCTCTTGATTACGTATTCAGAGCGGCGACGTCCACATTACCAAAATGCGAGCTTCACCAACAGGTGCCGGCGCCACTCTGCACCCTGTACCGACGCGGTGCGAGCGGTGAAAAGAACTATAAAAGAAAGGGGCACTCAAGGCCTCTCCTTCGAACTCGTCCCAACGCCGGCGTCAGCCGTCTCGCGCCGCACTGTCGTACTTAAGACCAAACTACCCTCCGCTGGCTGAAACGTCCCTTCCTGAAAGGAGTTGTGTACACGGCTGCCAACGAAACGGCAGTGAAGCGGGAGGCAGAAGAAAACCCGCCCTAATGAGCGCGTGCGCGTTGAAATCGTCGGTTGGCGGAACGCGGGCGCCTCAGCTGAGATGCGAAAGACCGAAAGTAGAAGAAGAATAAAACGAGAATAATCGGGGCTAATTGCTTCCAGAAACTACCTATACTGAGTCTCGCTGAAATCGAGCTGCCAGCGACCTGCTCTGGCTTGCTATGGCGCGTGGTGACCGGCGCTGTTCACGTTAGGTAAGGTGTATACGCGCCGCAACCCTTTCCTCGTTGCAGTTTCTTTCTTTCTTTCTTTCTTTCTTTCTTTCTTTCTTTCTTTCTTTCTTTCTTTCTTTCTTTCTTTCTTTCTTTCTTTCTTTCTTTCTTTCTTTCTTTCTTTCTTTCTTTCTTTCTTTTTTCTTTCTTTCTTTCTTTCCTTCTTTCTTTCTTCCTTTCTTTCTTTCTTTCCTTCTTTCTATCTTTCTTTCTCTTTCTTTCTTTCTCTTTCTTTCTTTCTTTCTTTCTTTCTTTCTTTCTTTCGTTCTTTGAGATCGCGGCGCTCCCGGGCAACAACACCGAGTGCCACTCTCGCCCTAGCTTTCCTCCTAAACAAGCCGCCGTTAAAACAGCCATCTAACAGCGCACGGCTAATTGAATGCAGCGCTCTCTATAGGCTTGTACGAGACCGCTTCGTCCACTGGGACAAGTTTCAACATACTGCGTGCATTGGTTGGCCACGACCCAACGACTTCGTACTCCCTTAGTGTGAACCGTCGTGTAGTGCAGCCTCAAGTTACGCTATAGACGTCAGCAGATGAGGCGCAAGAACACATGCATAGCTCTTGTGACACTTCTCTACCCGGTTACGGCGGGCTGGTTAAGCATGAAGTGTTTCCGCGCGCTTTCCTTCTTACCCGTGGTTTTGCAGCCTATATCGGGAAGGCCCGGGAGCGCATCACGCGTCTTTTCCATGCATATGCAGGGGGGACTGAGAAGCTACACCTATCTGCGGCCTGAAGCGGTGTTCTGAATCGCCGTGCCGGCCAAGATTACTTTTTATACGAGGGCGCGTAACGACATAATGACTCGCGTTGACAGAGATTTATCGCGACGTGCATATATGGAGGAAGCAGTCCTCGCTTCCAAAGTTAGCTGGGAGGAAATGGAGAGACAGAGAACAAGAAAAAACACCGGAGCCTTTATTGTTTGCGTGAGACGTGTGCGAATGTTGAAACGTGCTGAAAGAAATGGGAGACTTGAACCCACTCGTTGCGGGAGGCGGAAGAGTTTGACCTAGGCACTTGCCACAATGGAGGACCCCCTGTGCTTTCAGGAAGATGGGGGAAAAGAATGCTGAAGACGAAGCTTAAATAGGTAGTGCTGAGTATGCACAGTTCAGAAAAGAAAGAAAACAGAAAGAAATAGGAAACCAATATTGACTAATGAAATGGAAAGCGAGAAGGAAAAATGTATTACATCGCCTAGATAATTCTTCTGCCATTCATGTGAATTTGCGCATACGCGCAAATGAGGAGCATTTGTGAGTGAGTGAGCCTGCAGTGGCTTGCTCGCTCGCTCGCTCGCTCACTCACTCACTCACTCACTCACTCACTCACTCACTCACTCACTCACTCACTCACTCACTCACTCACTCACTCACTCACTCACTCACTCACTCACTCACTCACTCACTCACTCACTCACTCACTCACTCACTCACTCACTCACTCACTCACTCACTCACTCACTCACTCACTCACTCACTCACTCACTCACTCACTCACTCACTCACTCACTCACTCACTCACTCACTCACTCACTCACTCACTCACTCACTCACTCACTCACTCACTCACTCACTCACTCACTCACTCACTCACTCACTCACTCACTCACTCACTCACTCACTCACTCACTCACTCACTCACTTTCCCTCCTACAGCGCGTCATATAACAACCAAAGGTGCATGGTAAACATCGGAGACAAAATAAATGTATCCCATTGCCTGATCGAACTAACCAGCCCTCCTTCGCTGTGCTCAATGGGGGTAGCCCCGGCCTCTTTGCTGCGACACATTCTTGGGCCGATTGCTGGTCCCCTTTGATGCAAATGGCTCCCTGCGATGTCCGCTTGGCGCACCGAAAAGTCCTCGCTTATAATTTAACCAAGGTCACCTGGTTGCGATTAAGAAAACGACAAAAGTATGCTGATCAACCTGGGCAGGGTCTCTGTCGTCTTTCATCGAGATATAGCACCCACACTTATAGTGTGTGGCGTGTATGTTAAAACCGGTCCCCGCGCACCCAACGCCGTCGATCTATTGGTACGTGGTATCCGCGCGCCTTGGCTTCGCCTTGTTGCTACATTTCGCTTGTCGGGGTCCTTGGCGCCCAACGGCTTATCCAGCGAACACGGAGTCCCGCCTGTGTTTTATGATCAGAGCGCGGCGATATGCGGGCGAATGCATGCGCTTGCCTGCCGTAATCGAGCGCCGCTGATTAGGAATTCGAGCAAGCAAGCCTACAGGCAGGTCAGTGGAAGGCGATACCTCCTGCCACCGACGCTATATTCAGAATCGCAGAGGCAGACAGTTAGTTCACGCAAGCACAGCGCGACAAGGACGAATGCAAGGCTGACTCAAAGCGAATGGGCATCACTTAGCATTCTCTACGTTAAAGCGCTCACAACTAAAGCGAGTGTCCCCTGTATGGCATGTGAAAAGCATGTATGTTCAGCATACGAGCCCACTGGTCCCATTTGGAGCAGTTGTGCCAGGGGTTTCTACCGGCACTCCGTGCAGGAAACGTGATCTTCAGTGTATGATTTGTTATGATTTGTCTGAGGACCTTCGTTATCATTTGACTTATAAGCGTGTCTTAAGATTTCAGTTTGTCTATATATATATATATATATATATATATATATATATATATATATATATATAGCACTGCCCCGCACATGTTTTCCCCACGTTGAGGCGACGCCACGTGCCGCCCAAGCACGTGACATTTGATGTGTATCTTGTATCTCTGATACGTTGTCCTGTGCAACAGCAGTAGCTTTATTTCTTGACCCCTGCCCCCCCTTATTTCTTTGCGTCCCTTCACTAACATCTCAGTGCATGTGTCTACTACGCAACCAGAGATAATGAATCCGAGGACGACGCTTCGACCCAGATATTGAGCGGCGATGGCTTCTACGAAGGAGTCATCAATATAAAACGCACAATCGAGTGTCAACGTTTCTCGGCTATTCCTCTTCGGCAGGTGACCACCTCCTTATGCACTGTGGTGAACCACGTAGCCAAGCCCGAATGGAACAGGAAACCCGGACCTCCCCGCACTGCTATACCACCGAACCGCCGTGCCACCAAAGTGCAATCCATCGTGGGCGTCGACTTGGCGCAACCGAAAAGAAAGAAAAACGACAAAGGGGGAAGCGCGTGTCCTGCTCTGTACGCAGTTTTGTGCGAACATCGAGTTTGCCTCACTCTTGCTTCAGGATGCGCATCGCTTCCTCGGGTGAATGCTGTTTCAGAACAACGAGTCGTGGGCGCGCGCGTCTTCTCCATTTAGAGAAAGAAATGGGGAAGGGGGTGCGGTTGTGGTTAGGGGGAGGCAGCCAGGCTCCGGTGTAGCTTGAGCGGGAGAACTTTGCCAAGTTGTTCGTGCCGGGTCGCTCCGGCGTGAACATGCGCGTTTTCTAAACGTTGCGCCGCATTCGCCGTTTCACGCGTGGTTTCCTTTCGAAAATGGCGTGGTGATATCTTGTTTGCGTCTGGCGGGTATAACGTATGCGCGCTAAGGCTGGCTGCCACGCTTCGTGCAGACGTTGCTTTTTACAAAACCGACGCTCACGCCTGCTGCCTGCTGGCCATTCGTGGTTCTGCGAGGTTTGCACGCGTCCTTCCTGGTTCGTGTGCATGGAGCTTGCAGGTGTTCTTTTATTATTTTCCGCTGATCTGTTTTCTCCTTTCCTTTTTTTTCTTTTTCTCGTTTTTTCTTCTTCTATATATGTGCGCACGACGCATTGAACAGAGTGATAGGCATCGTCAATGCGCGCGACGGGCTGCATGCGAGAAACTCGAAGCCAGCTTCAAAGCGCCTGCGGAGAAAGCGATAACGTCAATAAGTAGATAGATAGAGGTAATTACTAGTTGCGCGAGTATAGTTTCTGTTCGAATGAGACAACCGGTGCCTGCTTAACCGAAGACTGATGGAAGGTGCATTTGCATGACAAAGACGGCGGGAGAGTCGTGCCGTTTGCTATGTAAGAAGAAAAAGAAAGAACACCCTGCGCTGCATACTGAACTGCTTAGAACCGTTCAGCATCTGCGTTCGCTCACGACTACGCGTACAATACTCGGGTCCCACCGGTGTCTTCTATCGCGTAGTTGCGATGAATGAAAGACACGGTTTCGCAGTTGACGCTTTTCCATTAATGTCGCCATGTTCAAACAGCGTCGTTTTTCTTGCCTTCTTTTTATACCGGTGTTCCTGGCAGGTTTAGCCCCGCGATGATCAACTTGCTCCCATAGACGGCAATTACGGCACAGTTGCTTGTGCGTGCGTGCGTGCGTGCATGCGTGCGTACGCACGCATGCGTGAATCGAGAAATTTGATTTCGATCAGGCTAGATTGCAATCGAAAGCGCCCCGTGTCAGCGAATACTATGAGTAATGTTAAAGATGAATAGTATTGTAACACGACACCCAGTAACATACGAAGAAAGAGAGAATGCCCTTCCCGCAGAGCGTTGCGCCTTGGGAGCGTGTTTCTGGGCAAGAGCGAAACGAATCTCTTGCAGACGAAAGCTCGGTATCCTCGATAAAATATGCAAACTTTCTATGTAAGGCAAATATATGGGAATAAATAAAGAAAATTAGTTGCAGCTCGGCCACACCCTCTATGTTTCTTCACTGTATACGTGAAGGTCGCACAAAAGTTAACACCGAAAACGAACAGAAAATGAAGTATTACTTTCTCTTTAACATCTCACACTCAGTAACTATGCGGAAGAGGTTAAGGGAAGGACAGGACGTGCATTCTGCTGTAATTCTGTTTCGTTCCCTCGAGCCAGGTTGTGAATATCGATAACAGCAGCGGCGGCTTCAGGAAAGAAAAGGCGTCTCACGGCGAGGTTCTATTTTAAGCGCGCGTCGAGATTGAGCCGGGTCCTGGGCACACATTCTTTCTATTTGCAACACGCTTCACTTACGAGTCGTTAAGTATCGATCCGGCTTAAGAGAGCTCGACTCGTGAGTCACAAATCTGGCCTGCTCTGCACGCGAGGACGAAGGGAAACTCTGCTCGTACATTCGAGCGTCAAGATCTACAGACTCCGATCGCGAGCAATGAGAACCCTCGGGAATTAATTAAGTTGTCGAAGGGCGCGCTGATCGAGGTGGCGCAAGATGACCACGCAACCAGTCATTCTCGTGCTTTCGGAAATGAAAGAGGAGTAAGAAACATTCCCGTGGCTTTGTTGTGTTCCAACGTGCCAGTATTCTCCAAGGATAATCTACATCCGCGCTGTGATGGCGTTCGAGTCGAGGATGAAGCTGCCGCGACAGCCCACTGGCTATGTCGTTACATTGCGAAACTCAAGGCCGCAGATTCGATACCTCGGCGGCAGCGGTCTCATTTTGATGGGGGTGGAATGCAAAGAAGAATAGAAAAGAAGACAAAAAGCGCTCGTGTACTCAGTTTCATATATATATAGTGCGCGCGCAATGAACCCGAAGTGGTCAACATTAATCCGGATTTCCCCCACTATACCGCGTGCCCCATCGTGGTTTTAGCGCCTGGCTCATCAGAATTTAATTTCCATCAGGACTCGTTGTACAATGGGTTGCATGCTTCTCTGACACTTCTGGCATATTTTGTAGACGTAGAATCCAGCTGTGAAAGGTTTCGTGGTTAAATTATTCTTGAGACAGCGGTAAGACAAGTAGGACAGTTGGGATAACAGGCCCACCGATAACCGGCACCCTTGGTCCGTTAACATGCGCCCCGTTGTTACACACTTAAGAGAAAGAAAAAAAAACATGTCGAAATAGGCGTATCTGCATCTACGTTACACATTGTTCTCGCTAAGAACTCAAAATAAACTGTTTCTTTCTTTCTTTCCAATCTCCTAAACTGTGCATGATAGGTGAGGGACGGTAAACGCTCCTGACTTCTGTTGTTTGTCCACGTGAAATATGGTGAGTTTGCCGGTTCTAGAAGGTTGTAGACGTTCCGGAAGTCTCGGAACGAAGTACGCGTCGTTATACTTGGTAAATGCGCACTACCACGCGGTAGGTGCGACAGCGTTCTTCGTAATGGAATGCTGCATTTAAGTGATTTCATTTAGATTAAAAAAAAAGAAAGAAGAATAAAATGACAAGAAAGCAGCACAACGCCAAGCAGATAACCGCGAAGTCTCGTTTCGTTGGCTCGATTGCATCTTGTTTTCGAGGTGTGTCCGTAATTCCTTCATCGAGTCTCACTTCCGGATTTTGCGAACGCGCTTGTGCCGCGCGGTCGCACTTCTTCCGGAAGTCCACATGACACAATTTTGCTTCTTTACTCTGGGCTCACGCACAGACCACGGCGGGCGTGAAGTTTAAGACGCCGACCGAGCATTTAAGGTCTCTGCTGCTGAAGGCCGTCGCGCGCTCATTGGCGCCTTTTGGGATCATTTCTTCTCGCGGGAATAAGCTAGGCGCCTTCTTCCGGTAAGACACTTCTTTGTATAAATCGCCTGGGTCGGGCTGGCGGAGTGTGCCGGTACGCACGCACGCGCACACACACTGTCGCCAATGCGTTAACGCTGGGACTCGGGAATCAGCGACTCCCCGAGCATCGGGCGCCGTTGATAAGAGCCTGGCGAGTTCCTAGTGTCTGGGCGAAAAAAAAAAGACCAAGTGCTGTGACGACCGCGCAGGACGTTTCATTTGAGACGAAAGCACGCTTTCGCGAATCAGGGCGTTTCCCTGCGGTTAACGACTGTGGGCAACGGGTGTGTAGGAGAAAATGGTATCCAGTACGGCCCGGAATTTCAAGCATACGTTAAACTGTATACTTGCTCGGACTGTAAGCCTGAAACGAGCACGAACCTGCGTGCAATGCGTTCCGTTATACTCAAAGAAGCCGTGCCACATTTGGCAGTCATCGGCGTTGCTTTCTTTTTCGCTGGTCCCCACCATCACGCGCCGAGCTGACAATGGAGGGGTGTCTTCTTTTTCTTTCTCCTGGCATGCCCACATGGAGCACCAGATCTCCGGGAGACTACTCCCATCTCGGGCGTTCGCGCGTGCAGACAGGTCGGACAGACAGCCGACCGCACTCGGTTCCCGTGTACATTGGCTTCCACGACGGTGGCCCGCTTCCTGCTTGAAAAGCCCGCACCGAGCGGTGCTGGTATACAGGGCGTGATAACCCGAGGTGGTTTCTGAGACGTCTGGACGAAGTCTGTTTGTCGGTGCGTTGAGACGCGCATACGCATGCTTGCGCTGCCTGAGAGCGCACTGGACGCTGGCCAGAATTAGCATCGCCCAGGTATGCGTGCGTGTGCGATCTCGACGACGAGGCATAGGAAGTCCCGGGCGCCTGGTCCAACAAAGATGCGGGGAGCTTTGCCGATAAGAGAAGAAAAGAGTCTCATGGCAGCTGGAGTCAATGACGTCCTGCGGTGTGTTTTAGTCTGGGAGTCCCGCTGGGATAAATATACGCGATGTGACGGGGCCACGACGTGAGGAGGGCTCTAATTAAATGATGGCTGCTTCTGAGCGCGCCTTGAGCTGCCCCAGTTCCCATAATATATACGGCAGCTCCTGGAGCTCCGCTGCCGCACAACCGAGATAAGTAGTCACATTGTTGTTGTTATCGTGGTTCTTTTTTAATTGAAAAGGAAGAACGCCAAGCACTGTAAGCGCGCGTAGCAAAGTTACAATCGCACGTGCCGAAAATATTATGGAGGAATATGTCAGTCAGGTTGGCAGAAGCCCGAGTACGGTTGCACAAGAGAAAGACGAAATGCGGAAATATGAAAACTTCGAGCGCTAAAAACGCACAGGGTGCAGTAAGAGAAGCACATACCATATACACACACCACACGCACCAGAGCGCGCGTGGAGTTTGTTTCTTTTTATACCTCCTGTGTTTTTAGTACTCGAAGTCCTTATTATAGTGCGTTGCCAGCTAGCGCAACTATCCATCATTTTGCAATTTAATTCTATTACACCTCTCTTCAAGACCCCTGCTATTTTAGCATCGTGGGTAGCTGTGTCTACTTGCCGCGCACGGGTGGTTTCGTGACAATTACAACAAGGCTTATGCCCAGCGTATGTACCGCTGTTGTGTGGATGGATGAACCCGTAACCTGGTCATTCGAAGAGGATGTGCCGCATTCTTCGCTCCGAATGGTACAGGCAAGTCCGATTTTACAAGGACTTGCTGCGAGTCTTATGCGACCTGAGCGTTCAGCGGAGCACCCACCGTGTAGCGTACTGTGACAGGCGTAAGAGCTTGGACCAGATGACGGAAGTCCTACGGAACCACATCCGACCGCAAGTTCCAGTCAAGAAGAGGCAAGCTTCATCTGCGGGAGGTGTCCTAAACCTGAGGGACGTGCCGTTTCCCGAGTAGTTTCAGCATGTTCCACGGAGGGGCCCCAAGTTCTCAATGGAGCCTTCCCTCCATCCGGAAGAAAGAGTAGCTACAGCCCGGACTGTCTCCAAGCTGGCCAAAGACGAAGAAAGATATAGGTGTGTTGCGGAATGCGTTGACATAATCTCAAATGAAACTCGGCGCAGTAAGCGTAAACTGAGTTTTGGCCCTTTGGTAAATGTTTGTTCCGAAAGCAGGCTCAAAGTTTTTACTTCTGATAAAGAAAGAGAGAGAGAGAAATAGAAGACAGGAAAGGTAGGGAGGCTAACCAGACGCACGTCCGCTTTGCTACCATGCACTGGGGGAAGAGGTATGGGGACGAAGAGAGAGAGAGAGGATATAGAGGGAGTACAGTTTCGCGCACATTTGAAGGTTCGCACCGAGTCTACAAACGGTTGCCAAGACCTGTCGACTTGAAGTATTTCAACAACGTTTCGTGGCTTTCTGTGTCATCGACGCGTACGGCCATGGCCCAAGAATCGTTATTTCCGAAAATGGTCTAGAGTCCAGCTGGTTCAATGCTGTCCGGAGTGCTTCACGCTCGACGTCGTACTGGGGACAGATACATAGCATATGTTCAATCGTTTATGTGGTTCCACAAGAGTCGCACGTGGGCGTATCCCCCATTGCAATGCAGAACGAGTAGGCCTTCGTAAATGCCACCCCGAGCCATGGGCGGCACAACACTGTCGCCTCAGAGCGGGAACTTTTGATTGCACTTGTAGCTTTAAGGATGGGTCAAGCCTATGAAGGTGACACTTCGGGAGGTTGGGAGAAGACCAGTATTTGTGCGTCATAGCTTTAACCATGATATGAAGCTTTCTTGCAGCGTCGGTTCTGGACAAAGGGATTGGAACTGGTCGGTCTTGTAGATGGGCGGACCGCGCGTCTTTGCCGGCGAGGTCATCACCAGCAATGCCACTATCTCCAGGTAGCCACTGGAATATAATTTCATGCCTTTTAGCGATGCCTTGAATGTGATCTTCTCTTATTTCATATGTGAGCTGCTCATGATTCCTTTGATATAGGGCAAAATGCAGGCTGTGAAGTGCTACCTTAGAGTCGCAAAAGATGACCCATTTCTGAGGTGCCTCTTGCAGGAGGTATTTGACAGCAGCACGCAGGGCAGGAAGCTCTGCCGCCGTTGATGTTGTCATGTGGGCCAGCTTGAATTTGATTGTTGTTTCCGTAGCCGGAATGACAACGGCACCTGAAGAGCTAGTAAGTGAGACTGAACCATCGGTATAAATGTATATTAGGTCCCCGTATGTCTCATTGATTAGTAGCAGCGTTATCTGTTTCAGAGCTATTTTTGGGTGATTGGCCTTCTTCTTTACACCTGGAATACTTAGGCGCACCTTAGACTGTCGGAGACACCACAAGGGTAACCAAGGCCTCGCTGCTGTTATGAAACCTATTGGGAGACAACCTGTATGGGTGACCATAGAAAACGTTGCACGACGTCTCTGCGATGGCAAGAACGCTGCACTGTGTGTAAGTCAACCATCCTTATTACTACATGATAAAGAATTAAGTTTTATTCATCGATGTTCACACGTGTCTTATATTTATGCTGTTTTATGTACCTCGTCTTGACATGCGCGATGCGTACATTTTTTATATATACGTATTTTTCCGTACGTGCATTAAAAATCACTTGTGAGTAAGAGCACGTGTGGTGTGTGTTCTTTTTCTACTTCCTGTGTGTTTTTGGCGCTCGAAGTTTTCATTACATTGCATTACCAACTAGCTCACCTGTCCATCCTTTTGTGGAAATATGACCAATAGTGAAATAACTAACGCACCGAGGTGTTTGATCTTGATGGGTGGTTCACTCACGCAGTGCGCTGAATCTTATGTGTTTGCTTTCACGTGCGCATGGATGTGGTTGATAATTGTGGAGGCTGTTCGACGCGGCGTCACTTTAATTCCGGCTGCAGAGTTCTACTTTAGCCTTTAGATTTGTCCTGTTGCAGTGTCCTGTTGCTCTCCTGTCCTCTTTCCTTTTTCCTTCCCTCCTTCCTATCTTCTATTTCTGTGTTGCTGTCACCTCCCTTCAGAAGAGTAGGCAGGCGTTGTGCCCCTTCCGGTGGCAGTTGCCAGCCTGCTCCTCACTTTCCCTTTCCTAATACCTGTGTATATGTGTATATGTGTTCAAAACAAATAATAATAATAATAATAATCACGTGCGCATATCATTTAGATATTTGCGAATAGTGCCCTTAGTGTATTTGGGGGCGGCCACTTGTTGGTACTTAAAATATGGCCTGAGCATCCACTGTACAATCATCCTGGCTGAAGAAAAGAGAAGAGAGAGTGAGAAAAAAAACATCATTGCGCTTCTCTGCGAAACCAATAATATTTCACCATGTACTTCGTAAAAATAAAAATTTTAGCTCCAACGCGTGTATTACCTTCTGTACATCAAATCCGAGAATAATGGGGCTAACACTTTTTTTGTTTTTCTTGCAATGGTAAATTTAATTATCTCTTCATTATCACGAGCGTCAGCTCACTGCAACGCCAGGATCAGTTTTTCAAAGGTAAAATTCTAGAGTTCGAAAACTCAAGACACAGTATACCGATGGCGACCAGAACACATAGGTGTACCAGCCCGTTTATGGTTGCCTCGAGTGAAAAGCAAGAAATGAAAATTTGCTGTCATGCATACTTGCGTAGCGTATCATCTGCGTGTGCGTCTGCTCGTCGTTGTGTTTCTATATGTGCATATGTTCTTGTTTGCTAATTTCTTCATGTTATTTCTGTGTATTCATTAAACAAGGAAATGTTGCGGAAACGCCGCGAGCGAAAGTGAATAATATTTTCAGTATCGTCAAACAAACAAATAAATAAACAACGTAAATTAGGTCAGTGTACAATATATTCTCACAGATTGTCTACTAGATCTGTAACGTTTTAAACAAGCTAGTAGAATGAGTGTAGAATGCGCGTAGTATGCATGCAGAATGTAGAGTGCTTCTATTAGGCTGCGCATAGAAATTATAGAAGTAACCGAGCTTAGACATTTAACAGAGCAACCAAAGCGAATCGTCAATCTTTTAGCAGACTCTTGCGAAAAACAGTGAGAGAGATCGTCTTTCCGCCGAATAGAAATGCATGGACCAGCTTTTGACGATGAAGATGCTCAGGTCGCAAGGAAGGACATCTGCGGCACGTTTTGTGCAGTCGCTGTTTCTGCTTTCGGCATCATCAGAACCTTTGTACAGCAAGTGTACACTTATCACCTTCACGGAACAGCAACGGAGAAGGCAAGATAGTGGCCTCTCCTAAGATAGAACGGTGAATAAAAGGGGCGAAGAGCAGACCCAATTACTACTGAGGGCAGCCGTGTGATGTAATGGAGGCGGCCGTGTTTACTCTAGCGCGACCAGCCCACGTCTCGTAGGGCTCCCATTAGACGGCTATAGAGTAAAGGCAGTGGACCTTGAGGCAAGACGCCTCCAAACCACTGCACAGGGTTCTACGTATCCACTTCTCTATCTTTTGTATTCTGCTTTCTTTTCATTTATTTTTGTTTTTGCTGCTTGTATGGTCGCACGTGCGATGGCCGGAGGTTGGCGACTGTGGAGGAGACGGAGACGGGTCGCGGTAGCCGAACCTGACCTACATACGTCGCTTTCCTCGCGTCTGGCGCGTCCCCTAATTTCCGAATGCCGCCCTCTTCTAAGCCACGCTAGACAAATGCTAACGAAACAAAGAAATCGAAAGGTCACAAAGAAAGGCGCAATCAAACAGTCGTGCTAAAGCGACTGCCGACTACTCGTGTGGCTGCGCTGAGCCGCGGATTCTTCTTCGGCTCGTGGCGGGTTATTTGTCCAAGCGACCGCCGCCTAGCCTGCCGTCAAAGCGCGACCGACGGCTTAACCAGCGGTATACCTGCGGCTTCACGCTTCCCGTCCTCCACAAGCACCCACCAAACCACTCAATGACAGAACGGTGTGCTCAAATAAGCGCTGGCATCGGCTGGTTGCTCGCGACTGCAGCAGACGTTCTTTCTCGGGACGGCATATACGTCTCTTCGCATGCACTCCTGTTTACACGGCACGTTCGGGCACAGTTACCCGTACTATGGTGCTTTTGATTGCGACCTGCCCTTCTCAACCCCTGCACTTGTCTCCGCGCTACTCCGGCGAGATTGGCGACCCCGTCGCAGTTCGCGCTTTTTTGAAGACGTCGGGACGGCGCTTTCATAGAGCTGTTTACTTTCTCTATAGAGTTGCCTGTCAAATTGGTTCGCTTTGGTCATTTTAATTTTGGTTTTCTTGTGGTGTCGTCGAAGCGCGTTCGCGTCTGCCTACGTGACGACGAATGTGTGAGTTGCCGATGGCCGCCGGTGACAGCCGTCGATCACAACTTGAACGGACCTACTGAGGGCAGTATATATATATATATATATATATATATATATATATATATATATATATATATATATATATATATATATATATATATATATATATATATATATATATATATATATGTGTGTGTGTGTGTGTGTGTGTGTGTGTGTGTGTGTGTGTGTGTGTGTGTGTGTGTGTGTGTGTGTGTGTGTGTGTGTGTGTGTGTGTGTGTGTGTGTGTGTGTGTGTGTGTGTGTGTGTGTGTGTGTGTGTGTGTGTGTGTGTGTGTGTGTGTGTGTGTGTGTGTGTGTGTGTGGCGGCATTGTGTCGCACAGCGTCTCGCCGGCACGGCTCTGTAGTGACGGCGTGCTCGTCACGCCTCTGAGTCACGGCCTCTGTAGATCACGGCCTGTTTGTCTTTGCCCTGTAGTTGGCAGGGTGTGGTTTTCACTTCGAGACAACAGAGACAGTGGCTTTAAATTTTACAGTGCGTGCCGGACAACTACGAAAGGCGACGCGCACACACATGCTTATATATACTGCCGTGCACTTACCACGTGGCTGTGATATTTACTGGCGCGGGATCAGCGAGGCTCTGTGAGGACATGGCGGAGAGGGAATGATTTGGAGATTCAGATAATAACTGGTTGAATGTTTAAAAAAGAAAACGCACAGCAGTGACGGTGATGGCTTGCTTTTGCGCGTCGTCCTCTATACTGACCGCTAAACTACATACTCGCGATGAATAGACGGGCTGTCTTATACTGCACAACAGAGAAAAGCCCTTCCACCAGAGATCTTAAGCCAGAACATGCAAAAACAAAGGTGGATTTCCATATTTTTTTACGTGCAGAGTCGAGTGCATTTGAAAGTTTGCGGAAATAGGGAAATGTAGCTAGCCTTTGATTGCTGAAACATTGATTCCGAATGCGGACATCGTAGTCGACAATAAAATTTGTTGACTCGTCAAAAGAAACGACGCCGAAACACTTGTACTATCGGAGATATTTCCGCCTTCTGGTGTATTTGGTTGCATATGCGCTCCAGGATACACGACGACAAACATGAAGGGCTGTAGTGAGAGCTATGCCTGCAAAAGAAAGGTCGAAATAAGTACCCTGTGAACAGGGCTTCCGGCTGTTCAGAAGCGGCAGAAACTTTCAAAACACGTGCTTGAATTTTTTATGGCTGTGTGTGAATTATCTTTATTAAGGCGAAAACCTTAGACGGCTCGTGGGACGAAAATTTGACCGTCCGGCGTTGGGGCACCAAAATTCAATGGCACCGAAATGGGATGTCGAACGCTCTACCTTTGGTGTTAATTAAAGCGAAGTTAATTAAGTGATAGTTAATTAAGGCAGTCGTACCCACGACCTTTGGTGGGAGTCGAACCAACTTGGAGATATATGGGCGAACCGGCCATATCTCCAAGTTGGATTCCAATTGACATCGTGAAGGTCGAGAGTCGAACCCACTACCTTTGATGTTAATTAAGGCGGAGTTAGTTAAGGCGCAGTTAATTAAGGTATATTTAATTAAGACACTTGAATCTGCTACTTTTGATGGGAGAAAACAAGTAATAGGCAGTAACAACACATCAGAATGAAAATGTCAAGTACTGTAACGAATGTCTCGTGAGCGCGTAGGCTTTCGCCTTCACAGCGTATATGCTAAAGTGATGGACTTTTTTCCTGTATGGGTATACACGTTCCGTATTTGCCAATATCTCGCTTGTCGAGGCACTTTAATGTGCTCAAGATCGCGTCTTAGCTGTTGCTCAAATAAGAGATAAAATGCAATTTCGGAGTGTGCCTTGAATACGAAAAAGGAAAGATTACACAACAGTATAGGAACAGTTCGTTCAATACGCCAAGTTGCAGGAGCAACGCAATTGAATCCACGCATTTAGCACCGCAGGCGCGTCACAACCTATCAATATTCGTGCTGCGCTCTGGCCGGCTTGTTAGAGGTGCGTGTGATTTGGAGTTAACATCCGCGATTCGCCCCAAGGATAGATAACGGCCTCAAGGTTGTTGTCTTCCACAGTTTTCGCAGCAAAATCGTGTTCCGGCTTTTCTTAAAGCTCGCACCTATACGGCCGCCAGCGAATACGAGATATCAGCAAGATCGTGACCTCCGTTTACGCTTTTGCGGCCATTACACCTGCAGATGGTTGTCGCGAAAACGGCGGTGCGCTAGGCTCGTTAAACGCGTCCGATAGAACTCGCGCACGTTTTGGTCACATGCTCGTGAAGACTATATATAGTTAGGCCTGTGCCGGCTTTGTCTCGTGGTACCGCATCTGGTACGGCATCATGGAAAAAACAACGAGACCAGTGCAATGTCTTAGCAGGGCTGTTTACTGAGCACCGAAAAGAGCAATGATATACGCCAAAGTGATACTTGCATGGTGATCTGCACTTGCGGAAGTAAGGGTGAGGGAAGCGTGGGAGATGAATTTTAACTGAGGATATGAACCTATAGAAGGAAACATTGAAAATTATGTGCGTCAGCTTTTCGGTGAATATAAGCATTCGAAGGTTGTATACAGCTTTCTAGATCATTTGTGCTTCGGTTATCGCGATGATTCACTTCATAAATTTTCGTGTACTCCCATAAGGCATGGGATTATGTTGAACGTTCAAATTAAATAAAAATCTTTTTTTTTTCGCGCCAAACGGTATGCAAACGCATTCTATATACAGGCCGGCTTAGCGCGACTGATCGAGTCTGACGTTGCGGTTGCATATGTGCGGCAAACCTCCCGAACTCAGACTGCATCTTAAGCAAGCGGTGCCCGAAATTTGGGGCTGTTTAGGTCCTGCGCATAACGATCCAATTTGATGGTTCTCAAATTCTGAGCCGACTCTCGCGATTCCTCCTGCGCGTCAGGCGACGCGGTGACTTGGCGTCCAAATGAAGGTGTAGACGTTGCGATGCGAAGATAGAAAATACGACTTGAAAGATTTGACGCATTGCATTGTTAATTCAACTGTATACGCCCGGCAGCTGTTTCGTCAGCACTTCTGGTTGCGGAAGCGTGCCTTTGTACGTTCGTTGTGCGAAAACTACGAGAGACAAGTATGAAACCTAATGCTTCCGCGTAGTTTTCTCTATGCTGTCCTGCGGAAAGAGAGCGTTATAAAGAGAATCGAAGTATATTTTGTGAAATTGAGTCTGTGCACCGTTCGCAGGTTGATCATATTGTTACGTAAGAAGACGCAAATGAAAAGCTATATACAAGTATATTTACAACGTAATACGCCGCACTTGGCCAAGAGGCAACAGCCCGCGCTAGCCTCCAATCGTTGTCGTCGTCTTCTTACTGCTCACCTCTTCGTAGAGTAGTAGAATCAAGTAGAGCAGAATGTGCGGAGAGGAAGTCTAAGCCGAGGATGATGTCATGGGGACAGTGGGCGATGACCGTGAATAGCACGACTGTTGAGCGATCGGCGAAGGAGACGCGGGCGGCACACATACCAATTACGGGGGCTGTTCCGCCATCGGCGACACGGACAACAGGCGTCGTGGCGGGCGTGATTATTTTTTTCAGGCGGGTACGAAAGTCCGCGCTCATTACCGACAAATGTGCCCCAGTGTCTATAAGAGCAGATACAGGAACACCGTCGACTTGCACGTCAAGAAGGTTCAGATGAGTGGGCAACGTCAGTGGAGGATTTGGCGGCGTAGGGAGCAATGCAGCGTCACCTCGAGGCGCTGCATCATTCAGTTTTCCGGCTGGGAGCGGCGTCCGAAGGGAGTCGGCGAAAAGGAGCGACGGGGCTGGGGAGAGCGAGATTGTCGTCCTTGGGGCGAAGGTGAACGAGAATAGGCGCGGTTCGGCGCAGGAGAGTCTGTGGCGGCATTATCGGAGCGTGCGGCATAAGGACGAGAAGGGCCACCCGAGGGGCGAGAATAGGCAGTATAAGCAGACCGGGTCGGGGAAGTCCAGCGACTTCGACAGTGCCGAGAAATGTGCCCGATGCGATGGCAGTGAAAACAAATGGGCTTGTCGTCAGCAGTGCGCCATTCAGCTGGGTTGCGGAAACGTGGTGGGTAAGACGATGCGGGACGGGGCGGAATCGAAGAAGCCGGATGGGTATCAGGGTGATGGGCCGAGCAGATGGTGTGAAGGCCCATGTTTTCGAACTCCTGGCGGACAACTGCCTGGATCAGGGAAACCGTGACTGCCGGTGCGTTGGTGGGGCTGCAGTCGAAGGCAGCCGGATAAGCGGCCTCAATCTCACGCCGAACGATCTTGGTAATATCGCCGGTGTTGTTGGGACGAGGAGCGTCGGCACAGGAAGAAGTCGCTGGGGTGTTGGGCAAACGGGCAAACTGCTGATCGATACGTCTGCTTTTAGCGAGTTCCAGGCGGCGACACTCTTTGATAACAGCATCCACCGTCGCGACGTTGTTGAACACGAGCAAGTTGAAGGCGTCATCGGCAATGCCTTTGAGGATGTGGGATACCTTGTCTGACTCAGGCATGTGTGCATCAACTTTGCGGCACAGAGCCAGGACGTCCTGAATGTACGTGACATAGGGCTCTGTTGACGTCTGCACATGGCCGGAAAGCGCCTTCTGCGCGGCAAGTTTGTGACCGTAGGGGTTGCCGAACAAGTCTCGGAGCTTTTGCTTGAACGAATCCCAACTGGTGAGCTCCTCTTCGTGCGTCCGAAACCAAACTCGAGGTGTGCCACCGAGGTAAAAGACTACGTTGGCGAGCATGATAGTAGGGTCCCACCGGTTATTGCGGCTGACGTGTTCGTACAGGCTGATCCAGTCGTCGACGTCGTCCCCATCTTTGCCCGAGAATACGCCAGGATCACGAGGAGCAGGGAGAGAGATGTAGGTCGTCGAAGTGGCAGGAGGGGTCGGAGGCGGCTGAGTCGAATTGTCATCGCCGGGAGCCATGAAGCTAGGCTCGACGTACCGTCCACTGCGAAGCTCCGTGACGAGGTACAGGGAACGTCCACCTCCACCAGATATGTTACGTAAGAAGACGCAAATGAAAAGCTATATACAAGTATATTTACAACGTAATACGCCGCACTTGGCCAAGAGGCAACAGCCCGCGCTAGCCTCCAATCGTTGTCGTCGTCTTCTTACTGCTCGCCTCTTCGTCATCGGTAATACTATTCCGTAGCAATATAATGCAAGCAGCTATTAGTAACATGTATCCTTTTACGTTAAGTGTTCGTCGCGTGTATGCACCTCTGGAACTCCGTCATTTAAGCACTGAGCTATATATAGCAACAAGGGGGCTGTGGGAACGCTCACATGTGTGCGTGCGTGTACACGTACGTGTGCGTGCGCACATGGGTTTATGCGCTATGTGCTTGCGTGCTTGCGCGGTTGCGTGCGCGTGTTCACCTTGGGTTGTTTGCCTGTTCATATTCCTCTTTTCCTTCTTGCGGTGTACGATAGAGAACAAGGTACAATTACGATTAACCACATGGCGTTTCCTTTTGTGTTCCTTTCTCTCCTTTGTTGCACCATGCACGAAATCAATTAAATAGAAAGCTGCCGATAACGCCAAAGTTCATATTAGTAAAATATTTAAGGCATACAGACTGCGGGTGACGTGCTGATTAAAATGAATAAGAAATGGTCGTCTTTCTGCTAACAGCAGATGTATATTAGGTAAAAATAAATAAATAAAAGTAGATAACGCGCTTCTAATTAAAGCAAGGGCTCTAACAAAAGCGGTGCTGTAACTCATTTAACGTGTTTGCAAATGAGTCCAATTTAACTGCTCAAGACCATTCTTGCTGTCTACTAGAATTAACACTCTGTGTGGTAGCTATACGTGAGTTTCCAAGTTTCCAATGATCCAAGAACCTGATAAGAAAGCTTGTTATCGGTAAGCACCAAAGGCCGTTACATTTTCAGGTCGGAGTACGGCGATGGTTACAAAAGATGGATGCTATAAACCTTGCTTATTTGATGTTCCCTACTAAGTGCATTTACGATTGCAGGCATCTTAAACTAGGTCAATGTCAAAGTCGTAAAATCTCCAACTATAATGCCTACGGCCCTATAATGCACCAACTGCACAATCGTGCACAGCATAGCAAATGTTGAACTAAACCTCAACCAGTGAAGAAAGCGAATGTAGCCAAAATCATGGGTCTTTCTCATTTTCTTATTCTGCATGGAAAACACCGTGATACCACGCATCCTATTCCGCTTGCTGTTTGCTGCACATTGACTGCGAAAGTAAGGGAAATTTGGCTGCTGAAAAGCCCACTGTCGGAAAATCGTAGCTAAGAAAAAATAAACCGCATTGCACAACAGAACAAAATATATCGAAAATATGATAAAATGCTTTCACAAAAAACGCGCGCTACGTACTGAGAGCTGACACAAAGTTGCAAATATATAACGCGTAATGTAGAGTCTGCGCATTACCTGTGATTACAAGCTACTGATGCCGAAAGGTTGATTTGATAGCAGAGTGCATAAAAAGTCACCAACATGGTATTAAACAACATGGTATAATGATATTAAACAAGGGATAAAGTAAAAAAGAAAGAAAGAAATTCACACCAACGCACGCGAAATGTTCCTGCCACAAGAAAACCATCATGACGGTACACTGTAAGGCCTGTCACGTCACGCAAATTTTACGCACTATTTATAAAGCGCTAATAACGTCACTGCCCACAAGAAAACCGAGCAGACAGCTGCTCTTTCATTATAGGAACCAAGACCACCGTTCAAGCAGTCTCATTACCGATAAGGGACGCTTGTCTAAGGGCTCATTCCATTGGGCGAACAGAAGCACTCAAAAGCAACCGCAGAGTGCTCTCTCAAGAGTATAGCCGCGTTCCAATGGGCGAACAGGAGCGACGCCGAGAGTATAAATGGAGCTGCTCTCGCGCAAAATGCGGAGTGCGAAGAAAAGTCAGGCGACACAAACGCGTCGTATCCTTTCATTTAGGTTGTGTTTCCGTCGTTTTGGTTCAGTGTGCGGCAACAATGGCGGCTGAGAAGCGAGGTTCGCGTGATAATAACCGCGGATTGGGCGTCACGTGACACACCTTCGCCCTCGCACCAGCCCTCGGGGCGCATGGAACGTTCCGATGGAGAAAGCAAGCAGTCGCACTCTGGCTGCGCTGCTGCTCTGCTATGATCTCTGTTCTTTGCCTCCGCTCCTGTTCTGGGAATGGAAGGCGCCATGGAACGCGTGCCTATGCTGCTGCACAAAATGTGACTCTTTTTTTTTTCCGGTGGTCACCCACTGGAAGGAACGACTTCAATACTCTGCCCGAATAGCGCCCGCGCAATGCGTTCTTCTGGCGTCATTCGCGTTCAAATTGCGGAAGTTGAATAATGCCCACACTGTCTGCTTCTTAAAACAATTAGAGCTACGTCACCATGGTCCCTCAACTGTGATGACATGGTGTTCACAGCGTTATTATTATTTTTTTTTGTAAAAGATAAGATCGACATAAAGCACCCACTCTCTCCTATTCTGGTTTTATCCCTTAATTGTAACGCATGAGAGCTGAGACCTGCTTTTGAATGCTTCATCATTCTAAGCAAGGTTTCACACCGAAGCGAAAATGCAACCTAGGAAGAACACAAAATACCTGTCTAGATTTTTAATGGCCTTTACGGCTTACTCGTTTGCGGCTCCATTGTTTTATACGTCGGGCTGTTGAATTCTTTCTGCAGTTTTGAACATGGATGGATGTCACGAACCATAAAGTCGCAGGCGCATGTATACTTTTGAAGGAAGCTTTGTCACGCTATATTTATTTCGACATAAACTTCGAAATGCT
The DNA here is from genome assembly GCF_038994185.2 of Dermacentor albipictus. Classification (NCBI taxonomy): domain Eukaryota; kingdom Metazoa; phylum Arthropoda; class Arachnida; order Ixodida; family Ixodidae; genus Dermacentor; species Dermacentor albipictus. The sequence continues at coordinate 59,935,362 of NC_091823.1, forward strand.
CTTCTAGGAAGCATTACGCTATCTTGCTCTAGTTCCCTTTAATTTTCACCTCTCAACGACATGAATAACCCTGAATGGCTCACAATGTTCTCTTGACAATATATTTGTAAGACGGCGATGTTCGCACCATTTATGCACCACAGAGAAGACGGCCGAGCGCTTTTGACCGGAATGCCGGTCAACGAAGTTTTCTTGGAGCTATCACTGTAAACTCTAAAGACCTTCACCTGAATGGAAGAAGCCAAATAACATTCCAGGCATTTCACCTTTGGTCGCTAAGGTTAGCCCCATAGCAGAAAAAATAAAATAATATAAACACATCTGCGCGTGCCTTGATTGCGTGGGGAGCCATAACGAATCGCCTTTTCACGGCATACCGCCCCGCGCCCATCTCAGCTGGGAGCAGTGGCTAATTGAATCTCGACTCCGTACTGAGGCAATGTCGCTCGTCAGTGTATTTTCTCTGGCGGGCAAGGCCTCGACCAATCCGCCTACACTGCTGTTGTCCATGCTCGCAACCTTCGTATCAATGATGCATGTACGACGGAAGGTAAGCCTCCGAGTGGGCCGAAGAACCTTGCTGGACAATGGCCAAGGGCCGAGCTATAGGTCAGTTTCGCGCTTTTTTATTATTTTTTTTTGTTGCTTCCATTGACGAATGCTCGGAAGCAACATCGGCCTGTAGGCCGACTTCAACTTAACTACGCTTTCAGGTATGTAGAGTGGGAAGTTTTTTTGACACAGCTACCTTTAATTCACACTTTACGGGTGTAGTAATACGATGTCAGCGTTCCGATAAAAAACTTACTCAAATTTCCGCCTATATTGAACACTTGTATGTAATTCAATTGGTTTTGCTTTGTTTGCTTGCTTGTACTTTCTGTCTGTTCTTTGTTTGTTTTTGTTGCCGAATCTGAGAGAGTAGCTGAACGAAAGACAAGAAATAACATTGGGGTGAGTGAACTACATTTACATCTGCTCGCCTCACGGTGTGATATCACGAAAAGCAGCTTTGGACTGCAAGCATATTTAGTGTGTCGTTTCCGTTATTTCTCTCTGCAAAGGCATTGCTTTCCAGACGTCTCGAAAACGTGCGTGCGCTTGCGCTTTTACGGCACGGTTGAAAGGCACCATATACTAATTGTGTTAGCGACTCTCTTTTCGTACGCCGTAAAAGTGAAAAGCAAAGCAATAACCGGAAGTGTGGTACTTCCGACTTCATTTCGATGCCCGCGGTTAGACTTCGCAACACCTACGATGATTCTCTTGTGTTTTTTTCTCAAGTAATATCGCTTCATCTCCGCATTCCATTTTCTCTATTCTTTGTCGCTTGTCTCGCCACATTATGATTTGTTGGTCGTTTCTACTAGTCGAAAGCAAAAGATAGTTCGCGTTTTTTTTTTCTTGCACATGCGCTTGAAGCAAATGCGGCAAACGGGAGCGCCGTTAACGTAGCAGACAAAGGCGCGTTCCACTTCGCACTGCAGCAGCCAGACGACGTCACTTCTAAACGCAGGCTGGTTTAAAGAGAGTCTTGAATTGCGTCTTGCCCTCTTTGTCTTTTTACGAGGGGCTCCTTTTGCTTCTCCCTCATGGATGTCATTGCAGAGTAGCAGCAGTGTTTGCAGCAGGGCTATTTAAGGGACCCCAGACGGGTCGTTGCTTACAGAGTGGCGCTCGAAGTCAGCACATTTATTACTTTTTGTTACGAACTAAGACCTGTCGCTTCTCGTGCTTGCGGTGTACGTACGGACTGCCAGAAATGCCGAGAAAGAGAATTCCAACAAATTTAGGCGCCGAAGGAAACCATGCGCGACTGCGAAACATAATAATTTGCGACAGTAAGTGCTCCTTCTCGCCGCATGTCGCATTCTTCTTTCTTTCTTTCTTTCTTTCTTTCTTTCTTTCTTTCTTTCTTTCTTTCTTTCTTTCTTTCTTTCTTTCTTTCTTTCTTTTACTGACGTATGGTGACGTTTTCCGTGTTTCATTGCACAGTTCGGCGCCTGCGCATATAAGAAACACGCTATTCGGCGGCTTCCTCGTTCAATCTATGTTTTTCTTCTTCTTTATGTTCCAGTGCACAGTGTTTTAGATATCCATAACCGTTGCTCTAGCTGGTATTTCAGGCAATGGCCATGCCACCTTCAAGTGGTCGGAGGACATGCACTGGTGCTGAAGGAAGCGCTGCTTGCCTACAGTTTGCAGTGTTATCCAAGAATACTTGCACTGTAGCTGAACATTGAACATGGGGGCCGCTTGCATGAAGCAAGCATGCATGAGTGAACTTCTCAAGATCAGATACCATTTTGCAAAACCTTTGGGCATGTTGGTCCTCTGGACTAGAAAGAGAGATTGCATTGTCTTCATTGATAACTAGGATTAAACTTCCTTCGCGCCACCTGAAAGGCCTTACAAAGCCCAGCTTTAGGGAAATCCCAGAAGGTTCTTTCGCTTGGCGTTTGGCGAACGCAAAATTTTAAGAGACAAGCGGAACACCTTACTTTATAGACCAGATAGCCTGAAGGCGTAGCAGCTAGCTTATAGCGCACATAGAAGAACGTAATTGAAAAGCATTTCCTAAAACCAACGCGTATTTATCAGACACGTATGTAACTGTTTCTTTGCTTCCTTTTTTTTCGGACATATCATGAAAGCGCGAGTGAGTGTAACCTTTCTGAAGCACCTAAATATTATGGAATGGATCCTTAACGATGAAATATGCATGCCGTCGTAATCAAAACAAAACAAAACAAGGCGCAGTTCTAGACTCGTGGGCGGAGAGCCTGGCATGTCAGCGAAATTATGTCGAAAGTGTGTTTATGCTCCCTGTAAGAAAGAAAAAAGTACGTTCCTATACACAAGGTGGCATTAGTGTACGCAAGCACAAATGCCATCCTTAGCTGTCATGGCATGCTCAAACCGTTTTTTTTTTTTTGTCAGAGTACATGTACTCTATTTGGAGCGCTTGCGTGTTCAGATCTGTCACGGGTGGATCGGCATTTCCCTCAGCAACTTGGTGACCCATTTGAATCATTCAATCAAGCGGTCATCTCTTTCGCTTTGACGCCTTCGGGCAAGGAATTACAATTTCCCCTTCACAATTGCACTATACACAAGCGCGAACTCTTCCGGTACTGTCGCTCAAACTAGCGCGCTGGGCATTGGTTTGATGCAGTGTATACACAACGCAATAGGAGCAGCACAGAACCGCTGTCTGAGCCGAGCGTTCTGCGAGATGCGTGTTTCGCGACTTTGTTGCACACTGCAAGTGGTCGGTGAGCACCATGTTGGCGGCGCGAACCCAACTCGAAAAGAGCGCAAAGAATTATTCGTTCTCCACTGCAAAGCGCATTACTCCGCCATTGAAAGGCAAAGTGAGAAAGAAGTTCTAGTGCTCGAGAGGGTATATATAGAAAAAGCCAGCGCCCTCGCTCCCAGTGTGGTATAAAGCGGAGGAAGGCTTTGTCGAAATATTATTCTGATACTTCGTCTCCCCGACACCGCGCAGAGCACAGAAAGCAATGGACCAAGTCAGAAGATCGATGAAGAGAACCAAAAGAAGGGCTCCTCCATTGTCCACTTCCGATCAACTCGCGCCAGACGCGGACTGAATGGACGCTTCACGGAAAGTAAACTCGATCACGATGCTCGAACTTTCCTCCCTTGTTTGGAAAGCACAGTCAGCTCTCGTTGCTGATTGGCTGAAGCGAGCCTTGGCCTTCGCGCTACTGCGCTGAGCTTGTGAGACGGAGTATATTTTACAAATACAAAGCAGAGACAGGTATTCATTCATATTTTTTATGATAGAGAGCGAGAGAAGTGATAAAGAAACGACAGGCTCATCAAACTAAGCTCAATTGGCAACACAGGAGAGAAAGAGAAATAGTTAGGAGAAGCACACGAGAAAACTTAAAAAAGAATGCTTAAACGCTCTCAAGCGTTCGTTCACAGTAACAAAAAGTAATTGCTTGTAAAATTCAAGAAATTCAGCATCGCCCTTGCAGCTTTGTGCTCTGCTGAGTCAGGATGATGGTGGTTTTCAGATCATCTCTAAACTTATTTTTTTGTGCTCTGCCACAAAGAAAAATCGGGCGTGGTCTTTGTGGTTCGAAATACCAAACCCCCTGTGCCCTCGTGCTATCATCCTCATGAGCACATTACCCTCCTCTTCCAACGGAAAGACTTGGTGCCATGATTTCCGCACAGGGCTTTCAGCAGCGTAGCATGGTTTAAAGTAATGTAAATATCTAACTATTCGAAGTACACATAACTAGATGATATACTGCAGCACAGGCACGTACCCAGGATCTTTTTTCGGGGGAGGGGCGCAACCCAAGGCAACTTTTCTATGTAAATGAGCGGGGGGGGGGGACGAACCTTTACTAGTACAAATGTGAATAACGCCCGCCATTCGCCAAAAACAAAACGCATAAACCCATGAAAGAGAAATGAAATAAGGTGTATTTTACAGGTACACCTGTGCGATACACCTCTCCTTTATACTTGGGAAACAAAGAACCACGTCAAATGGTCTCGCGCAGAAAAGAAGCGCAGGAAGAACACTGCCAAGAACGAGTAAACAAGCCCCCAGAAAGTGTAAAATAACGATTACTTTAGTAGAATAGAAATTAAAAACAGCAGTTGGTAACAAAGGCATACGTACCGCGCGGAGTTGTGTTACTCCGCCAGCCAATCACAAAAGCAAACAATATCGTCGTCATGCGGCCTTTTCAACATGGCATCGTACTTGATAACTCCGGAGCTTCTGCTGTTCTTGAAGAGTCTTTTCATCGGCGGAAGAAATGAGGTGTGCAACAGACATGCACAAAATGTATGGAGTCTGCGCATTTCGCATGAAACTTCACAACAAGTAGTTGTAGCGAAGCAAGCGTGTTATTTCAGTTGAATAAAGAATTACGCATTCGTCATCCCACTATAATAGGCGAGGGGAAATTATGCGCTAATAATTTTATTTTTGTAGTTACCGTCTTATTTGTATTATAGAAAAGAGTTCGAAATACGAATTCATTGCAGCGTCGCGGAGGAACAGTGGCTGGCGGTTATAAGGGCGTGGGCGGGGCTTCACTGCAGACTTAAAGTGTATCCGACTATATTAGCGTTTTTTTCAGTTAGCTCTGGAAGAATTATACAGAAATATATATTTGCGGAACAATCACAGTTCTTTTAGGCTCCTCGTTTACTGCTCTAACAAGCAAAGTGTCACAACCGACTCGTATTGTTATTTGGTGAGTTACGTAACGATGCGTGGCCGCCAGTCGCGTACAACCGCGTATGGCGCAGGGAAGCTGCAATTCTACACGTACTGCGCCCAAAGCGGAAGGTTAGAAAAACACCTACATAAGCACAGCAGAGAAGTGGCTATACGTTAGGCGGCTCGAATAATAACTATAGCAGGATAATTCAGAACACACGGAATTGTCCTCCACTTTTGTCGGCATTTTCTCTACTTCCTTTTTAAATAAAAAGACGTTAATCGATGAATATTTTCATAAAGAAAGGTTAAATTTGTTTATTTTCACTTTTCCTTCCTGTTTGGCTGTTGCCTTGGCACTCTCTCTTAGTAGATCGCTTAATTTCTCAAATCCTTGCGACTCTTGTTTCCAGTTGGCAGTTTTGCACGAAAAGAGCTGTACAATTAGAGAAAAGCCAGAAGAGTTAACGGGTGACAGTCATATTGCCTATGCGTGTAAGATTTATTGCAGGGTTTGATGATGGACGCTGTCTCGCATTATCTTATTTTCCACCTTATCCAACCCACATCACGGGTATGAGGTTCCGAGGATCTGTCAGCGTCGCGGCGAGCCGTCACTCGAGGAAGTAATGAAACAAAAAGAAAAGTTAAACGCAATTGGCATTTTCTCTGGCCCCAACCCGTTCCATGTGCATACGGACCAGCTGACGACGAACCGAGTCCCTTTCCTGGTCCCTGGATCAGTCTAAATGAAGAAGGTTGAACTAAGGAACAACGATGCGCGTGACCGTTGAATAAACGGTGACAACGGAATGCATCTGAAGTTATCCGCGCGGCCAACGAATTGATGGGGAAACTGGCATTCACATCCCAGGATACGCCGATAACTACCGCCATCCAAAAGGAGGGAAAAAGGCAGCAAAATGTTGACCGCCGAATAGCTGTCAAATCTCAACATTGATTTGGCGGCCCTTTAGGAACGTGTTTGAGAAGTGGTGGCGTAGGCGGGGAGGGGGAGGGGTGGTGGTATGCGTCCTAAATTCGAAGGGAGGGGGGGACGGGCCCCCCCTTGCGTACGTGCCTGCTGCAGCACATCGACAGACGTGTTGCAACAAGGAAGTTTTGCAGTGAAACCGAATCAGTGTGGTTCAGAAGGCTTGGAGAGAGGAATTAATTAGTGAATGGCAGCTTTATATCACGCTTTAGTGCGCGCTAGAAACAAAGCAGATTTTTTTATCTATTCGTTCCAGTCTTCAACAGGAAAACGTTTACGGCTAGAGGTAATAAAATGCGCTCTGTGACGACGCCCTAGCCTTCAAGGAGCTGTGGTTGTCTGTTTGGATAACACGTACGGCTTACTTTTATCTTTTTACCATTGTTCTAGCCAATTAAGTTTGCATGCCACGGTGTGTCGTAAGTGTTCGCAACTGCGGAAGACACAAAAGTTTGTTTGCACACAAGTCTTGTTTCAAAATCCGAATGTGCAGCGGCTGTGCTGTGCATCACATTCATTCGCATTCGCAGTGGACCTTCTCAAAGGGCGTTTACATAGAACTGGAAGCGTTACGAGTATTACGACATCCAGCATATCCTTTGAGGATTGGGCAAAGTAAATACTTTTATATAAGGAATGCTTAGATTCGTATTTTCTTTCCTACATTAGAGCCTACGCTGGTACCGTTTAACAAAGGCTTCAATGTACATAATCGCCCCATTATTTATCTTTCTTTTTTTGATAAAGAAGGCTTGTGTCCTGGCACTCTCTGTTATCCATTCAGTTGTCTTTCTAATCTTCTTTGCCATGCGCTCTTTGCGTATCCCTGCAACCCTATTAAACTACCTGGGGCCTGTATAGAGGAAGCGAGGTTTCGATGTAGCCTCTTACTAGATGCGTAGGGTTAATGCATACTTTGTTCACTCGTAGCGAGTACAACCGTCTCCTTCAAGCACTTACCCCGTGCCTTATGGCTCGAGGGTGTGGTCCCGATATGGGACGCTGAGGTTTTTCACAACCCTGGTATTAGGAAAGCCAACAAAACCCACGTTCTTTTGTACAAAACGAAGGAATTAGTCTTCCGCGCACACGTACATGCGTGTGCAGCAAATTGAGAACCTTATTGTTTCCAGTCACGGGACATGCATATCGTGCATGCGAACGAGGCAGAAAACGAGGCAAAAGGTCATCACCAACACACTCGCATTCCGATAATAAGGCGAGGTGAATGGTGACCAGTTAGAACTGTCCGGTCACCCTGGACGCTGAAATACTTCGCCGGAGCAAGATGACGCTGACGGTCGTTTGCAGATGTCACTCTCCTTTGCCCTTCCCATGCTTTTCTTACACTTACGCGGCTAAACGTTATTGCAGTCTATACCTCTGTATATGGTTTCGCGTTCCCTCCTTCGTCGACGTCACTTACAATACTTACGGGTCCCGGCGCATCTTACACCGTGAACAGCGCATCCGCGCCCCCACGAGAGAGTGAGCCGGAGGTCGGTGAAAATAGAGCGCACGTGCTTTGCGAGGAAGTGCGTCTCGAACCTTTCCCGTCCATGTGGAGGTTCGGACCGGTTCCAACCGGTCAAAACCTTCCGCGGGTCCTTAGACAGCGAGCGTCCTTTAGTGGCGCCTTGGAGAACGAACTTCCTCTCCGTCTGGCGGGAATGACGGCACATATTGACGAAATAAATGTCTGACGAATTTCCGATTTCCTGCGAAGGTCATCAAGGGTAGAATGTTCTGCCCAGGTTACACCGAGAAACTTCGTGTCAAGAACTGCATTGGAATGTACAGTATGTCGCCGCTATGACACGCTTTTAGATCATATCATGCTTTACCGAAAACTGTTCCTCAGCACTGGGCCAATTTTTCTGTGGTGTTGCCGTAGTGATACTATTGTGGCAATCGTTTGCACCTTGCATTTCTTCTTCCTTGCGCTCCCGCTGACTTGCTTATCCTTGTCCGATCTCACTATGCTCAATCTTTTTTGTTTCTAACGCAGGATCTTTTGTATAGGACTCCGAGGAACTTCCCGCACCAATATGGAAGGGAACTCGTGACATAACTGTTCATACCAGAATCACCGTTCATTACTTTGGTAAGCTGGACAACTACGAGGTGTCCTAAGAACGCTTATCAACACCTTCTTCCTTTTTTCCCCTGCTTGGTCATCACTGGTATATAAAGCACTAAATATACAAGGGCCAGGAATCCATACTCATCTTACGCAGATGTGACGGTATCTTCACAAAGCCACTCAGAAACTCGTGCAAAAGTGAAAATTGCATCCGGAAACGCCCATGAGGTGAAACTATCTCTGAAGTCATATCTATAGGAAAAAGCTTTAACTCTTGGTTACCTTTGAAAATCGTCTACGGAAATGAATTCATCATCATCATCATCATCATCATCATCATCATCATCATCATCATCAGCCTGCTTACGCCTACTGCAGGGCAAAGGCCTCTCCCATGCTTCTCGAACTACCCCGGTCGCGTACTAATTGTGGCCATGTTGTCCTTGCAAACTTAATCTCATCCGCCCAGCTCGCGATCACTTTCTGCCGTCCCCTGCTACGCTTCCCTTCCCTTGGAATTCAGTTCGTAACCCTTAATGACCATCGGTTATCTTCCCTCCGCATTACATTTCCTGCCCATCCCCATTTCTTTTTCTTGATTCCAACTAAGATGTCATTAACTCGCGTTTGTTCCCTCACCCAATCTGCTCTTTTCTTACTCCTTAACGTTACACCTATAATTCTTCTTTCCATAGCTCGTTGCGTCGCCCTCAATTTAAGTAGAACCCTCTTAGTAAGCCTCCAGGTTTCTGCCCCGTACGTGAGTACTGGTAAGACACAGCTGTTAAACAGTTTTCTCTTATAGTGGATAGTGGCAACCTGCTGTTCATGATCTGAGAATACCTGCCAAACGCACCCCAACCCATTCTTATTCGTCTGATTATTTCAGTCTCATGATCCGGATCCGCGGTCACTACCTGTCCTAAGTAGATGTATTCCTTTACCACTACCAGTGCCTCGCCACCTATCGTAAACTGCTGTTCTCTTCCGAGACTGTTAAATAGTACTTTAGTTTTCTGCAGATTAATTTTTAGACCCACCCTTCTGCTTTGCCTCTCCAGGTCAGTGAGCATGCATTGCAATTGGTCCCCGGAGTTACTGAGTAGGGCAATATCATCAGCGAATCGTAAGTTACTAAGGTATTATCCATTAACTGTTATCCCCGATTCTTTGCAATCCAGGTCTCTGAATACCTCGTGTAAACACGCTGTGAATATCATTGGAGAGATCGTATCTCCCTGCCTAACGCCTTTCCTTATTGGGATTTTGTTGCTTTCTTTATTGAGGACTACGGTGGCTGTGAAGCCGCTATGCTTATCTTTCAGTATTGGGAATGAATTAACTACAGCTTTCAGTATTATCTCTATTAGAATATTAACACAAATAATTGAAGTAAAGCTTTCGTTTCGTGCTAGCGTTCTTATTATTTCTTAAATTTACTTAGTGCCATACCACAACCCTCAATATGTTCATGAAGAATACTGGAGACACAATACGAATGTTCGACATGTAACGTTAAAGGAAGCAGGTGCTGACTGTAATAGAAGTTGTTGAACAGTACCTGGGGCGAAGGAAACTGTAGCTGTATAGACGCGGTTCGACAAAGTTCAGCCGATTTCCCTGCACTATTAGGGCGGATGCCTGAGGTGTGCACTGAGTGCGCAGTTAACTGTGAGCTCTTGCATCCTTCTTGAAGGAAATAAGCTTTTCATTATTTGTTGAAAGAGACACTATGCGAAGCATAACTGCAAGTTTTGAAGCGTTCATCCTTTCTACCAGCACTTATGCGCTTGCCTAGGTGCCTCTTTTTTTGCTCGACTATTACGTGACCGTACCTGTACTTCCCACATACGACCAACACGCGTTCACAAGTCTTAATGTCACCTCCTCGCGACTTCCGGCCGACAACACTTTCCAACCTAACCTCCCGCCCCAATACGCCGCATCAGCCTCGTATTGCGTGGGGAAAGAACAGCCGCACTAGTTTTCTTGCTCGGAGGGCGCATCGTGACCGCGCAGTGTGAATATTAGTTTTTTTTTTTCGTCTCCTTCCCGATGCTGAATACACGCGGCGCCAGGCCGATGCTTTTCCCCTATTCGCATGCGCGCCCGTACGCACGCATGCAACAGGTGGGTCAAGCTGTAGGTCTTGCGAAGGCGCGCATAACACGCCTTAATTCGGCATCACGTACGGCCTGTGACCAGCCCATTTATCACTTGCGTTTTCCTCGTGCGTGGACCACTTGTTTTTGTTTACCTTTGTTCGCGGAAGATAAACTTAGGCGAGGGTCGGCATACTTCGGCGAGTACAACGTGAGGCGAGTTTCTATGATGTGGTGCTTTTGGGAAGCCGAGGTGGCACTGGCGTGCGGCGAAAAAAATGGAAAGCAAAAAAAAAAGGGGGAGAAATGGTGTCCTCCTTGAGATGCTCTCGTTTAGAGGCCAGCGGCCGGGTCGTTGGCCACGCAGTTCACGGGCGCGCGCGATTTCTCTGTGTCTTTATTTTTCCAAGCCTGTAAAAGGGTTGCCGAGCCGTACACTACTAAGCGCGATTCCACTTCCCTCTTTTAGCAGATAAAGTAGCGCGCATTTCGCGTTTTGAGGCCCCGTGACGCTCGAAGCTACGTTAGCCAAAATGAAGACGAAAAAAAAAAGAAGAAAAATGACCGAAAACGAACAGGGTGATTCGGCCCAGCGTCTGGGACTTGTATAAACACATGCTGCTCAGAAGTACAGTGCACTGAACTTTGTGTATGCAGCGCCTGCTTTACATGTTTATCCCCTTCCTTTGGATCATTGAATTCCCTCCTATGGCGTTGAGTCGTTCAGCTCCTACACACATACAAGGTATGTCCGAAAAATAATGTCAACAACTCGATTATCAAAAATATAATTGATGAGATCGGTACAACACATTAAAAGGTTTCAAAATGGGCTACTGCTGCGTCGATACCTCGCTTCCAGCGATATTTGCAGGCATCGAAGTCGTCACGCAAGGCTTCCTCCGGAATATGCTGTAGAGCGTCGGTGCAAGCCTCTTCGTCTTTGTCAAGTGCCCGTGAGATGATGTCATTTTATGGTAGTTTTCAAGCGCGGAAACAGAATGAAGTCTTGGAGAGCCACGTGAGGACTGTGAGGTAGCTGGGGAATCGTTGTCGCCTTTGAATCGACCAGGAAGCGAGTCGCGAAAAAGGCCGCGTGGGATGGCGCGTTGTCACGGTGAAGTTTTCTATCTCCCGCAGAGTCAGGCCGGACGTGACCAACCCTTCGTTTGACTCTTTTGAACACTTCCACGTAGAATTTGGCGTTGAAGGTTTATACCATGGGGTACAAATTCATGGTTGACAAGCTCTCTGATGTCAAAGAACAGAATGAGCATAATCTTGACCTTCAGCTTGCTCATTCTGGCCCTTCTTGGTGCGAGAGGATGCCGAGTTGTGCCACTCGCGGCACTTTTCCTTTTTGTTTCGGGGTCCTATTCGAACACCCAAGACCAGACACCTGTGATGACTATGTCTAAAAAGTGGTGGTCACTTTCACACAAATACCAATGTTCTTGGCATGGTTCAAGTCGGCGGGACTTTTGGTCGTCCGTTAACACTTTGGGCACATTCTTCGCGCACACATTTTGCATCTTCAAATTATTCGTCAATATCTTGTGAACGGTACTTTTCGGAATGTTTATTGCCTGCGCCACCAAACCGACACTCATACCACAGTCTGAGTTCAAAATATTTCTGACACGCGCCACACTTTTGTCGCTGATGTCCGTTGATGGCCGTCCAGCGCGGGCTTCATCGCGGGCCTCGTCAGGACCTTCTAAAGAGGACTTTTGCCAACGGTAGACTTGACGTTTCGGCAAACTATATTATCACCAAATGCCGTCTTTATCATAGGAAAGGTTACCACTGCGAACTTGCGAGTTTCGCACAAGACTTGATGGAAATGCTTTGTTCCAATGAACGCTGTATTACGGCTTGCACGGGAAATGAAAACAAGTTTTTCGGAAAAGCCCGCCCTTATTCTCCAGATAGTCGCAGACGACTGAGCGACCGCACGTGCGTAAGCTAGCTTCTCCCACCACCAATCTCAACCAGTTCAAGCGCCCTGCAGCGTATAGTCGCTTCACAATATAATCACTGAAATTACTTTTTGGACAAACACTGTGTATGGTACCGCCCTGACTCCGCTTCTGTGTATACCTCGATATTTGTCACCTCTCCTACACCCTTCTCGTACTCTTCTTTATGGAGCGCTTCTCTCGCCGAATACTTGTTTGAACAACACACACACACACACACACACACACACACACACACACAAACATATATATATATATATATATATATATATATATATATATATATATATATATATATATATATATATATATATATATATATATATATATATATATGTATGTATATATGTTCCATAGCGTTCGTCTGTTTTTCTTTTTTGACTGGTATACCTTCGGGTCTGACCCGAAACTCTTCGTCTTGTATGCATACATATATACGCGCACTCCCACGGTTAGTTCTAGTAGTCAAACATAAATACCCTAGAAAGTGGACGGGAAAATGGCGCCGCGGTAGCTCAGTTGGTAGAGCATTGCAGGCGTAATGCGAAGATGTGGGCGCGTTCCCCGCCTGCGGCAAATATATATATATATATATATATATATATATATATATATATATAATGTGTGTGTGTTCACGTTCTTCTAAGCCCTACCTTTACCACGTGACCGACTTCCCGCACTTCCGACCCTTCACACACATATACGTTTTTCCACACACTCTTAATGCATTAAAAATAATCTCTCCACCTCAAAGGTTCCACACACGCTGTGGACGTCGATTGCAACAGAAGACGACCTCGTAATCCGTCTCCTTGACACTGCCGAAAGCCGATGGATAGATGTATTGGGAGTGATTAAGAGGGCATCTATTTGTCCGGGTTAATTACTGCTGCCGGATGACAGCGCCTAATTATTTGCGCTCGCCCTCCGGTCGCTTCACGTCATCGGCTGTCGCCGGCGAAGACTGCGCGTCTCACAGCCGTACTATGAACCCTGCTGTGTAACTGGGTCAGCGGCTCGGCACTGCCGTCGCAGCATCGCGTAACTTCCGAACGGGGGCGCTACGCCCCTGGAAACACCGTGCCATCTCTCGGCAAAGCGACGAACTAACCCTCTTTTCACGTGCTCGGTTTATTACTGGTGATTATCGCGGTTTTGATTTCTTGCTCCGCCGAATGATTAGAAAGTGCTCGCCGCTATGATCGTCGCCACCCGTTTTACTATCGAGCGACATCAGAGCTTCGATAACACATGGACGCAGAGGTTGGTACAGAGACCTTCAGAGTGGTGGTAATCGTCGCTGAGAGAGACAGTTATTCAGGAAGCAATGACAGTTTTATACGTTCGACCTGGACTTTCTGCAACAAATTTACGTGAATTTTCTGCATTAAACTTATCGCGGTCCTTGGAGAGTGCAAAAAAAAAAGAAAACTCGGCGCAATTGCTTATCTATTATAAATAATGTTGGACATGTGTAGTCTAGAAATGACGAATGGCAATTTTAAGTTCGTACTTCATTCCCGAAAAAGAAAAGGAACAACAGAGTCAAGCGGGTTCGTGGAGAGCGATAGGGCTTCTACACGAAGAAAACGACGCATCCGCAAATGTGACGCATGTAAGACGGTCGGGTCACGATAATTCAAAATCGATCGCTTTTTTTTTTAATTCCACCTATGTCAATTAAATTTGAACAGTTTGGATGACTTGCTATCTATTATATTGACACGTGGACTTGTTTGATATTTCAACAATGGCTATCGGGTCAGTATGAATTTTAACGTAACCTCACTTGTAAATTGTGAGGGGCTTGCTGGCAAGCTGCTGAGCAGGTACAGTCGACCAAAAAAGTTTACGGACCAAGAGACCTGACAAAAAGTGGAATATCTCCGCAGCCTCCAAATGCAGCCTCGTATTCCCATTTCCAGCCTTTACTGGTATATGCTAACAACATTGTGATGTACGGTTTTACTGGCTACTTTTAAAGGCAGCTCGTATATTTAGCATTTTCTGAGACCCCGTGGTCCGTAAACTTTTTTGGTCGACTGTACCTACCATATATTGTACGGGTAACACGGACATGCTTCGTCGCAAACCCTCGCTGCAGCTAAGTTACCCAACTGCACAATCACGCTGGCTCGAGTATGTTACACCATTTTCGTGTGGCCATTAGATTGTGAAAGCTTGTTCTACAGTGAAGATATGTTGCACGCAATATTGGCTCAACTTTCACTAATAGAAAAATGAAAATGAGGCACTATCATGTACAGAAACAACAAGTAAAAAATGGCAAAATGCACAAGGGTTGTTGTTGTTGTTGAATCACTGATCGCGCGCACATTTTTTTTAGAGCCCAGCCTTATATGAATTCTTCGTGACCGCGGTATGGTGGCGTGTGGTCAGGGATAACCCGTGATCTCTCGCTCGCTTTCGGCTCTCGGGCGGTTTTAACAAACTTGAAATAATAAATGTAGAAAAAGAATACACAGGCAGCGGGAAATGTTCAACGCCTCTCGTAAAAATCAAAGTAGGAAGGTCTATCAACGTAATTCGGCGTTATCTAAGGGCCGTGCTTTCACCTTCTGGCTCTAAATTTTTTGGGGAACGCACCGTCCGGTCTCCAAGCGTGCGCCGCACTTGTGCGACTGCGCGTTTTACGAGGTGCGTTCAGCGCTCATTATTTATAACCGCGCGCGGCATGTTACACATTATTATCTTATAAGGCTTCCTGGATCTCTAGAAAGTTAGGCGCCGGCCAGCGCTAAAATAGCGCACAGGCGCGAAAGTAAGCCGAGCCGTGAGAAACGAGGTTTGTTTATAGAAACGGCTACGACGCGACTTTGCCGAGCGGCAAGATAATTTTTGTTTCGCCTTTTTTTTTTTTTTTATTGATATGATATAAGGAGATGTTGGCGCACAATTTAAGGCGCCGGCTACTCCTCATCTCTTGAGTGGTTCCGTCACACATCGTACAAGGTTCAAGGTTACATATCAAATAGTCTTTTCACACAAGCACCATGACTTATCACGCAGCGTTTCCACAGGAACACTATGACGTAAGGAACACATGGTACATACAAAATACAATGTATATGTCTCCACACTTATGTAGATGAAAGTCTCAAAAGTACAAAAGATATTTCCGCCTAATAACACATTGTCTAGTCAGCGGGTGGTACATACATCATGTAAATGCATTATCACATACAGTCACAACAGAACAGTCAACATAACATAATTCACAAACAGATGGATATACACAGTGACAATGAAATGAAGACAACAATGAAAGCGCTAATAACTTCCAGCAATGCCGCTGTCTTCAAGAAAACTCTTTAGTGCTTTTAAAGCACTCTTCTGCAAGGCCGTTGTTGGCCAAGGGCCCAAAATTTTCCTTAAACTGAAAGGTCTGCGGTCTAATTTAATTAGCGCTGATTTAAGTCGGCTTCTTGGTGTGTCGTGATGTGGGCAATCTAGAAGGAGGTGATATATATCTTCGTCTACAAATCCACAATCACATTCGGGGGTTTCCGCACGGCCAATTCTGTGTAAGAAATGCTTTGTGTAGGCAGTGCCTAGCCTTAATCGATGAATAAGGGTTTCCATAGTTCTATCTAATGACAATGAAAATTTGAATTCAATAAATGGATCAATATGGTATAAGTCCGAGCTCTTAGAATTCTGGTCAAACCAAGTGTTTCTAGACATTTTGAGAGACGTTGTCCTTATAATGCAGCGCAATTCATCCTTTGATATTGGGAGCGGAGATGTATCATCTTTGAGGTGTGCTTGTCGTGCTGCTTCATCGGCTGCTGTGTTGCCAGGAATGTCACAATGCCCTGGTATCCACTGGAATGCTATTGCATGTTTCGCTTCGCTTGCCTTTGTGAGGTTTTTAAGTGTTTCATATATTATACTGTCACTGAATGTTTTCCCCTTTGTGTTGCAGAGTGATGTTAGAGCCGCCTGTGAATCACTGAAAATTACCCATTTTTGCGCATCTCTTACTGACAATATAAATTTTATCGCACCTAGGATTGCGAACAGTTCAGCCGTTGTAGACGAAGTCGCACGAGTTAACTTAAATGATTCTTGTTTGTTGAGGTGTGGTATAATGAATGATGAAGTTGAAGAGGTTGCTGTACTGGAGCCATCTGTATAGACGTGTGTGTATCCTGAATACCGCATATATATCTGGTACAGCGCTAGCTGTTGAGCAGCTCGAATGAACATGTCTCTTTTGCTGAATATCCCATCTACTGACAATTCGATTTTTGGAACTGTAAGCAGCCATGGAGGATATTCGATGTCTGAGTTCCAAAATTCATTTCTTGGCAATATGTGAAGATTTTCTTGAATTTCTATATGAACATAACTTCTATCTCGTTTCATTATGTCTAGAGCCAATGGGTGGTTTTTATGCTGGGTTTGAAGACGGAAATAATGCCGGCATGTTTCTGTAGTTCGCATAACTGGAAATGGTGATTGGCGAGCCTCAGCTATTACAAGAGAACTAGAAGTCGCTCGTGGAACTCGTGGAACATAGGCGTAGTCCTCTAGCTAAAAGTCTTTGAAGTCGCTCTTCTGAAGTGTGGGAAAGTCCGTGTAAGATGGGCGCGGAATACGCAACTTTTTGTCGTATTAATGCATTGTAAACAGTCAGCATGGACGATACTGATCCGCCCCATGATGTGCCTGCAAGTCTGCGAAGTACAGTCACTACGGCATTGACCTCGTTTTCGAGTTTCTTTATATGGGGTGCCCAGGATAGCTGCCTATCAAGTATTATGCCTAGAAATCGATGCTGTTTGACAATCATTAGAGGGTGTCCTTCCAGATTAAGAGTGAAATTTTTTAACTGCCTTCGAGTGAAGGGCAATACAGCTGTCTTTGCGTGTGATAGTACCATTCCTCTCTCTCTCAAAAATTTGTTGATTATATTTATGCCGTCTTGCAATGCCATTTGAAGTAGTTGAGCATTAGAGCCAGATGTCCAAATACACACATCATCTGCATACAGTGAAAATTTTAATTGTGATGGCAGCTTTCTTGGTAAATCAGCCATGACGCAGTTAAAAAGGAAGGGGCTGAGTACGCTTCCCTGTGGTACTCCCTGTTTGACAACATGTTCAGCACTCTTTCCTTCACCCGTCTGAACAAAGATTTTGCGACCTGATAGAAATTCAGAAATCCATCGCAAGGACCTGCCAGACAGTCCAAGTTCCAACATGCTTCGCAAAACATGAACGTGACTAACAGTGTCAAATGCCCTCTTGATGTCTAGGAATACCGCTATAGTCATGTTCCCACGTGCACGCTCGTGCTCCACACAGGTTACTATATCTAATATTGCATCCATTGTGCATCTATGTTTTCTAAAACCTACTAAGTAGTTGGACAGAACATTCGTTTCATTACACCACCATTGAAGTCGCGCGTCAATCATTTTCTCCATTACTTTGCATAAACAACTTGTCAAACTAACAGGGCGGAAGGATTCAAGGCACAAGGGCGTCTTACCAGGTTTTAAAATTGGTATGATTCGAGCGACTTTCCAAGAGTCAGGTACAGTTTCCTCTATCCATAAGTTATTATAGATGTCTAAGAGAGCATTTGTACCTGTCGGTCCGAGGTTTCTTAGCATATTGTACGTAATGCCGTCCGGCCCAGCAGCGGACTTTTGGCGACATGATGCAATTGCACATTGAAGCTCACTTAATGTGAAAATATGATCTAATTGAGGATGTTGGGCCCAGTAGCAAGCAGTAATTTTGCGCTTAGCCAACACTACTGAAATATCAAACTCTGCACATTGCGATGAGAAAGCAGGTCTGGAAATAAGCTCACAAAATTCATCTGCAACTATTATTTCACACGTGTCCCGTGCTACAGCGAGAGCACGAAATGGGAAGCTCTGTGTTACAGGTCCGCTTAAAGAACGAATTACTAGAAAAATTCGTGGGACAGCCGTGTTTGGAGACAGCGTGCCGCAGAAGTCGCGCCAGCGCCGTTTGCCTAGATTTTCCATTCGTCTGCGCATTACATTGTGTATTTTCTGAGCATTTCTGTATGCTTCTAAACTTCCGCTCCGTCGGTAAGCTCTTTCGGATCGGCGTCGGATGGCTCTTAGGTGTTCATATTCTCCGTCAACTGCAGCATAATCTTTTGGAATTGGGACCTTCCTTGTGCATATGTTCATATTGTCCTGCAAAAATTCTGTAAATTTTTCCACTGTTGCATGTTGATTAATTTGATCCGTTAGGTGGTACCGAAAAGCTTGCCAGTTGGTTAGTCTGCTGTAATGCCTGATATCACAGTACATGCTAGGGTGGTTAACAAGGATGGGAAAATGATCACTTCCGCGCGTTTCCATATCTGTTGTCCATCCCACACCATTCACTAGATCATGTGAACACAGGGTAACATCTATGCAGCTTGAGTAATTATATCCACGAAGGAATGTTGGCGACCCATCGTTTAAAACAGTCAAGTTGCATTTATCTATGGCGCACTCTATAACGTTACCCCGTGCATCACAATGATCACTGCCCCAGATGATGTTGTGTGCATTGAAGTCGCCACATATAAATACATTAGAATGAGCTATCTTGAAGATATCCACTAGCGCTTCTACTGAAATCCGGTTTGAAGGTTGTAGATATAGATTAATCACTGTTATACAGAGCTTGCCAAAGGATACTTTACATGCGATGAATTCCGGGAAGTCTGAATCACTGGACTGAATTTGATAAGATGGTAGGTCCTTTCTGACACACAGGAGCACTCTGCTCACAGCACCTTGACGAGAAGTCTTGTATATCACATAATTTGAGAGGCGAAAGTCGTCATTGATTCCCGCCTCTTGAATACAAAGTATTGGGAAGTTGTATTGCACAAGTAGTTTACGAAAGTCAGCACACTTCCTTCGAAGACTGTTGGCATTCCACTGAAATATGGAGACATTTTTGTAGTGGTTATTCATGTAGTGCCTGCCGCAGTTTGGGCCCGGATTGTTGACACAATAGTGCTTCTAGAGGTAGCAAGGCTTTCACTTCTGGTAGGTTGTTTGCTTCCGGCAGAGCAGATAGGATTGCCTTAAGAGCTGCGAAAAGCATTGGCAAAATCAGTTGTGTCACCGATGCTGTGGTATGCTCGCTATTAGCTGGTGTTACTTCTGCAGTAGATGAGTAAGGTCGCTGAGAGGAATGTGTGCGAGTACTGGAGCTTTCTTGTGTATTACTTTCTGCCTGTTGTCGTCTGGGTTTCCGTAGCACTGATGCATAAGACTGGGAACTTGACTGTGATCCTCTTGATTGGTCTCTTGATTGCCCTGTTGGTTGTTCTCTAGAGGAGGAATAGCTTGTTGGTGCTCTTGGATGTGGTGGTTCCGGTGCCCGCTGAGGTGGGTGATCTGGCACTGGATGAACAATCTCAAGGTTTGGGGCGGGTTCATTGCGTCGCGGTTGTCTTCCATGGATGAGCTCATGTCGACGCATTTGTGCCGCTGCTTTTTTCTGAGGACAGCCTGAGAAGGAGGCGGCATGGTTCCCCGCACAGTTTGCACATTTAGGTTGAAGAACTGATTTGCACTCCTTGTGGTCATGATCCTCTGAGCAGATTTTACATCGACGTGTGCTACGGCAGGTTTTCGCCATGTGCCCAAATCTTTGGCAATTATAGCAGCGAAGTGCTGGTCCCAGGTATTCTTCGACAGGGTGACTGGTGAAACCCAAGTAAATTCTTCCTGGAATAGGGCGATCGTCTCTGAAAGTAAGAATTACCGTGTGAAGCGGATGTGACTGTACTGCTCCATCTTCTTGGCGGGAATACCTTATCTGTCTGCGTGCCGATATAACTCCTGCGTCTTTCAAGAAGTCTAGGAGTTGTTCGTCTGTATACTGCAGAGGCACATGCTTTACTTTGCCAACGTTTCGCGTGTATGACTCTGGGATGAAGGGCTTGACTTCCAGGCCGCCTACACTTGAGAGCGTCAAAAGGCGTTTCGCCGACGCTAAGGAAGCAACGCTGACGCTGAAACTTCCATCTCTGTTCGTCCTGAAAGACTGCACTTTTTCTTTGGCAGCGGAAACTATTTCGGCAGACACTCGGTTTGGATTTACTTGCCAAAAGGTAGTACCTTCACTTGGACGAAAGACAACCGGAATGCCTTCGGCTCGCTTTTTCTTGTACGTGACCAAAGTAAATGGTGCGTCTTCACCCATTTCTTCTTCATCACTTAACTCATAATTCGATGTTGTGTCATCGTACTTGTCTTCTAGGCGAGGCTTCTTGCTCTCGAATTCACCGTCAGCCATTATTCCTGAATTCCCTGAAGTTGATTCCGAGTTGTGGAGAACCAAACGTGCCGGCTTTATGAAGCTTTGAGACGCTTGCAAGGCCCCAGGCTTTTCATTACGGCCCGTAGCATCATTCATATGGCTTGTTACGTTTGGACGAGCATAAGGCTCGTGACGATGTTCTCGGCTTCCGACCACCGTAGCGGCAGGGTAATAACCAGGTTCTCAAAAAAGAAATGTCGTACCTGTAAGGCGCCTGGCTCGTTGAACCTTCGCCCGACGTCTTGCTGGTCAATCGCCGTCAATGGTAGCCGTAAATGTCCAAAAGCCAGAAAACTCAGAGCACCGCACAAAAACAGCGACCGAACAGATACACTTCTTCTTCTTCTTAGAGTTAGAGATGGGGGAATAGGTGGAATAGGAATAGGAATAGCCTTTTCATGTTCCATGTATACTTTCTCTTATAGTTCTTCTTCTCCCCTCTACGCTTTCCATTGCATATAGATACCGAACACCGAAACAAGCGCTGGCTATGCCTGGGAAAGTCCGGCGCCTTTGCTGAGGGGGAAAAAAGAAGAAGAAAGAACAGGAGGGAGGAGGTGGAGGAGGTAAACCGAGATCAAAGAAGCAAAGTCTAGAAGCGCGGTGGCGCGGTAATGTTTGTGTGCGTGCGTTGTGTGGACTCTTGGCGGAGCTGCGTGCGAGCGCGATTTTGCGGCGCGGCCGCGGTGCGCAGGAAACGCGGAGCGGATTTCGGAAAGCGCGCAGGGCGCGCTCTGATTCGTCACCGCGTTTATGCCGCGGCATCGCGATTACGCTCTTGTTTCTTCCCACACTCTTGCATGCCTCCGTGCCTTCGCGCGGATTGAGGGGGTGACTGTATACATGTATGGCGTGCGGTGATGGTTGTTGTATGCTTTGTTTTCGCCTTTCTTTCGGTTTTCTTTCTCGTCGGGTTGCGGGAAACAGTGTTTCCGAGCGGGCACCTGTCGCTGCCCCTGTTTGAATTTCGCAGTGTACTTTTTTTTTTACTTTTTGAACTACCCCTTCTTTTGTTTTGCAGTTGTTTACCGCGTCATTCCTTTTCTGGCGGTTTATAATATGTGGGAATCGGGCTGGGCAAAACGGGTCTACAGCACGGAAATATTCCAGAGGGAAGTTGTAGCAGTGAAGAATAACAATGTGGCGCTCAGTCTTTGTATACCAGAAACTGATTTGCACCAGAATAAGTTTTTCTTGTTTTCATTATTCCAGCGCCTGATTGTAAAGCTCTCTGGAAATATCCTGTATTGTTCTCTGCTTACTTCCGCTCGCTGATGCCTGCTTCGTGCCTCTACGTTTTGCCTCCTACATTTTTAATGCTATTAGCATCGTTTAGAAACTTACCCCGGTGAACTGTATGTCTTCGTGTCTGTATGTGTCTGCGTCCGCGCCTAACCTTTTTCCCGCCAAGTTGGTTCACTAGGTAGTCCATGGTCTCCGGGCTGCTTTGCCGGGCGAACCGGGTTCAAGACCAACGGTCGGACCAACTGGTTATATAACTTTGGATATGTGGTGCTCTTCAATGAACCTCTTTGACGCCAACTTGGGTCACTTGGCAAGCGCTTATGAGTATGTGTTGCTCTTCAGTAAACATCTTTGATGCAACTTCAGTCAGTGGGTATATGTCGATGGGTATCTGCCGCCTTTCATAAGAATCGCTATATAAATCGTATTATCAGCAATTACCCACGAACCATAACATAGATTGCTAATTACATTAAAGTCCCCAATCATCTCTTAAGGATGGGTGTATGACCGATTTTTCTTTAGTCTGCGAGAAAGCTATACCTAAACTTGATAGGATTGCGAAATGCGCTGTCTCCAAGATGTATTCTAGCTATCGGCAAGCAACGCAAGGAGCTACTACATTAACCATGCCAGAGCGTCTATAAACAAATGTCTGTGACAACAATGAAACATCTAGCCTCCTCCACGGTGCGAAGAATATAAATTTATGCGCTATATTTCAGATTAAACTATTTTTCAATGAGCGTATATGCTGTACACCGTGGGGAATGCGTGCAATATTACCTTATGCTTCATAAGGCCACGTGTGCTACTGTCATAGGTAATTGTGAAACAGTCGTTGGTGTGAGCACGTTGGTTCAAAGTTGAGGCGAGTTTAACAGCGAAATCGCGGAGGAGGTATGACAGCCAGTCAAGGCAATGATGCCACGGCGTCCTTGTTTTCTTCAATTCCTTGCCTTTCATTGATCATTATCTCTCTCTGTCACTTAAAATGTGTTTTTTTTTCGCACTTCAGATGCATATATCAATTGAGCGTCAGGACCTTGCAGCAACAGCGAAGGGACTTGCAGGAGCGGGCACATTAGTCTTAGAGCAATAAAGTTCGACAAATGTAGTTTATCAGATGCAACGTGGGGCGTTGGGTATAGTAAACACACTGTTAAACCTGCACTAGTTCAATGTGCGGAACCGGAAGAGCTCCAGTTGACTCCCTTCAATCATGATCCCGTCCACGTGTAGCGCAACAGGTGTCGAACTAGTCCTCTCGACAACTGGTGAAGGCGCCTCTCAGTCAATGTAACGCTAACGTCATGTTAAAGACAAGTTAGCACCTTGGTAAAGCTAACGTTATTCCCTGATGTGCCTGCTATCTCAAGTAACCCACCCACCAACGAAACGAGCGCGGACCTTGTGCTTGTGCTTCCAGACAGCGACAAAGGAGTGAATCGACATGTTTTCATGCGGGCATATAGTGTCCGTATCCTTGTATAGTTGCCCGTACTCGGACGTGTCACGCACCTGGACCGCAATTACGGGGAGCGAAAGTGGGTCTAGGCCTCCCACCCATGTCAACGCTAATTATCTCTTCCCTGCCAGCTGATAGAGCCCCTTTTCATTTACAGTGGCCGTGTCCTCACGTCTAAATCATTAGCGGCACGCAAAGCGTCGTGCGCGTAGAACTGCGCTTGAAAAGCGTACGCATGGACGCACACTCGACGTCTCTCGATGCGGCATCTATCGTGTTCATTTGATGACACGTTCAACTTCGCGGACAGGAACGCCCCGACGCCACCGCCCAGCCCTGACACGAGGCGCCAACGTCGAGCCACATGGGCGCTTCCGTCCTTGCAATAACGCCTGGGTTCGCGCCACAAAACGGCGGCGGCGCGCACGCAGCGCGTTGCCATTCACAACGGAAACTAAGCGTTGCAGCGACGGCCGTAGTTACACAAAGACAAGCAGAGCGCGAGAAAACACCCCGCCATTTTCCGTTCGCCTCCTTTCATATTCCACGTCGGCCTCCGCCGAGCACGTGCTCGCATCACCGCAAGGCGCGCGTGCGTGCCGTGAAAACACTGCGCAGTCGGAGCAGCTGGTGGGGCTTGCACTGCCAACCGGGCGAGGGGCGAGGGCGGCGTAAGGCGGCGTTGTTATTAAGCGATAAACGACGTCTCTTTAGCGGCGGCGGTGTCAAGGCCCTCTTGCTCGCTGTTCGTCCTAGTCGCTTCCATTCGCGCGCTTCCCGAGCACCGGCGAACGGGGCTGTTGCATTGTGCAGCCGCGTTCGGTATAAGATGTGGCCACGAGACCTTTTAATGACGTTTCTTTGGCCCTCTGCAGGCCTCGAACTGAGGTGCATTGCTGCAGGCGCAGGTTGTTTTTGTTTCCGCTTCCAGGAGAGCCGAAGACGGCCCAGCTTCTGTTTTGTCCACCGCGACCTTGTTATAGCCGAAGCGTTCTCCTCAAAGGACGTTCGCAAGGCGGAACGACATATATATTTTTCTCTCTTTCGTCCCTCTTCCGTGTGGGAAGCTATTCATTGGCTTTCCTCTTCCATGTTTTCACATTATCTTTCCTTTATGATTCTGATGGCCCGTGCGTGACCCTTTGCAATGACCTTGAATTTAAGGTTAAGTGGTATGAAGAAGCCTTGCGCGCACCTTTGTACAGCGTAGCATAAAAACTCGGATGCCTAGGTGTACCTTAAATGGCTTAAATGGAGAACGCAATTTCCAGAAAAAGTAAGTTTCGTTGAGGCTAAAAGTAATCACTTGCCGTATTATAATGTTAATGACAGTGTATTTGAAAGTTGGATATTTAGACGACCACAAGGATGTTGGTTGGATGAAAACATGTTAAGAAGTAAACGTCTCGCTATAGATATATATAGAGTGCGACACCAATGTCTAACCTCGCTGCCTTATAAGGTACCCATGTTTTTCAATCTCATTCCTTTAAGGTCTCACTGGTTTTCATTCATTTATTCACTTTTCTGTTACCTGGAGAGAGAGCAAGGTTTCTAGACATGTAAAGGTATAACGCTAGAAGTATTAGCAATAGATTGCACTGAATATTGTGTAAAACCTACTAAGTATATTATTATTTCAATGTTACACCATATCTACTACATTTTACCATTGTATAATACATGGTTCTTGAATTTCCTTTGTTTCCGTGTTCTTGTTAAAACTTATTGTCTAACCCCCCTCGCATAATACTCCTATATGGAGCCTGTGATGTATATTTGTAAATAAATAAATAAATATAAAAAAGCAGTAAATCATCAGCTGCAGGACCATCTTATGGGTGCGCTACAAAATAGCATATATCCATGTCGAATACGGTGTAACCAGCTATAACGGTGCCAGGGCTTTTCAAAAACTGGACAATCGGCCGCTTTCTGTGCAGGTGCTGCTGGAACACCGCCCCCATCGCCCGTCGGCCCAAAAAGCTGTGAAGGCACTTTTGTGCTTCTTAAGGACGACGGGCTTGTGCGACCATTTGTGACTCTAATTGTAATTTCTGTAAGACCACACACGTCAGCGAACTCACTGCAATTTCCTTCTTTCCTTCCCTCCGCTCTCTCCCTGTTATCTTTGTTTTCCCCCTTTCCCGCTCCCCCGGTGTAGGGTAGCCAACCGGACGTGATTCTGGTTAACCTCCCTACCTTATATCCCTACCTTATATCCTATAACGGTGGCCGTGTGCTGATCTCGACATTTCTTATAACACATCCTTATCACCTTCCAGAGAGAAACCGATAGGATTCGGAAACACGATCACATCTAGCACACGCAGCCTACTACAACAACTGGTGTTTCAGCAAGCCCACAGGTCCCAACGTTTCCCGATCGCTCGCTCGCAACTCCCATAGCGTCGTCCAGAGCACCCAAAAACGAACACATCACGGTCTCAAATGTTCGGGCGGCGAGCGAACGCCCATACAATGGACGCGATCCCTCGACGTGCCCGGTCCCAAAAGAGGAGGTGGGGCAGGTGCGTAAGCGGCCGACGTGAAATAGCGTGTCGCTTTCGTCTCGGCATGCGTGCGTTTGTTGCACGCAGGCGTAACAGAGCCAGTGCTCCGGATACGTGCGCGCACTGCGTCGTCCTCGTCGTCGTGGTCTCGGTCGTGCATGCGATTTTCGATCGTTGCGCCTTTGTGGCAGGCCAGACGTGACCTTGGCTATCCCCTCCTCCCCTCAAGCGACGTCTCAGTTGCCGCTGCCTTCTGTTGCGCACAGGGGAGATCAGTAGCGGCGACCTCGGCAATGTCCTCCACAAACCAGATCTCTCGCCCCCTTCGCTGCAGCGCGACTTCAGCAAGCTGGCTGCCACTGCCGCACGAAACCAAGGGAAATGCCCCTCGTTCTCACTGCAAGAGAGAGGTTGGATGCAGGAAAAGAAAAGGGGCCGACCGGGCGCGCTGCCGATCTTGGGCGACCGTGCCGTCTGCCGTCGTCGCCGCCGCCGCCTCAAGCCTGTCCAATTGTTCGACGCTCGCGGGAATGGTTGCGCCATGCGAACAGGCGTGCGCCGGGCGTGCGCCGCTCGCCCCTTGATCGACCCATATATTTTTTTTTCTTCTTCTACTTTCCTTTCCTCGAGCTTGCTTCGAATGCCCGGCGCTGCCATTGAAAGTCTCAAACTCCAACTGTGCCTGCCCTGTATCCCTTCCCTGTCTTCCCTCTTCTGTCTTCCTTGTACGACGAGCATCCTCCGACGTAGTACTCGCATCTTTTGTCGTTGTTACCTCCCGACCGTGCACCGCCGTCTCGCCGTTCTATACTGTTCACAAGGTCTGCTGCGTTGTTGTCGACTGACCTAGCCTTTGTCTGCGACTGTAAACACCCATCGCGGAAAGGGTCGGAGAAAATAGTAGCGGCTGTGCTTTGGGCCTGTCCATCGTTACGTCGCACGAGTTACGCTTGAACTCGGCGATGTGTTGTTACCGACCGTGACCCTCTCGGACGTCACGTGTAGCACGGTGATGCTGTCTTGTGTACAGTTGCTTGCTAAAATTAGACGGGAAGAAAGAAGCGAGACGAGCGTGATTTCTTGCTTGCTTTCGTTTGCAACCTCCGCATTGCGCGTGCGTAGCACTACAAATTGACGGCCGTCGCCGTAGCACAATTAGTGGTGCTACGCATAATGCGGAGGTTGTGGGTTCGGCTCTCATGACAAGTTATCTATTCGTCCACTTTCATTTCCATTTTCTTCATTATTTGTTACATGCCAATTTCAACCACAGTTAATTGCCTCGATGCCTTCCTTGGCTTCATTGTCTGTTGGCTTTATGTGGTCCTGATTAAGAAAATCGAGCCCTTCGACTGTAGTTTCTTTAGTTCAAAGAATAGTTTCCACTTCGATTGTTTTCATTTAATTGGCAATGTCTGAACCTTCAATGTGGCGCGTATGGATCGTCGACACCGCCACTGACATCTTTTGTCCCACTGTCATGCTGCGTAAACCAACGTGAGTCACACCTAACAAGCCTGTTAACGAGAGGGGCAACCGTCGCACCGATCCATCACTGCAGCCTTATCACCCACCTTCTTCTGTCGAATTCTAGTGCGGTGCCAGTGGCGACTCTCTAGAAGGCAATTCAGGACGCGAGGCGCTGTCCTCGATGAGGGCTCTAACCTATAGCAAGCCTATAGCAACACTTCGCATTGCGAAACGGCTCCACGTCCGCCGCCGGCCATCGCGCGCTACGTGTTCGAAGGATTGAATGGCCGCGTGTGCCGATTGCAACGGTCAGACTCTCTCTCTCTCCGCACGCACGAGCCTTCCGCGAGTGTATACGTGCGTCGCGCCCTCGTGTGATCGTGTGCCGCACAGCCCCCGCCACGCCTGTGTAGACCGCGGGAGCGGTGCCCATGGCACTTGAGTGCGTTTGCACTGTCTGTCACAAACTGTCACAAACCGCCGGTTCGAGATGGCTGTAGTCTCTGAGGAGGCGTTGCTTTACTCCATTTCTTAATATTACGACTGCATGGTGTTTCAAGCTACACCATACGAGCTACGTTGCACGAGACGCTGCTTAAGGCTGCGCGGATAATTGTACCGGCTTCGCTACCATGTCCTTATTGTCTCACGGCGTTGTCACGAATTTCTTTTGTTTTTAGGTTACCAAAGCTTCGTTTTCACTAAGAAACAGAAGGCCCCGATTAAGTGCTCTGACCACAGAAGATCCTCCCGAATACAACAGCTGTACGTCATTTACTTTCGCACTGACATAAGAGCCTTATTGTGACGCTGAAGCTCTCTTAAGCGAGCGAGCGTGAATGCCTGGGCGCAGAATCACTGCGGTGGGCCCGTTCTCGCGCTCTAGACGGGCGTGCACGCGGACCGTGCGCAAGCTGGCGTCTTCCATGTGGACAGACGCCCCGGAACCACCGCGCGCTGATCGGAAGTGGGTCACGCGGTTGGGGGCCAGATGCCGGCCGTTCATGATCAATATTTGTCTCACACTAGCAGCGTTGCGTATCATCAGTTCGCTTCGATGGTCCGTATCACTCCTCTTATGAGTTCCGTCCCTGGGCGACCTCGAACGAGAGCGAGCAAGTCGCTCAACCGGAGCGAATTTCGGCACTACCTCTCCAAACGAGGGGGGCTGCGCTGGAACCTTCCGAACCAACGGCGCCCGTCAAACTGTCCGTCGTTTGCAACAGAGGGCATGTCGTGTTTGTCATCTTTCGTTTCCACGGTGTGGGGCCGTCGCAAGTAGGTTGCGGTCATGGTGCGCGCGTTTTGTGCGTGGACTCCTGTCAAAAACTCTCGCGCTTTCAGAATTCGAGTGCCTTCGTTTTGCAGCTGTAGCTGTTAGCGGACTTCCTTTCTTCTTGTTTTTTCGTACGAAAATAAATGTGGAGGTCTTTGTCGCCGTATGCTTGCGAGGGCGATTTCTCACTCAGTCTTAATTAAAAAAGTAATGTGTGTACATATGTTAGCACAGATTTGTCTCTTCGGAAAAAATAAAGTGTAGTGACAGAAAGTCATATGTCACTACACCCGTCTCCCGAACTGTCTCCCGAAACAACGTCGGCGAATGTTGGATGACCATGAGTATTCGTCACGCAGACGCACGATTTCTTAATAATAATAATAATAATAATAATAATAATAATAATAATAATAATAATAATAATAATAATAATAATCCACAGTAGTTGCAGAACACCATCCTGCTCTGGAAGCTAGGTTGTGTGTGTATGTATGTATGTATGTATGTATGTATGTATGTATGTATGTATGTATGTATGTATGTATGTATGTATGTATGTATGTATGTATGTATGTATGTATGTATGTATGTATGTATGTATGTATGTATGTATGTATGTATGTATGTATGTATGTATGTATGTATGTATGTATGTATGTATGTATGTATGTATGTATGTATGTATGTATGTATGTATGTATGTATGTATGTATGTATGTATGTATGTATGTATGTATGTATGTATGTATGTATGTATGTATGTATGTATGTATGTATGTATGTATGTATGTATGTATGTATGTATGTATGTATGTATGTATGTATGTATGTATGTATGTATGTATGTATGTATGTATGTATGTATGTATGTATGTATGTATGTATGTATGTATGTCTAAAACTCTAGCATTAAAAAATTAAATTGTGGGGTTCTATGTTCCAAAACCACGTTCTGATTATGAGGCACGCTGTAGTGGGGGACTCCACATTAACTTTGACCACCTGGAGTTCTTTAACGTAATAAAGAGCCAACTTTGGCCGGTTGGCACATGTCTGAAAAGAAAAAAAAAAGAACGAGTAACACCGCGAACAACGGGACATGTAGGCTGAAACAGACCAAGCGCTTCGTCTGCCTCAGTCAGCACGTACCGTTGTTTGCGTTGTTACTCGTTTTCATTTTTTTCTGTAACGTGCACTCAATTCACGGCACACAGACGCTTTTGTATTTCGTCTCCATCTAAATGCGGTCGCCGCGGCCGGGATTCCATCCCACGATCTCGGGCTTGGCAGCGCATCGCCATAGCCGCTAAGCCATCACGGGAGGTTGCGTTATAGCACTGTTGCGCTATCGTAAAGAGGAATAAACCATGTACCTATTCCTCGAACCAGCGCTGAGCAGTCAGATAAATAAATAAGGAAGCACTTTCGCTAAGAAGTACCAAAGTTTAATGTTTTATTTGAGAAATATATGAAGTTTCGTAATAAAACCAAATAAACATGACTGCTCTGTGGCAGTAACGCAGGCGAGGCCATATTGAAGAGAACGCAGAATAAGTATTACCGAGAAAGTATTATTCATTTACGCGCGCACACACTTTTATGTTCAAGAGAACAAACTTGCCGCGGTGACTTCTGTTAGGTGCTTCCATTTCGAGTGTTTGACAGAGAAACTTCAACGAATACGCGATCACACTCTTCATTGCGATGCGATGTGTGCCACTATGGCGTGACAATCTCGTAGCGCAGACAGCAGCGTACACGAATGACAAGGCTCTCTCTGCGTGCCTCCTTACCCGTCTGTATGGCACGACTTTGTTTAAAGACCGAGACGTCGTGTATGTCAATTTAGCTCGTTCCGCTTGAAATTGACTGATGACGGGAGCTCAAAGTTCATACTCCTTAAAGAGAGGTGATTTGTTGTGCAACCACAGCACCGGTGTTCTTGTTGCGCAAGACACTGTACCCGTAATGAACACAAGTGTCCAGGGCATCTGGGAAAAGAAAATGTTGCGAACACGCGAATAAACAGCGGTCCAGAACGCATACCACCAGAACGAAACAAACGTAGAAACATGCGTCTAACAAGCGGTGCGCGACCCCCTACGCGACCCTCCGGCGTACACGCTACAGTTACTTTCACTCGGCGTTCAGTAACCGGAGCCCATTGATTGTCCTTCGACTGCGTCATTGTTCTCGCGGATGCCTCGTCGAAGCCGGCGCATTCCGGGATGGGGCAATTCCGGCGGCCAAAAAGCAAACGGAAAAGAAGCGGGCGAAAGGTGCGCCCCGGGAGGTCACACGACGTTATACACGCCGGCGGCACGAGTGGAGGCACGTGAGTGAAGCAACGCCGCGCCACCGCCCGCGGTCTGGCGTCACTGAGCCGTGCGTGTACTTTTTCTTTTCCGAAGCGGCGCCCGCGCTTGTTGTTGAACGCGCTCGTTCGCATTGTCAGAGAAGAGTTCGAAAGAGAAGGAAGGGAGGGAGGGTTATCGGTGCCTCCGGGTCAGGGCGGCGCTCAGCTCGCCGAATGGGCGCTTCCTCATCTTCTTCACGAGACGCGGGCGCCGCCGCGTCCCCTTGGAAATCGACGAACGTACGAGGTGTACTACGCGACGCGGGGCCAACCTTCCGGGTCGGTCTCGAACTACGGAGGGTGCGGACGGAGGGAGGGTGAACCGACGCGACAGACCTGGGGAAGAGCGTGCCCGCTGATGACCCTGAGTGACGCCGGAACGAGGCCGCAGCTTGATGACGTCGAGAATCGGCGTGAACGACATTGGTTCAGGTGAAACCCAGTGGCGAAGAACGGACGCAATGAAAACACTCGCGCCGCCTGAAAGGCGGGATATCGCTCGTATGCTAACGTATGCTAACGCGCCGGGGCGTTTGCCAAGTGCGAGTTTATGAGGAAGGTTTGAGTGGAGGGTCTATAGACGTCTTCAACGAGGACGCCCTGGGCCTCGCCATAATTTCCTCCGGGCTGTGGTGCGTGCACCAGCCGCGCAAAAGCAATGAAGGAGCTGCAGCCGCGCGTGCCTTTGTACTCCCGCACCCACAGTTCAGAAAGGAGGTTCTCGCTCTCCCCGATGAAAACGCCTATATGTAGATGTCTGAAGTAACCCGCTTCCGGCAATTCTGTCACTCGCAAAACACAAGAAGAAAAAAAAACACAAAGAAGGAATTCATCACTGCCTTATAAATAAAGATACAGCAAAGCAATAACCGGCCAGATAAAAAGAAAATTGATGAGCCATTCCACTCTGTGAATGTAGATGACCAGCGAAACATTTAGCACATGGCACGGAGGTGACACAGAATTTTGAACATAGGTACGAGCACATTTATTGTCTTGATCGGTGGTCACCGCGACGAGGGGTACGCAAGCACATTTATTTATATACATTTGCGCGGACGACTATGCAGGAGTGAGCCATTGCTTATGATGATAGTTTTTGATTACGCAGACTAAAAATGCACGGAAGCCTAGCCATAAACGGCTTCGCTGTAATAAAGAAATAAAAGGGACGTTTGGAAAGTAAGTTTCGTGATTTAATTTCCCACGGAAACGTTATTGCAACGTTATTGCCTCCCCCCCCCCCCCAAGAAAGAAAGAAAGAAATGCACCGTGGCATCAAGAACTGTACACCTTGCACTATTTTTTCACGTAGTCGCCAACGACATTGAGACATTTTTCGTAGCGTGAAATCAGTCTGGTAAGACTTGATGCCCTGCGATGCAAGGCATGAGACATGACCTCTTCACCATATACGATCTGTAGGCGTTCGTGGATGACTGCCACACTATACCTTACGTGCCCTTTCATACCGGATAACAGCACCCACTTCCATTGGCGACCACGTTGTAAGCACACGTCTGTCTGCCATCGTGATTTGTACCCGGATAACCTCGGGCACGCCGGTCTGCTGCTACTCTCTCTCTCTCCTTCGGCGCTCTGCTCATGTCATTCTTTCTCCGCTGACGCTCTTTCCGTCGTTGAACCAGCAACGGGCGTGGATTCTTACGGCTATTGTTTGTTTCACCTGGCGTACCATATTCTCTTTAAAAAAACGACAAAGCTTACTTTCGGAACGTCGCTCAAACTACTCGTTCAATACTGTACCAATCTTGTGTCAGCGAGATCTTTGAGATTAGCGCGTGATTCTGAGGGAGCCGGCAGTCACGTGACAAAAAAGTTGTGCATGTCATGCTCGGGAATGCCACTTTAACTGTCTTCTTCTTCTTCTTCTTCTTCTTCTTCTTCTTCTTCTTCTTCTTCTTCATCAAATCTTTTACGTAACAAGCCCGTATTACCTTCCATTTAGAACAGCAATCGTCTCCCTGTAATTTGCACGCTCATCTCTCACGCAATATGACAAAAGAGAAGATAGTTAGTTAAAGAGGTAGGAATTAACGTTACGCACAGGCTTGCGCTAAATTAATGGTTTTGTATAGCCTGATTGGCGTGACCACACGTCAAGCGGAATCGCGCGGCGTTCGTCTCGGCACGCGATTCCTCTCACGGCGCCCCACTGAAACAACTAGCCAGTTGCTTGCGTAATTTCTGACCTCATAAAGTACAACAATGTAGTTCGTTCGGACGCTTAGACAATCACAAGACAGCTGGCGCAGGCCGCGAGCAGTTCTTACCACGAACCACAACTGCACGAGCAGGAAATAAACGCAGGTCCTCTGGGTCGCGTAATTTCGGCCCATTATCTAGGGACGCATGCGGGAAATCTCGATCCGTTTGTTCCGCAGCGTCAGCCAGCCGCCGTTCGCATGCGGTTGTATATTTTCTCCTCATCTGCTCAACTTTGCTCGCGCGCTTCTACGCACCGCCATACTTTCAGACGCCTTCAAACAACCCCACGCGAGCCGCACGCCATACGAAGCGTTGACGCGCAATTGTTTTTGCGGCGAGCCACCGCCGAAGGTGCCGCGGTTGTTGGACGCCGCAATTTTCTCTCTGCAGAACAAAATGCAAGCTGGGCCACGAAGGTGCACGCGAAAAGCCTAATCCGCGCACCCGAGTGGGCGGGCGTCGCCCGTGGGCCGGTTTGGGCGGACCGCGCCCCTTTATCTGCGCGACCTTAGAGAACCCGACGTGTCTTAAAAGCTCGGCAGCTGCTGACCGTACCTCCGTCTCATTGTCTGATCGGAATGGATCGTTAAAAACGCTGCCTGTCTGCATGCCTGCCCGCGCACGCGCGGTGTATGGCGGCGAAAGCGGCCCCAAAGGTGATGGCTGCATCGCGTGGCTGATCCGCGGCCTTACACGACAGGCCAGAAAGAAATATCGACGGGGCCTGACGCTGCCTGCGTACTTGGCCGCTATATGCCACGTCAATGTGTACCAAGGTGAGGGGGAACGGCGAATGACGCGGCCGATTCGCGCAGACGTGGCATTCCTCCGAGCGACGTCGTTTCTCTCGCAGCGGTGATTCTGAAAGCTGTGCAATGTCGTTACCATATACAGCGGTTTCTTTTGATTCACGCTTCCTTGTGATGAAATCAGGAGTTGCATAAAAGGACAAGTAAGGCGAGCTTCAGTCGCGGCTCTCTGCAACAGCGGCCTGCTCTGGAAAGTGAACAGTTACTTCTTGAGAGAAGCCGGAGCTACACTTCTGCTACTCTTTAGGACGTCTGAAGCGCGTTAGTTTTACGACTGTGGAAACCTTGTTCCCTGCGTCATCTGTACAAGCATGCGTTTAACGTTACGCGAAGAAATATGCAGTCCAGATAAGGTGGGGTTTCTAAGTTAACAGCTCAGTGCATGGCGTCTGTGTCCGATTTATTTATTTATTTATTTATTTATTTATTTATTTATTTATTTATTTATTTATTTATTTATTTATTTATTTATGTTCGGGGGGCACAATAACAGTTCTTTTAAACAGGAACAAGCGCGCAGCTCTCCCATGCGTTCTTTACGCTCAAGTGATTGCCACTATAATATACAATCACATGGAAGGACATCCAGAATGAAATGTTCAGTCGTTTGCCCATCCTGAAAGGAACATGCAAGGCGTGCGTATTAGGGCATTGTTTGCAAGGGACAGTCCTTCATAGAGCAACCACTGATCAACTTGGGGAAAAAAAAGGAGCCTCAAGCTGGTGGATGCCAGGGCACTTTTGAACGAGCTTCTCCGTTGATCACGCGAATCGGGCAGTGCCCCGACGGGATATGTAAACGTCGCAGACTCAGCTCAAAGACATTACATCGGAGTGCCGACGACCGCGGAACACATTCACAAGGAGTGCCATCCCACCGCCATAGGTGATTTCTTCTTCGCTCGGCGCGCAGCCTCCCCCCCATCCTCCTCCCGTGTGCGTGAGAGTCACTCGTGCGCACGCCCACCGTCATCCGCATCGGTCGCGCGCGCTCCCCAGGGACAACCGCTTGTATCTCACAGCAATCGAAATGTGTTAGCTATCGGCGGCGCCGCTGCCGTGGGCCGAGTGCTTTGCAAACTGCCGTCGCCTGATCGGCACGGACGTCAATCCCAAGGGCGCGAGTGCGCGCGGTGTATAAGAGAGCGAGCGACCACGCACGCGCGCTCGCGCACCTGCTCCTTACACACACGCGAACCTGGCGCTTGAAGAACGACCGCTCGCTCGAAACTGGGACAGGCGGCGTGGTGTGCTCGTGTGCGTGTGTAGGTGCGCAAGCTTGACCCCCCCCCCCCCCCCATCCCCCTCCACCTCCTTGCTATGCACGCGCAGCAGCCACGGCGTCGAAAGGAATGGCGCTCGGAACTCCCCGCTCATTTAGCGAAACTCCTCCACCTGTTGCCTTCAGCGCATACATATACCCCTTCACGAGAGCTGTAATGGATGGTCGTCACACACGGTCTGAAGTCTTCTCGTGTAGGTTCGCCATGGGGCGGAATGCAGCGAATTACGACTCTTGATCGGTCGTCACCTGCTTGCGCTACGTACGTACTGATGGCGCGCGTGGCTTGTTTGTTTGTTTGGTTTGCTTGGTGTTGCCTTACTACAAGCTCGGCGCCTCGGCAAGTCGACCTGTGTAAGGCTCGTGTTTAAAGGTGACTGTCTACCGTCACATGTAAAGGTCGGACATTTTCGGCATGTGGTACGACCTTTCGTACCCAAACCACTTATGTGCAGAAGGTGTCAAAGAATTGGACATGTGAGCGCTGTCTGCCGAAATACAGCGACATGCCCACGATGTTCCAACCAACACGACACGGACACCTGCCGTGCAACAGAGCTCAAGTGCCCTAATTGTCAAGGCCCACACGTCGCATCCTCAAAAGACTGTCCACGCCTAAAGAAAGAGCAGAAAATCTTGCGGAAAACGGCCAGAGACGGCTCATCACACAGAGATGCTTCTGCAGCGATAAGGCGACACCACTCTCGGAAACGAAAGTCTACGACATCCTCTTTCGGTTCAAGGGAAAAGTCTCGTCCGGCAACGCCACCTCCTGTTCCATCTGTCTCTAGTAACAGCACGAATGTCAACGATAAAAGCGGCCCTGCTATTCCTGCTTCATCAAGTGAGGTGTGGCCAGCACTGCCGAAGACATTCCACGCGCCAGAGCCACAGCACATGACTCGCCACTTAACGTCAAATGTCACTTCAGTTGATCAAGTGCGAGACAAGGATTCACAAGTGATTGCTATGCTCAAATCCCTCACGAATGTCATGCGTCTACTACTGACAAACATGGACACTCCGGCAGCTCGTAGCGCACTGCAAGTGCTGGACGCGCTGACTCCAGTACTTGAAAGCATCGCATAGCACCATGGCCCGCCCCTCGCTGCCCTTCCACAAGGAAGTCAAGAAAGCATCTTTACTGCAGTGGAATGCCCGTGGTCTCAAATCGAGAATTTCAGATTTCAGACACTACGTTTTCGAAAACCGATTTCCCATACTTGTCATTTGCGAACCGAACGTGCAGAATGTTATACGCATTTCTGGCTATGAGGCATTCATGTCCTCTACCTATGGTGATGTAAGCAAGGTAATTGTATATATTAGATGTGATCTGACATACGTGTTGCACCCAGTCCCGCCGCACGACGACAACCAGTACGTTTGTTTAATTGTGAAAACGAACAAGTTTACGTTCACACTCGTTGCTGTTTACCTTGCTCCTTCACGCGGATTCGACTCTAAACGACTGCACGACGTGCTATCAGCGACACCCCACCCTACGATTCTCACCGGAGATTTTAATGCTCACCATCCGCTTTGGGGGAGCTTGAAGATGGACTCCAGGGGAAGGAAACTAGCATCCTTTGCCACACAGCACGACCTTCACTGCCTCAATGATGGTAGCCCAACATATTTACGCGGGCTTACATACAGCAGCTGCCTTGACTTGACCCTGGTTTCTCGGCGTCTTGCAAGAAGCGTGCAATGGTTTCCAGACATCGAATCCCGTGGAAGCGACCACATTCCGACGTACCTGAAGATCAAGGGACTATTTAAATGCCCCTCCACGACACTCCGGAGAATTGACTGGTCGGCGTTTCGGTCGCACATGGAGGAAGTATGTCAGCAAGGGAACCATTCAAGTCTGGAAAACGAAATTCAAAAAGCCATGCAAGATACTACGCGTGCTTTTCAGCCTTTCCCGAAATACGAAGAATTTGAAGCCGAATTGCAGCGACTACGAGCAGTTCGACGGCGGCCTGAAAGAAGATACAGGAGAACCAAATCCATCCATGATCTGAGAGAGGCAAGGCGGATGCAAAAGAAGATTCAACGCCGCATTGTTACGAACTCCAACCGGTGCCACCAGTGTTACGACATCCAACCGGTGCCGCCAGTGTTACGACATCCAACCGGTGCCGCCAGGATTACGGCTTTGTGGTCCCGTAGCGCTCTTCACCCGTTTCGTGACAGAGCGTTGGTAGCGAAGACTCCGAGCCTGGCGTCGATGAGAATAACAAAAGGGACTTTATACATTATATACAGGTTATCATACAGGACATAAACGGATCGGCACTGGGGCCGAGAGCTCACACAAACGCGACTGTTCTCGCACGACGGCGTCCGGCGAAAACGCGTGACACATCTCACCCCAGTCGGGAGCGATACTCTCTCCCGGTGGGGTCGGCAGATCCTGTTTTCGAGCGGCGTGTCGCTGCTTTTATAATCCCCGAGGCCCATTGTCACTCAAACGGCCCAATACAAAGTCAGCACACGACGGTCGTCCGAGGGGTCCAACCAGCGACCGCGCTGGCCACCCGGTTCAAAGTTCGCGCGCGCGGTGACCTCCAGGCAAGGGAGGTGCGGCGCCGGGCTGTCGGGCACACGCGGACACGTTTAAACACGCTGCTTCGCCGAGGCTTCTCCCGCACGAAGGCGCAGCATCTTGACTTGTGAAGGGAGAATTATGGCGCTCGCAGGATAGATTCTGCATCTTGCAGATTCGGAATCCGGGCTTGTGGTAATGGCACAACAGCATCCCCGCCCTCAGATAAGGCGCCGGGAAGACGAGCTGCCTCCACGTGGCTCGGATGCCAGGCGCGCACGTTCGTCAGGCTCGTCCAAGTTCACGTCTAGTGTCGGGACGCCAGGTAACCTCACGTGCCCAGGTCCGACTCGCCAGGACAGGAGCTCTGCTCACCACGTCGTCGCCAAGGCACCTTGACCAGCTCCGCTCGGGTCGTTCCTAAGACCTTGCTTCTCGCCACTGGTCCCGCTTGGTCGTTCTGCAGCTTGCAAAATCGACCGGCAAAAGGCAACACCCAACACGAACAAGTGCCCTCTGTCTCCCGTCAAACACCAGACAAAGCCATAATTCAAATCAACCTAATTAATCGCTATCCCCTTTTGCTCCCGCTGCAACAAGAGGCAGGTGTACGATCTAGCACACAAGGCTCAAACAATCAGTTTTCAAATCAACAACACAACAAAATAGAAACAATTAATAATCAGCAATAATAATTACAAATAGAATGGTCCCCTTGAAATCGCTTTGGACCGAAAACATACTTCTGAGGAAGCAAATGAGGTCATTCATTTTTCCCGGCGATATTTTCGCGGAATCTGAAGCTGCTTATATTTGCGACCCTGCTTATCCGTGTAGCGGCGGTACAATAAGCCAGGTTCCTTGCCAAATGAAACCCCCTTTTTTTCCCCTCCCCGTTTGACGCTCTTCCTCAGATCGGCTAATGAACAATCTTCCTGTTGCTCGCGAATCAGACTTTTTCTTTCAACTGCAGCCTGCTCCTGCCGGCTGGCGGAAACCGGAGCGAGTGCGGAGCCCGCGTCGCCTAATTGCGGCGTCGAGTCTATATCGCGGCTAGCACTGCACGCGTCACTCCCACTCACTTCCAGGACCCGCTCGTCTAGGCCAGCCTCCGAGCTCTGCCTCTCCCGTGACTGCTCGCCACTCAAGTTACCGTGATCGGTCCGTGTGCCGCACCGCTGTTCGCTCACCGACGCTAAGTCAAGTTCCCTCGACAGCGGGCGCGCTTTGGATCGCGTGGGGGCCATGTACGCCACGTCGGCAAAGAATGATTTGCCGTGATCCCTCAGCAACTGCTCCGAGCTATTTGAGAAGAGGTAGGAAAATTGCTCCGGGAGGGCGGCTGACACAGCGGCTTCGGTGTTAAGTTTCCCAAATTCTCCTTCAATGCTAACCGTTGCGATCGGTAAACAGACACTCTCCTTCTCGGCCACTTGCCGTATCCTAACGCACTCTCCCGTAAAATCACTCGAGGAGACGAAAGACGGGTGAACAACGTCCATAGTTGCTGCAGAGTCCCGCAGTGCTCGGCACTTCTTGCCGTTTACCTTAATTTCCTGCACATAGGGCTCCAATAGACGTATGTTCTTGTGAGTTTCCTGTATCGTTGCAAAAGCAATTCTCTCTGGGCAGCTTGCAGCGATGTGCCCTTGCTTTTTGCAATTGTAGCAGGTTAACGGTCTCCGTTTTTCAAAAGAACGCGTCATTTCGTTTCGCTGTTTCGGACCATCGTCATCATTCTGAGATGCATTCTGTCCATCCCTTACAGTTTCTTTGGGAAGGGACTCGTCGTCCCGAAACTCGCGACGCGTGATTTCCTTCCGTTCGTCGGGCTTCCCGAAAAACCCATCTCTTCTATCTGCTTTTTCTATGCGCACTGCCTTGCTGTGCAAGCTGCGGCGGGTGTAATACTCTTCCGCTAACTCTGCTGCCTTGTTTAGCTTAACCTCCTTTAGCCTATCTTGCAGCCAGAGCCGGACATCCTCATCAATGCAACGGTAGAACTGCTCCAACGCGATGCATTCGACAATTTTGTCGCGGTCGTCGTAAACCTCTTCGCCCTTCAGCCATTCCACCAAGTCGGCTTTTAGACGAAACGCGAAGTCAACATTCGACTCCTTACCCTTTTTTGCATACCGGAACCTCTGCCGGAAAGCTTCGGGCGACAATTTGTACTTCCGCAGTAGCGCTTCCTTCACATCACTGTAGCTCTCAAACGCCTCCTTCGATAAGCAAGTTATTACGTCTGATGCCTCCCCAGGAAGCAAGGCT
The DNA here is from genome assembly GCF_038994185.2 of Dermacentor albipictus. Lineage (NCBI taxonomy): Eukaryota > Metazoa > Arthropoda > Arachnida > Ixodida > Ixodidae > Dermacentor > Dermacentor albipictus. The sequence goes on from NC_091823.1 coordinate 59,975,541, forward strand.
AACAGATTCTGTGCCCAAAGGGATCGCTCAATGCTATTCCGTTCGCAGACGTGCTCAAATTTCACGAGGTATTTGGCCATATCCTCTCCGACGACAAAGGGTGGAAGTTGATCGCGTATTCTGGGAACATTAGAAGTGAGACTAGGCGCCGGCGAGTTATTTCGGATCTCCAACTCTTTCATTTTAAGCTCGTGCTCACGTCGCTCCCTCTCTCTCCTTTCCTCCCTTTCCTCCTCGCGAAGTTCCTTTTCCTCCTCGCGACGTTGCTGTTCTCTCCTTTCCTGCTCGCAACGTTCCTTCTCCTCCCTTTCCCGACGTTCATTGATATCCGCCCAGGCCTCAGCGGCTTCCTCAGCCGTTACGTCCCCAGTCCTCATGACCTCAAGGATCGCATTCTTTCTTTTGGTTGAGCCCAACTCAATGCCCAACTCCTCACAAATTTCGAGAAGTTCCTTCACCTTGTACTTCTCCATCGTTCACACTGTCCTCCTGCTGTTTACCCTTTTTGAATATACCTGCCGTACGCTACTATAACACTACTAGTAAGACATATGCAAGTATTTCACACTTTGCCCTGTTTACCCCCTCAGCATCCCCTGGTTTTCAAAACACTCTTACTAGGCTTGAAACACCCAAGGTTATCACAATGCAACACCAAATCCTTCCTTAAGCTACTATACCCTGTGTCAAAGAAAGTCTGGTGTTTGAGGTAAACTTCAGGCACTCACCGCGCCGAGGTAGCTGATGCCGGTCAATCCCGTAGCTGCCATCCAGTGTTACGAACTCCAACCGGTGCCACCAGTGTTACGACATCCAACCGGTGCCGCCAGTGTTACGACATCCAACCGGTGCCGCCAGGATTACGGCTTTGTGGTCCCGTAGCGCTCTTCACCCGTTTCGTGACAGAGCGTTGGTAGCGAAGACTCCGAGCCTGGCGTCGATGAGAATAACAAAAGGGACTTTATACATTATATACAGGTTATCATACAGGACATAAACGGATCGGCACTGGGGCCGAGAGCTCACACAAACGCGACTGTTCTCGCACGACGGCGTCCGGCGAAAACGCGTGACACATCTCACCCCAGTCGGGAGCGATACTCTCTCCCGGTGGGGTCGGCAGATCCTGTTTTCGAGCGGCGTGTCGCTGCTTTTATAATCCCCGAGGCCCATTGTCACTCAAACGGCCCAATACAAAGTCAGCACACGACGGTCGTCCGAGGGGTCCAACCAGCGACCGCGCTGGCCACCCGGTTCAAAGTTCGCGCGCGCGGTGACCTCCAGGCAAGGGAGGTGCGGCGCCGGGCTGTCGGGCACACGCGGACACGTTTAAACACGCTGCTTCGCCGAGGCTTCTCCCGCACGAAGGCGCAGCATCTTGACTTGTGAAGGGAGAATTATGGCGCTCGCAGGATAGATTCTGCATCTTGCAGATTCGGAATCCGGGCTTGTGGTAATGGCACAACAGCATTGATGCACTTCAATCTCAAAGATGGAAACGTTTCTGCGAGTCGTTGGATCCACGTCAGCGATTATCTCAGATATGGAGAACTGTGCGTGGACTTCGTGTATCACCGCAACAGTGTGTTCCTTTTAAGTCCCTCGCTTTGCAACAAGGTCGCAGCGAAATAGACGTTGCCGAAGAATTTTGCTCAAGACTTGCCAGCTCGCAGCCTCAACGCGCCCTTACACCATGTGCCACTCCTGTGCCACGGGACTCCCGCATGGATGTAATGTTTTCGGTGGAGGAGCTTGAAGCGGCACTAGCGACTTGCAGGCGCTCTTCGTCACCTGGGCCGGACGGCGTTACCTATGTGGCGCTCGCCAATCTTGGGCAGAATGCACGCCTCATGCTGCTAAACCTTTACAACGAGTCTTGGCGCCACGGTTTGGTTCCACGTGAATGGAAATGCAGCCGCTTGGTTCCACTTCTCAAACCTGGTAAATCACCGTTAAACTTGTCATCGTACCGCCCCATCGCTCTGGCCAGCTGCATAGGGAAAATAATGGAACGAATGATTTTGACGCGCCTGGAATGGTACCTGGAAAGTTACAACGTGTACCCAGATGCTATGGCTGGCTTCCGGCGTGGGCGCTCATCCATAGATAATGTCATCGATTTGGTCGCGTATGTTCAACATCAAAAACGGATGAAACGACTCACTGCGGCATTATTCCTTGACATAAAAGGCGCCTATGACAATGTAGCACATTATGCCATTATAGAGGCTCTGATTAAAGCAGGAATCGGTGGCCGCACTTTTCAGTGGCTGTGCAGTTATTTGACTGACAGGCATTTCTTCGTGATGACCGAGGAAGGCGCCACGACTCAACACCAAACGTTCTGTGGAGTACCGCAAGGCGGAGTGTTGAGCCCGACGCTATTCAACCTAGTGCTCGTTGGCCTAGTCAGATGCTTGCCCAACACAGTTCAAGTGTCAATGTATGCCGACGACATCTGCATTTGGGCGTCTGCTGTAACACGACTGCAGGTACGAGCACGGCTACAAAAGGCAGCTACCTTAACATCACTGTACTTGCGAAAACAGAACTTAGAGCTGTCTTCAGAGAAATTCTGCCTTGTTACTTTCACTCGGAAGGCAATGAAGCGTTATTCTGTAAGTGTCAACGGACAAGCAGTTGCAAATGCACGTAAACACCGCTTTTTAGGGGTAATTATCGACCGCGACCTATCATGGAGCCTGCACGTTTCATACCTAAAGAAGAGGTTGCTGACAATAATACATCTCCTCAAGTTTCTCGGCGGAAAGTCATGGGGCACATCGGTGCGATCAATGCTGCAGCTTTATAACGCCTTGTTCCTCGGCTTCGCAAGATACAGCCTCCCTGTGCTTGGAAACACCTGCAAAACAAACCTGCGTGTACTCCAGGGACTACAAGCTCAAGCCCTAAGGACGTGTCTCGGCCTTCCGAGGTGTGCGTCTACAGCGGCAACGATTGTCATAGCTCGAGATCACCCAATAACAACGTACTTGGTAACCGACGCTCTCAGAGCGCATATTCGCCACGTTGCCCGACTACCTTCTCACCACCTTGCCGCTCTACCCGCAGAAAGGCCACACGCAGCTATCAGTCGTATGATTGTTGCCAATCGCACCTCATTGCCAATGAACTACATGCCTGCAGCAAGACCATCCACACCTTTATGGTGCCTGCACAGACCTGAAGTACGCCTGACCATCCCAGGAATCACTAAAAAGGCTAACATGCCGTCGTTTGCCCTGAAGCAGGCCACATTACAACTTTACAACAAAAAAAGCTTTCTTGCGCTTTAATTTCACTGCGACCTTGTCGTCTTGAGAGCGCCGTCGCCGGGTTTTGATAAGTGCTGCATGTTGTTGCGTGCTTATCTATTCGCAACTTAATGTGCGAGTGTTGGAGGGAATGTCTGCGACAGGAATCTGCACATCGTGATGTGAAGGTCGACCTCCTTGTCCAGTTGCATGATAGTCTGGGACATGAGCATAGCTTCATATAGAGTTAAGCCGGAAATCGAAAATAAACGTCTTTATTATCTCCTGTAATGTACTCATGTGCCCTTGTAATTACTCGCACACTTGTTCTAGTTCTGCATAGCTTTGAGACGAATTTATTCCATAACGATACCAACGGACACCAGGATCGACGCTATGTATGTACACTTTGCGCACACAATGCGTACACAAAGGTCCGCTCGCCAAATGTATGCAAAGTGTAGCGCAGCCTTTCTCCGCTCTATCGCGCTCGCAAATCACCCCAACTTACCGTTTTCATAAACGTTGTCCGGCCGAAGTTCTCAGCAGGAACCTAATAAAAAATTACCCCACACATTTAATCCAGGCACGCTCAACTGACTGCGCACCATGCCAGCAGCCCATGTTCCAGGTTTTGAAATGCGCGATATTGATCTACACACCGTTCGTCGTAGGCCGCTATACTGCAATATGCTACCGTAATCTCGCCGGCTGTTTTTTTCTTTCTTTCTCCCAACCCCACCTCTGTTCTACAGTGCTTGTAATGCTGGCGAGCAATGGACGACAAGCCGTCCCACAAAGGCGCTCGACTGTGGCGCATCAGTTGCATTGTTTTCTGGGTCAGCTCGAAAAGCCGTCCGGCACTGACTTGCTTCGCGCCGGCGCTTGCGCGCATGAAGGCTATTTATTACGAGGCGTAAGAACGGGTGCGCTATGCGAAAAGAAAAAAAAATGTACGCGCGCCTTCTCCCGCCTCGAAGGCAGGGCGCAACGTTCCTACCCATGCGCCGAGCACATGCTCCTCCTTTCAATTTGTGCAAGTTCCTCGCCTGCCGCCGCTCCTTCGTAATTGTGCTCGATAGGCGCCAGCTTTTCCTCGAAGGTGGTTGCAACGACGAGAAAGACGACAAACAACATGAACGGCGACGACCGCAGCAACAAAATGCCGCTCGCGTGCTATGCTCGCTCTACGAAACGGGAGCACACGATACGAATACGCGTCGTTATAAATGCACTAACCGCCGGCGCTTAGTTTGTGTCGAATTGGTCGGGATCACTGCCCGTCAAACTGCAATGAAAGAAAAGAAGTGGCTCTGGCCGTGCACGACTGCACAACGTCTTGTATATGCTCTCTTTCACGGGCTTTCTCCATGGTTATTTGTGCTGTTAATTAACTGTGCATGTAACACTCTTCTGGAATCGCGCACTACCTGGAATTTGTTTCTACATTTCAAGGTGTCTTCATGTTTGCGAGGATTTTGGGTCCGCGTTCGCGAGTGTTGTGCTCGGAATGTGTAGTTTATTAGAGAGAGAGAGAGAGAGAGAGAGGAGAGAAGGAGAGGGGGAAGGGAGGGAGAGAGAGGGAGAGATGCCGACTTTAATGAGAAGCTGGGTGCGTTAGCCTGGCTGGTCGCTTGGCATGCTCTGCCAGCGGGCTACGAACTACTTCCAAATGTCCAAATACTTGGTGCACTCGCCAATGTCCTCCTTGTGCAGCGTTCCCGAGGACTTGCAACATGTGTTGTGTGACTGCTCTCGTTACGAGTCAGAGAGACAATCTCTGAAGGCTGCATTACGCTATATTATAGCGCGGATCGAACCTAGCGAGGCAGAACGTTCTCGGCATGCGGGGAAGCACCATTCGCGCGACACTCATTAGCGGCATCGCTCGAACCAGCCTAGAAACATTTGCGTTTTCTGAACTCGCAGGGACATTTCTTTTTTATGTGAATTTTGGAACTGACGCGTCTGTAATTTTTATATTCGTTGCTTCTGTTATTCCCCAGTTTTGGGGTCAGTTGTCATGTCAGACAGGAGGAGTTACCGGCGCGATCTACAGGCACCAGCGTCTCCTTAAACACACCTAATAAAAAAAAATAGAACAAGAACAGCTTGAATACAAGATCATAATGGTGGCCTGTTGGGCGTGTTGGAACATTGTACTTTGTAAGAATATGTGCCAGTGTCCTTTCTAGTATCCTTTTCCACTATTTTTGCTAGTATCCTTTCCGTTTTGTGGCATACATCTATAAGTTGAATAAAAGAAAATAGCAAGAACTAGGCAGAAACTACAACTATAGATCTGAACATAACAAATACTGATATAACAAAATATAGAATGCAACAAAGCAAACGCAAAATTTAATTCGTCTTAGAGTATTTAACCGGCTTTGTAGTGCCACTGAGGAAGGAAAAAGTCAAGGGGGGCACACTGTTGGTCACAGTGTTGGAAATTATTGCTTCCTACGCAGCTCAGAATATATTAGCCTGAGGCGAAAATTCAGAACATTAGCAAAATTTACACACAAATCAATTTTTTCCCCGTATCATATGACTGATTCGACACATCAAAAATCCACGTTTTCTCTGCTGTCACCATCTAATAATGGAAAATGCAGCTTGCCTGGAGAACATGTTCAAATGCGATGTGGTGCTGCAGCTGCGCGCTGCGACGCCGCCATGGATGCAGGCGTGAACAGTTTCTTTTTATAGAAATAATTCTGTCAAAGCTAATGTGTTTTGCAAATTGATGGCGAATAGCGGATGTAACAAGCATAATTTCCCCCTTTTGTGACTTGAATATATCGCGGTTAGGATGCGCGTTCAGAAAGTTAATGTAAGTTTTGGTAGTAAAACGAGCAAAAAAAAAAACAGGGGGGACGAACGAAAAAAAAAAACCACTTGAGCCCGATGTTCTGCCTTGTGAAAACTATAGCACCTATCTTTCAGTCATTCCTGTATAGCTGTATAGGCACCATCGTGCATGGTTTATGGATAATTACAGTACTCGCCAGTTGCAGCTTAGTACTGCTAAGACCGGAATATGAGCTCATCTGACGAAAAGCGGTCTGTCATTAATATCTCGGAGGCCTTCTGCTTGAAGCAAACGGAGGAAACCCTCAAATATTGCTTAAGAAGTGAGAGCCACACCGCTACAGCCCAGCAACTCAGGAAACTATACTGATATTGACCGAGCAGTTAGCTACAGCATGCACGGGGAAATTATGAAACTGATGAAATAATGCGAAGAGTAAAAAAGAGGAACACTTCGATGCCCAGCTCACAGTTGGTGCGCACCGCATATGAATACCATACGCACGGGTTCTATATGTGACAACCTGCACATACGCACGCATTGTCTATACACCTACCAGACTGCGGCGCCTGTGACTAGGGGCCGAGTGCCGCTATGTCGCCACTAGGATTACATTAGGCCGTCTCGGAAAGTGCGCACCATTGCCGCAGCTCCAGGAGTGCCGCATACTTGTGCCGTTACACCGACCAGCATCAAACCATGCCACACGCTTATTGATCCGCTTAATTTCGATAAAGGCTGTGGGTTTGTCAACACTTCCCGTCCAGCTAACACAAGTATTGAAAACAGTTCTAAGATTATCCTTGTGAACACTCCCTCCGGCATGGGACGCGCCACCGAACCTGGAGCTGCAGCTCCGAGTGTCCTCGTTCACCCAGAAGGAAAGCCCCGTATACTACAAGTGCCAGCTGTACCACATCGCTCGTACTACGAGGTAGCCACGCACACACCCGCTAAAGAAAAAAAGATGAGCGCATTGTCCTTTGAATCAGTTAAAAAAAAATATTGTTCTGCGCGAGCAATCAGAGAGCAACGGACCCGGCCGTGACGCCTCGCACGGGCAGCCCAGCCGCAGGGTCCCCGTACGCGCGCCCGCCATTCCTTTCCTTATTACCCACGCACGACGATCGCAGCGCGACGGGACCGCTTTCGTTGCCGAGCAACATCTATAGCGTAGGCCAGGGCGAATGCATACGCATGTACTACGCCTACGCGTCGGCTGAGCGACGAGCCGAGACGCACCGCGACAGAAACACATTCGGCGCACGTCCGCGCCGTGCGCATGGCGACAGCGTCTTCCGGCGTCGCGCGTCCTGACATCTTCATTGTGGCGTGGATGATCGACTGCGGGAAGTATCAGGCTCAGCGAGGCTCGCTGCGCGCCCGTCGTCGTCTTCGTCGTATGGTCGTCGTCATCATCTTTGCACACGACCCCATGCACGCAGAGCAATGCTGTGCTGGGAGAGAAGCTACCACTAAAGGAACATACGTTGGTAGCCCCAGCGTATCATCGCCCTGCGTCGAGAGCGAACGAAACGGGAACGAGGAACTTGCGCTTACCCTGCGGGCATTCGAAACCGTATATGCGGGCAGGCACGTGCACGGCTCTAAATTGGTGACACGCATCGCCAGAGTGGCGTTCCCTCCGCGGAGACGCTCGACAGGAAAGGCTGTTTGTCCTGCTAAACGGGCAGGGTGCTGTGGGAGACAGCTACGGGACTTCGTGGATCGCATAACGCTTGCGAAGTTACGTTGTAACTGGTTAAACAAGCTTATACTTTTCGTGAAAGCTGCTGCTGGTTGACGTTCTGTAGATCCTCTCTCGGTCTGTTTCCTGTGCTTAGATTTAGGTGCACGTTAAAGAACCCCAGGTGGTCAAAATTTCCGGAGTCCTCCACTACGGCGTGCCTCATAATCAGAAAGTGGTTTTGGCACGTAAAACCCCAAATATTATTATTATATTATTCGGTCTGTTTCCTAGAGGAGGGAGCTACTGTGCTGTACACGTGACGGGCTCAGTAAATATGAATAACAGAAGCGAGTATTTTTGATATGCGTGACTTCGTCGCGTCTATTGAAAGAAAATGAGACGTTAACTCCGAATGAACATGAAAGTGGCTACGTTCTCTTTGAAGTACGGAAACATTAAGATTAAACTCGGAAAACAAGTGACCTACATAAGGCCTAATAATCAGAGGGTGGTATGAGAACTCTGTGCGATAACACCAAACATTGGGCCGGACGTGTAAAAGATCGTTAAAACGGCACAAGGAAATGCCCGAGATCGTGCAAAAAAAAAAGAAAAAAAAACTGTCTGAAGATATTATTACTTGAAATCAAAGTATATGTATAAATATTCACTTTGGGGAAACAACGTTTTAGCACAATGACGGCCGTAGTGGCATAGACAAAAGATTGAAATCTTGGAAGAGGTGTGCTTGACCGGTCGCGGAACCCGTCAGGATATGGGCTTCGAAACCCTGGCACAGATGGGAGTTTAGATCACACAAATGGCGCATCGGAAACGAAAACGACCGTATACTCAGCTGGAACAGCGGCTTGACTGCCGTGGTGAAATGGACAACCGCCTTTTCTCCTTCGATCACTGCGTGAGTGTAGCCCGCAAGCATTCTAGAGAACAACGCCTAACGAGAAGCGCGAGTAAACACCGACGGAGAGAAAAGAAAACAGCTGCTTCGAGGCCACCATGGCCACGGAAAACATGTTCGGAAAAAAAAAATTTAATGACTGGGGCGAGCACGTCCCAAGAGGTGATCGGATTTCAAAACAGCGTTTCTAGCATCGCACTGTGAACACTGGGGCCCGTCCCTATACGCTCCTGTGAGCAAATATAATCGCGGTGATATCTATCGTTCGATGTCGTTATTCACGTCCCTTCTTGTTTCCTCGCTTTTCGCTTTCATTAGGAGCCGCGCGTAATGGCCGCCGCTGCTGCTGCTGCAGTCACCGTTCGGTATCATCGGACAAAGGCGCGTGCTCACGCACGCTAGCGCACACCCACCACACGCTCACACATAACACACACAAACACACAAATGTTCGCGAGCGCACGCGATCGACTATACGTGACGCGAGCGCGCGTTGTTTGCTTAGAAAGTGGACAATGACCGCGGGCTATATCGCCTTCCCAGTCGAGGTGCACGCTCGTGCCACTTCCACATAATATGGAAGCCTGGGCGAGCAGATCACAGGCACGGATGGCGAAAACGGCGCGGGCGAGCCTTCGGTGGAGAGAGAACAATGCGGGCTTCGTGAGGGTGGAGGAATTTCTCTCGGAGCGCACGAAACGCTATATACTTAACCGCTGGGAGAGCCGCTGTCGTCGTTTCGAGTTTATGTTTTGTTTCAACGAGACTTCGGGGAAACAAACAAGGGAAAAAGGAAAGAACAAGAAGAAAAAAAAAATGGGGCCGGCCAACGAGGTTTCGTACTTGAACCAAATATTCGCGTTCGGGCCGAGTCGTGTGCGCGGGGCTCGGTGGTTTATCTTTGAAACAGAGGTGTGTGCGCTAGGCGTGATCCCTGTACGTAAGCGGCCCGTGTTGAGCGGCACGTTTGGCCGCCGCAGCCACGCTACTGCTGCGATTGCTTATCTTGTGGTGAGCGTTGCGCTGGCAGTGCTGAGACGAAATAAATGCAGCAGCGAAAGCCAACATGCACGGACGGTGGTTGGTGTCTGCTGTAGGTCGGGTACATAGTTTGCGGCTGTTACGGGGACACACCCTGTCTTGTACCGACAAATGCGTTCAGCGGCCAGAGCCGTGGGTCATTATGTGCGATTCGACTTGGCGGCGGTAACAAACGCGCTCTGAGAAAGGCAGGGAGGTTAACCAGAGGTAGTTCCGGAGGAAAGCATAAACAACAACAGGTCGCAAAAAACGAGATATGCGTGGCATGCGAACTGCGTCGCTTATATATGATAAACGCACTGAAAGACATTGTGCGATTTCCACCCCCTTTTTCTTTTCCTTCTCATTCGTTTTCTATCCCACGTATAGGTAGCAGGCAGCAGTGCCCTTTGGCCACTGCCTCGCCTTTTTCTTATCCGGTCTAATTAAGCCGCTTAAGGTCAGCAGCGCCTCACGACGCTGGTGAAGCATGGGCGCACTGCGAAAAAAAATATACATATGTATGCGAAAAAGGCAGCTGGGGTCGTCCATGGCGCGACACTAATTACTCGCGTGATTGGTCGCAGTGGAGTGGTCGAATGGCGATTACATCGGCCCGCACCGCGAAGTCGTTGGAAAACGGAATAGGCGCGTTGCCGAGGACAGTCGGTCGTATTAAGAGCAAGCTTACAGGTGACTGAGCGGGAGGGGGTGGGGGAGGGGGCAAGGTATAGCGTGTTTGTGGCGGTCGTGCCTTTCGAATCGCGCCTGTGAAACTCGCCCTCGCAATGTGTGCCAGCTCGCAGTGCGTGCGTGGCAGCGTGACAAAAACGCTGAGGGCAGAAAAATGCGCGAGACCCGCAGGAAAAATAGCGGAGCACGCAGGCCAGAGCGAGCAGCCTTGAGAAACAGATACTTGACCAAACCGATTCGCCCGTGACGTTGGTATTCGTTTCCCGGAAAGGCGCCGCTAATATACCGGTCCCGATTATTCTCTTTCGTTTCGTCGTTCTTTACCTTTGTTCACTACCGTTCATGTGCATATCCCAAGATATGGCAATAAGTTCCCCGATGGGTTTCTAGTTCTTGTGCGTATATACGTGCGGGTCAGTTAAGGTGGGGGTATATGGAAGACGAGGATTCTGTCAAATTTTTTCAACGTCAGGCCTGTAGCGGAACGGAGTTGTTGATGGATGTCGACGCACTTCATACGTACTGTCGGTGTGCTGCCATGATCGATATCCTGCGTGGTGACTTCACGTAAAATAAAGAAGGTGGATCGTTGCGATTAACAGTGGTCGAACAAGGAATGTCGTGGCAGCCAACGTTTCGACGAAGGCGCTTGTCTTTGTCAGGGCAGCAACGAAGATAAGCCCTGACGAAGACAATTTCCCTTGCCGAATGATTGGCTCCAGTGACGTTCCTGGTTCGGCCACTGGTAAACACTTCCAAACCTGCACCTTCCCGTGAAGTTCTGCCTTGTTTGAGAGAGAGAGAGAAAGAGAGGAAAGCCAGGGAGGTTAACCAGACGTGAGTTTCCGGTTTGCTTACACAACTTACACGTGAGTGCCATCAGGAAGCCTTAGATGTGACCCGTAAGTTAAGAAGCTGGAAGTGCGACATCGAGTAGAGATGCTGCAAAAATATTAAGTTTTATGCTTATCTGTAAAAGATTTCGGAAAGAATGAAGCATTATGATGGGCTAGATCCTCACGTTCACTGTTTTCGATCACGGAATTGGGCTCGCCATCCCAATATCTTGGACGTACCGAGAGCTAAGCTTAGACGTCTCGCCACGAAAGGCAAAGGAGAACCAAAAGAACGTTCCCATGCATCTGCTTTATCGCGTGGTTAATACTTAAGCATTGAGATGTAGGGAAAGGAACACAAAGCATAGCGCGCATTACATCTTAGTTTTTCTTGTTGTTGTTGACTTCCTTTAGTGGTTATGTGGCTTTGGTGGCCCTTGACAGCAATCTTGCTGACAATTATCACCAATTTCTTTCTCTTAAGACTAAATCGACGTTTCCTTCTTCTCATACATTGCACTAAATACAACATCAAGTAATTGCAACCCTAGCGTTAAATAGACATTATGGAACTATCACACAGAGAAAAAAAAAGAACACACCTATCAGCAAGTAAGAATCTCGTACATATGTAACCACAAGCGAAAGCACTGTTGACTGGATAGTTTTATAACAAGACAAAATTACTGCACCAAGATTGGCAGCAAAATGCACACGTAGAAGCAAAAAAATAAATAATAACAATAAATGAACGACGCCGACTCTGTCAGCGGCGCTGGATTGACGTGCTCTAGTTTATCCCTTGTTCTCTGTAGCTCTGTCAGCCGTTGGCCAAGTGACTCAGTCGCTCGGGCGCGCGAGCTTTCCGATATTCACGGCTGAAAGCGGCTCGTATTAGCAGCACAAAAGAATAAAAAAAGTTGTGTCTATTGTGACGAGGTAATAACAGCTCCGGATTCTCCTGCGTGACCAATCACCGCGTACAGGCATGACAAGAACTTCACTTTCGCTCTCGACAGGTCCCGCCTCTCTTATGGCCGAAGCTGGAAACTCACGGCGTGGCTCAAAGGCTCCCTTTCACCATCAGCTTATGACAGACGGAAAGACGCGCTCTCGGAAGAGGAACAAAAATCGGCGTACGTACAAAAACGACGACTGAGCCGCAGACGACATCGCAGTCCACGTTTCTGTATATGTTCTGTTTTTCCTTCCTCTAATATGCACCGGTAATCTGAAGTATCTAATATCCTTTCGCAATTGCTTTGAGCACTAAATTATGCAGACATCTAGCTTCACGACTTTCAGTCATCACGTATCGCAGACGGCGAACAGCAGGGGCGCGGCAGCTGCAACTCTGGCACGGACGGATAAACTCCTTCGCACATACATATGAGGCTTTGCGCGGCCGATATTGGTATAAAATTGTTGCGGCAAAGTGTCGATGTCGTATTGGATGTCGTTACACCGGCAGGTTAAACTTCGCAAACCTGCGGCAAAATTCCCTGCGGGGCAGCAACGTGGTGCTTTCGTTGACACAGCGGCTCACGAGGATGGCTTCACCTAGCGACAAGTTCTGAAGTGGCGTGTTGGCGCTGAGCGGGACGTGGCGTAATGTAAGGGGGTGCAAGACAAAAGGGGCTCTTCCTTGCAGCCGGCCAGCGTGACTGACATCTTTGAATGCTATCCTGAAGGCGGCAACCGTCACAAGAATGTGTCTTTGTTTTCTTTTCTAGGAATTTTGTTTCTGATGATTACTTACTGCCTTCAATAGACTTTCTGTTTTGACGTAACTGGATATTATGCATGATTTCAGCAAAAGGTCAGCATGTGTTCATAATACTACAAACACCGACTTTAAACTGCAGTTGGGGGCTGATAGTTACTGTGCGATATGGGAAACAGACAACACGACGAGAAGAAACATGACAGAAGCGTAACGTTCCTTCTCTTTGTGTTGTCTGTTTCCTGTCTCACGCAATAACTGAGTCCATAATAATGAACCAACTGTGCCCTCAATATATTCTGCTAAACTTTGAGGTTCCGCCTTTCCACCGCTACGCGGACTTTAAGTTGAGAGTGGGCGTTTGCGTGGTCCTAGTATTCCTACTTTTGTGCCTATTAGCAAGTCTGTTTTCACTAACACAAATCTTTACCATCTGCTACAACTTTCAGTCGTTTTTAACAGCTACATAAAGTAAGAAAAAGAAAAGAAGAAAATGAGCGAAAATAACAGAGTCGCAGTTTTATTTTGACCTCGATAACTTCAAGTTGGGAAAACATAGGGGCGTATTTGGATGGTACAAAATGAAAAAAAGAAATAGAGGGGGGGGGGGGGATTGCGCGTTTTTACTTTAATCCCCCGTTTGATGTCGGAATTAATAAGTGAAAATGGGTCACATGTGCACGAGGAGCGTTTCCACCAAATCTCGATGTATAATTCGCAAGCACAAAGCTAGAAGAACGTGTCAGTATATACATATTCGTGTAGTAGCAGTTTGTCGTTGAAAGCACCGTTGAATATTTTGACAGGATCTTGACAGTCAAGAAAGAAACGTTCAGGGTCGTGAAATGGAGATGAATCTCAACGCATACTTGCGACACTTATTCCACAGCAATCGATACGCACTCCACAAAAACACGTCAACCCCTGTAGGAGACAATGGGCCATAGCGGCGATTATATATGCCATTACACTTCACTAGGTAATGAAATTTCCTTGCCCACATGCGCGTGTTCTCAACGCATGTAATGAATGTTCTTATCGCAGGAGAGTTGGAGCGGAAACACCCTGTCCTATAGGATTTCCATCTACAAAGCGAGTCCTTCGAAGGCCACGCAAAGCAAGTTTTTGAATAAGACATACTACTCGCAGGTGCATACCGCCCAGAATTAAGAAGGGTTGAGTAACAACGCCACTGTACGCTACTATAGCCCCTCTTATCCTGTTGCAGTATCGAAATGCATAGGCCTTAAAAGGAGAATTCAAGGAAAGAAGCTTTTGAGGGAGGGCATTTACTCACAGTTTTGCGCAGGGTGGCCGCGCCAACGCATTTGAGCAACATCTCTCTCTCTCTCTCTCTCTCTCTCTCTCTCTCTCTATATATATATATATATATATATATATATATATATATATATATATATATATATATATATATATATATAATTTATTTGCTGTTCCCAAATCGGTCTAGCGCTAAGCAGGAAGTCTCAGGTTCAGTTTCAAGACGCCGCTGCGGTATTTCCATGCTTGGATTTAGGTGTGCGCTAAGGAATCGCAGGTGGGCAAAATTTTCCGGAGCGCTGTAATATTTAGTCCCTCGTAGCCTGCTCTGTAGCCCTGAAATTAAAAACGCTGGTGGGTGGCTGCGAATATCGACGAGATATTGCTATCGGCGGAAACGGGACGAGCCATTAACAAGTTCTGCGCGAGAGCATGTCGTCGCTCTGAACTGTAACACTGAGATCAATCTTTCTGTTGGCACTGCAGAAATTGCGAACTTATTCTGGTCTTTCCGGAAGGCTGAAATCAAGAAATAAAGCAGACATCGCTTCTAGCGGATAAAACAGGACGATTTTATCACTTGTAATGTAGGAAAGAGCTTTCATAAATTCGCATTCGTTTGCGTTGCTTGGCAAAGAGAGAAGCTGGTGATTATAATTTATGTCATGCTGTATTTCCTAGTTGTCGGAGCCTCCGTTGGCGCGTTGCCTCAAAATATCGCACATTATTATGTTTTTCGTTTTGTTTTTGTTTTTTGGTTGTTCTTGAAAGAGATAATAATTTAGCTTCAAGTATGAAGCTATTTATCGTGTCTCTATTTTGTTTTGTGCTAGCCCAAAATGACGTTAGCCCCTGCTTAACCTTGTCTTACAGACATGCATAATGTCTCTTTTTTAAGTAATTCAGTCACAGATGAGCGTTCCACCATGAGGCAAATTGTAATATGTCTATCCTTCCTTGGTCCTGTTGTGCGCTGCTTTTCTTGACGATGCAACACAAACTAGACAACCATTTCACACCTGCCGTGAAAGCAGATTCCCACGGTAGCCAACAAATTCGCTTCCTGGCATACACACCTGCTCTTTGCATGCAACAACCACTTCACGCGCAGCTGTTATCGCCCTTGTGCTCTGCTCTCCGTGTATGTCGTCAGTGAGATTCAGAAAGATTTAGAGTGTCGTTACGTTCCTTTGCTTCTGGAACGCGCGACCTTATGCACTGGCGCTCATTTGCATTTCGACCCCGGTGTCGCTAGCCGATAAGTATGCATGCCTCCGTCATCACTATGTTAATTACGCCGTGAACGAAGCGAATACTCAACGGATTCCTCGAGCTTTCAAAGTATCCGGAACGCAAGGGAAGACAGAGACAGCCTCATTGTTACTCCGTTTTCTACGTCTTCTCCCAGATCACGTCTCGGTGCAAAGCTGCAAGAATGAATGCAGATGCGCGTTCTGGTTGGGGGAAGCACCAACGGAACTGTCTTGGCGTCAGTGCGTCTTTCGGCATGCTAGCCCCTCAGATTTCCCGCCACCGCCTTGAGGCAGGGACACGCGGCGTAACCTTCGAGACAATTATGAGCATGCCTGCGCATACGAGGTCTTTTGTCTCCACAGTATGCACCGCCTTTGACCTTACCGCAGTGCGCCGGTTCGTTTCTCGCTGCCGTCTCCCACAGAGGGTCAGTGGACACAGTGGCCCGCTGTGGCCACGCACGCTTGCCTTATCTTGGCAGTTCTTGCAGCAGTGAATACATTACGTTACTGACCGGCTACCTCAAGAACTGTGGGAAGGCGGCCAAGTACAAAGCGTCGTTTCACATTGGTTTTCATCCAGAATTGTACGTGTAGCTGAAGCGGTATGCTGGATGCATTGCCGTCACCATAACCAACTACAACAACAAACCAACTACAACAACAAAACAACAACAACAACGACTACTACTACTGCTGCTACAACAACAACAACTACTACTACTACTACTACTACTACTACTACTACTACTACTACTACTACTACTACTACTACTACTACTACTACTACTACTACTACTACAGCCATAAGCTAACCTCTCAAATGCCGCTAATTTCACTGCCCCTGCGGTCACAAGGTCGCCAGGGAAAAACGCCCGCTGTCGTAGCAGCTACTCCCTCATAACATGCATGCATGCCCAGGCATTCGCGATGCCATACATCAACGTCCGCTAAGGCCGATACGTTGTCGAACGCGGGCAGTCGCTTTGTTCGGCTATACAAAGTATAAGAAACACATAAATCGCCGACATCCATCTTGTAGGCTTTTATTGAAGTGCGTCTATAGTCATTCCCCTAAGAAGAGTTGCAAGCCGGAACGGCCAACGCTCGCCGCAACCCAGCTTTGAAAGACCGCCTCGTATGGGGTCGCGCGAGGCTCGGCTCTTGAACCTTGGCTTCTCATACACATTTATACAAAAGAGATGCAGCGACCCGAAAAAAATAATGTTGCATTCGCAACGATAACACAGGCTTCATCTGGAGCACATTAACGCGTACAAGGCGGCGAAACTGCTCCGAGTGACTGCTATAATAACTGATAGTGCATGGTCGTGGAGTTTCTGCCAGATGCGGAACTTCTCATGACGCATACTAATATAATAAGAATATATATATATATATATATATATATATATATATATATATATGTAAGAAGGAACGCGTGAAGCAAAAATAAAGAAACTACCTTATTTAATTTACTGATGGGAACATATGTTAATATAAAAAATAAGAAAAGAAAGATCATTGTTTAATAGGCTGGACAGCTGAGGAAAAGAGCGGGGTTCTCTTGGCGATATTCCATCGCGAGGCGAGCAAGAAAGCTCTTTTGAAGTTCTCGTTCTCGCGCGTTCAATATAAATTAACATATTAGCGATAGACAACCTGCCGTGCATGCACTTTCCCGTTTGTAATTTATAGCTTTCATCTGGCCTTCCATTTGTACTTCGTGGAAGGTCAGCTTCAACAGCAAATAGCAGGACCACATCAATAACGCTATATATACTGTACGTGGCCCGAATACAGCTATGCGAGAAGCAATCACCGATTTCATGTATACATCTTACGAATTGAACACTTCGTTCGTCTGAATCTTTACTATTTGCCCTTGACAACACGCACTGTGGCTTGCTTCCTCTCCCAGGTTCTTCTCATTCCCTGTTTCCTAACCATTATGACCCCAACCCTTAAGCGCCAGGCTACGGAGTCAGCGCACGCATCCCTGCGTGTTGTTCGCGCTGTGGGGTACGCCGCCCCGTTTGATCGACGGCTTGTTACTTAAGCAATACGCGCCGGCAACAATTCTTGGAGCCCACGTGACCGGACCACATGGCAAACATCGCACATATGTACATAAGACGCGCGCGGACGTCGGCGCCGTTGCAAACAGGGCTCATTGCCAATTGTATGCAAATCGCGGAGGGCGCCGGGCTAGGAGAGACAGCGAACACTGAAACGGAGCCATTATCGCTAGCGGCCGCGTATATATATGAGAATCGTGCGTGACGCTTCGCGGAGCCGAGCGATTCTTTGGCTCGGCTCGTTGCTCACCCTTGACGCACTCGGTGGGCAAAGGCTTCGCGCCAGGAGGGACGGACGCGTGCGGAGTGTATGCTTTTGCGTTACTTGAGCCCCACGCACCGTAAGCGACGTAACTCGCGTACGCACTCGACGAGTTTTAGAACAGGTGTCATAGCGTATGAGATTACATAGCATGTAATGGCGTGTGGTGCTCAGGAATCTGTCCCCCGCACAACAGAAAGGAAATCGTACAAAAATGAACAGCAGAGTGTCTCCATAAAGAAAGAAAGATAGGCGAACATGGCATAGACCGGTAATGAACGCTAAGGTACCTGAGACAGTGGTTATAGGTTACAGTGGTAAAAATAAAAAAAATGGCTGTGGCTTAGGTAAGGTTAAGCCCAGGATGCGAAGCATACTAGCCTTTATTTTAGTTGTTGAACCACTGTTTAGCCTGGTGAACTGCTGTTGCTTGGCTATATTTGGTTCGGCTAGACGAAGAAACAACTCATGCATTACTTCTTCGCCTTCAAGAGTGGAACGCGACAGCGTTCCCGTCGACCCGCCAAGGGGTGTAAGACAATGGGCTACAGGGCAGCGACTACGCGCCCCGCATTGGACGCGGTGAGCGTCGAGCAAAGCAGCGTTCGGCGCGGCAACGAAATGTGCGCCTGAGCAAGAGACGCACGCCTTAGAAACAGCTCGTTTCTAAGGCAACACCGCATTCACTAGAGGCGCTTTTGTACCGCTTTGAAGCATCGTACTCGTGGCTCAGTGGTAGCGTCTCCGTCCCACACTCCGGAGACCCTGGTTCGATTCCCACCTAGCCCGTCTTGCAAGAGTTGAGCCAAAGCCACTTCTCCTCTGTCGTGACGTCACGGTGTCACGTGGTTTCATGGCGACACCGCCGCGCCTGAGGAGCTGGGTTGAGCTCTCGTAATATGCTTCGCATAAAAATAAAGTAACGCGAAATTGACGAGCTGTGTTGCACGGTTTATTGCTGTCCAGCATCACACTCATTCCTGTTAAGCAGAGGATGGCGTGAAGTTTTACATTCAGACCCCACCTGAATAACTCGAAAAATTTTCTGAACGCTTTTTTTTTAGTTTGCCCTTACGCATCTACTACTTTTCATGTTTCTATTTCACTTGTCTTCTTGTTGATTCGATACCTTAGTATAAATTTGAGTCACGTATGGCGTCTCAGAGGTAGCGCTCTTGTTCTTCGACGTGTGTTACAGGCATTCATTAGTGAAAAATTGTTTTATTGTTTGATTGATTGACTGATTATGAGCGATAATTAGCATAAGAAAGACGAAGGCACAGTGGAAGGGAAGATGAAGACAAGCGCTTTCCTTCCAATGTGCCTTCGTCTTTTTGTGCTAATATTAACACTCGTCTGCAGTGCAATACCAACTAGCCCAACAATGAGTCGTTCTTAATTGATTGATTGACTGGTTGACAGACATCGGTATTGAAAATTTTGGTGACAAATACCCCCATTTGGATCGCATCGCACATCGCGAATGATGTTCATACCAGATATATTCAGTTTTTTTTATTGACTTGGACGAACACATTACGTGCTGCGCGACCCACGCGTGCCATCTTCCCGGCAAGCATTGAGAAGGGCCTGAACTTGTTGTGCAGAAACACTGCACCGTGTGAGCCGAATTGCAACGAGCGCAGGTGCCGCTGCGTTCAACGGCTGAAACGGAACAGCGTGGTGCGAGCGCCTCCGAACTAGTTCAGAAACAGGGGCCCAATCGAATGGATCCGAGTGTATACAGGCACGAGCTAGCCAGTGCTCTAAATTTCCCACACTCGATCGCCCACTTAGGTCTGCCCAATTCACGGCTCTCATTGCCGTTTCGCAGATGCCGGATCTAAAGCATCCGTGCCAGTGAGAAAGACAAAGCACCTGCACGAAACACGCAGCGAATGCGGCTATTCGGTGACCGTCTTTTTCTTTTTTTTTCGCTTCACGAATAAGGACCCCCCAACGGGAGCCCGCTGGCCCCTCTATGCAATGCGTCCTTGGGCTCGCTGGCGCACCTGTTTCGAGAGCCCGTGGTAGTGTTAAAGGCCGGAGCATTTGTCCCACCGGTAGAACAATCGGTCGTCGTCTCCTATACTTCGAATGCGACGCGCGGCGTTGAACACTGCGTGCCAAGCAAGTACAATGCAACGGTTCAACTTGAGTCTCGCTTCATTCTTCGTTTATTTCTTTTCTCATTTCGCATATTCGCATCCATTCTTTCTTTATTTCTTTGAACTTTGCGCGCGTGTGGAGCTTTACGCAAAAGATGCAGAGAGCGCACGCGAGCTCGTCCTCGAGTGCGTGACGGCGCTCGTTGCGTCATGGGTCGTGTCGAGGAGGAAAGGAAAATCGCGAGGAGAAGCACGGGGGAGAAAGAGTGAAAGGTCCGCTTAGAGGGATGTAGGGACGCTGACTTAACTGCACAAAGGGTCCTTAGCTCAGTGAACTCAGTCACGCCAGTTGGCAGTGGTAATTGGGCACATTATCGCGAAGCCGCACCTCTTGTATGTCGCTGACCGCGGCCTTTCCGCCCACTGGTGCTCTTGTGGATTGTGGCGCAGGAAGGAGAATGTTGACCTGTGTCGTCATCTCGCATATGACGAGGATGGATCGCGCCAGCGAAGCTTGGAGTGAAAAAAAAAAAGGTTGCGAGTGGGTGTTTGGTAGAATCCTTAACATCAGCACCTTTTTTCACCGTGCAATCTTTTACGCAGCTGTCGGTAGCGTGAGTTCAACTCGATTTGATGCGCAAGTTGGCTGGATGTCATTATAAGCACAGTGCAAGAATTACAAACCCGCGAACGCAAGACGGACAGCACAAATGCTGTACTATGTCAGCATGGTGCCACGTGGTCCCCGATTTAGGTGCATGTTAAAGAACACTAGCGCTTCAAAATTAGTCCGGAGTCCGCCCCTACGGCGTGCTTCATAATCCAATTGCGGTTTTGGCTCGTACAGCCACCTAATTCAATTAAAGTTTAATACTTCTGCCACGATGCGATGTGCTGTGTGAGGAAATGACAATGCTCAACCCTCCCAGGAGGTTATGAAATATAGCGCACCACAATGCCTCAAGCAAACACGTCTCCCTGTGTGTTCTGTGTAATAAGCAGAGAAACTGCAGTGGCGCACGCAAGGAAACGTTTAAAATAAACTCATCACTCTCGTGTTGGGCTATAAACGTTGAAGAAATTAAACATTCGCCGTCAACATCACCGCTATTTATATCAGCCAAACAAACAGCACAGAAAGCTTCGCTTACATCGATTCCCACAGTGCGTGGGATCTGCATAACTTGGCCAGTCCCGCGGACAACGTAATCAAAGCTGAGCCTATCACCGAGGCAAGGTTATCGAAGGTGGTGAATCGGTGGGTCGATAGATGCTTATATTACAGGGCGCGATATTTGTCCTCGCATGGGTCCTAACGTGTTTTGTAGCGCTCCTATCCTGGACGTAGTGCAACATCACCACACTGACACGCCTCACAGCGTTAAACAACAGAACGTAACCAAGAAGTGTACCCTGTAGCATATCCCAACAATGAAGTCTGTCGAGAAGCTATCGCTTGATCTTGACGATAGTGGATGTCCTATATTAATTACGTTGGATATTTTACTGCTTCGGCCAGTAGGTGATACTGCAATTTTTTTTCGTGAGTGTTAACCGGTAGTACAAGCACAGACTTCCCCTACCTCAGGCCATCGGCGGCAGTAAAAAAAAACAACAAAAAAAACAAGATCAAGAACAAAAAAAGAAACATAAGGGGGGGATAGGGGGCTGTGAACGGAGAATTAATGTTGCTCCGGAGCAACGCCCCCGAGTTAATGATGCGTTTAGCCCTTTCCGGCCGATTACGTCCGAGAGCGAGGCTTCTTTCCGGTATATATATTCTTTTCGTCTCAATTCCGGCGAAAAGGTAGAAGCGAAACGCAGTGCGTTAGCCATGAAAATAGAAAACCATGCCGGTGGTGAGCGGTTGTAGAAAAAGAATTCGGGCCGCGAGTGGCTAAGCAACCATGCGTAAGTAAGTTCCTCAGCTGCAGCGGCAACGGCGTCATACCGGAACACGGTTTTACGAGACCCTGAAGGCTGCGCACGACGAATAATGGCGGCTGCGCTGCGCTTGTATTTCGCGCATGGTAGCGTACGTTAAACGTGGCGCTATTTCTTAGCCTACCTTTCCTAGCTGTTCGTGGTATAAAAGAAAACAAACCATTTACGCTGAGACCGTGTATGAGCTCAGGCACTGTACCCTACAGTGCGTTTCTGCATTATTACTTTGCGCCACCCTGGCAGTAGGGCTGGGCTTCGTGAGGTTATTCTATAGTAGTATTAGTTAGGATAAAAGCTCCACATTATATGCTGTGGAGTCAACATATGCGTATATTATGATCTTGTATCGGCATATCCAGTGCCAATTATTTGGGCTTCATAAGCCGGCACACGTTGAAGAAACAGGCGGCCACCTACAGGTGAAGACGTTCAATGCTATGCTGGTTACGAGGTAGTGAGCAATAGTCAATCGACTAGCTCTCGAAGTTCCATCAGACGCGCGCTTGATGATCAGTTGGTTTCCTTTCATCAGACTCCGGTTGATTAGTCTTCTCATTTATTTCGATTGCGTTCAAACATCGCAGCCGACGGTTTTTATTCTTTTCCTTTCTTTGTTCCAGTTTTTATCGGTACCATCTGTTTTTGCATTTTGCAAAGAGTTAAGTCACCTGAATTCGGATGTCACGACATATACTGCATTTGATCGTACATTGCGGACAGCACTGGAATTCTCGCCAAGGTACTGTAGCATTGCTCTCTGAGTGCGGGAGAGAGACAGAGAGAGAGAGAGAGAGAGAGAGAGAGAGAGAGAGAGAGAGAGAGAGGCAGGGACGTTAACCAGAAGCAAGTCTCCGGTTTGCTACCCTGGATGTTGGTTGGGGAAAAGGCAGTTGGAAGTAAGAGAGGAGGCTATAGTTTCACGTCCATATGTTGGAGGATTGTCGCTTCGGACAGAGGTAGGTCGTCGGAACTTGTCGAGCACAGTGTGCCAACTGCTTATGGCGTATTATATAGGCATGAGCGCTCAGTCCCTTCACATCCCACCTGAAGACAGCGTCCGTTATCCGTTGGCTTTACATTTCCGGTTCGGTCTGCAGTTTCGACAGCGCCTGCTTCTCACGCCTCGATAAGTGAGAAAAAGACAGCCGACTGGCGACGAAAAGATCGACCGCTGTTTGTTCTAACGATAAAGTGTGCGCCTACGGCGCTTGTCGCTCGCCTCCCGGTACAGTCAGAATCGCGCGCGCCACTCCCTATACTATTCTATAGACGCGGAAACTAGGGCCTCCCCGGAAAGCGATTAAGGGTGCGCGGAATGTCGCGCGAAATGCGCCCGGTGCGCGATTGGAGGAGAAAGCGTACGCGAGGGCAGTACGAGAAAGAGTGTTTTCGCAAGCGAGAAATATAGATAAAGGTGGGGGTGCGAAATCTATAGGCTGCGAGACATCGGCTATAGATATTGCGCAATGCCGCCGCCACCCTACGCGGTGATGAATAAAGGACGATGGCTCGGCGCGATATATTGGCCGCGAACAGCTAATGCTCGCGGAACTTCGCACGGAACATTTCGCGCGTTGTTCCTTCGCTATAGCCGTATACGAGATGTATAGGCATACAAACTGGGTTCGGATGGTGGCACGCGGGCGTTTTTTTCTTTTCTTCGCGTCCCTATCCTTCTCACTTCGCTTTACCCCCTTGCTCTTTTTTCCAACTCCACGGGTTGCGCGCAACAGCGGTCGTCGGAGGCGGCGAAAAATTGTGGGTCGCGCACGTGCGTGCAATAGGCGACGCCCTTCCCTCGTTCTCTCTCCGCGTAGTTGTTGGTCTATTTCCTTTCGCGTTCTTTGTTTCCTCCCTCCCCGGCTTGTGGTCACCGCTGCGAGAGCGATAAATGCAAAGAAACGCGCAGAGCGCGCATAAATGCTCGGAACTGTCCCGGGCTATCTGTCGGCCGGCCGCGCTGCCGCTAAGCGCACCGCCCAGGCAATCGGCACACACGTTGCATGCACGCAGAGGCGAAACCTTTCGAACGAGGAGAGATTGCTTTGCCGCGCTCCCCGCGTGGGCTCGGCGTAAGCTGTTGGAGAGACGGGATCACTTCGCGGCTACCGCTTCGTTTGTCTTGCGACTGCTTGTCAGTGCTTTCGCCTTTCCGACCGCGCGTTTGCATGCCATCGGCGTGCTGGCGTGCATACGTTGATAAAACCGCTTGGCCCTTTCCTCTCGACAGATTGCTTTTTTTTTTTAGCGAGGATTCCGCAGGCGCGAAGTTAGCGCCCGTACTCGCGTCGACACCGCGAGCTCGCGAGCTCGAGTCTCCACGAGGTGCCATGCTAAATTGGAATCGCGGTTTCGAGATAAGTGGCTTTTTGCAAAGTTCATGCGCTAAAAGTAAAAAAAAAATCAAGCTAAACAAATGATTAATATAAAAATAAATAAAAAAAAGAACAGAAATAAACGTCCCGAGCATTGTTTCGACAGTTTTCAGTGCTTAGGATGTTATGCACACTTTGCCGGTATGCAGGTCTGGAGATGGAAAGCAGTGCTCATGGTCCTGCATACTTTCCATTTAAAGAAACCGATCTTAAGCTTTGAGTGAATCACGTCAGGTTTATTTCAGTCAGCTAACAAAACTCATAAATGAACAAAATGAATATCCCCGCCTCCCCCCCCCCCCCATTTAAAAAGATGTGGCAGGGCATGTTCTTGCATGTATATTTGCATATTTGTTTAAGGAAGTACTCGACGGAAAATTTACCTGCGTGAAAAAAGAAAAAGGAAAAAGAAACACAAGCGTCTTGCCTAGGGTGCCGTATGATATGCGGTGGCATGGGTGCTTCAACCAGGAGGAAAACGTAGCTATGTGGGGCGTGTGTGCCCCGAGATAGCTTTTCCGCGGTCGCCATACATTGTAGCAGTAGGGACACGTCGCACGAAACGAGAATGCAGGTTGCTTGAGTTGATTTCATGCGACGCACACGCTGCGCAGTATTTCAAGCCTGACGTTAGTGCATCTAAAAAAAATTATGGGGTTTTACGTGCCAAAACCACTTTCTGATTATGAGGCACGCCGTAGTGGGGGACTCCGGAAATTTCGACCGCCTGGGGTTCTTTAACGTGCACCTAAATCTAAGTACACGGGTGTTTTCGCATTTCGCCCCCATCGAAATGCGGCCGCCGTGGCCGGGATTCGATCCCGCGACCTCGTGCTCAGCAGCCTAACACCATAGCCACTGAGCAACCACGGCGGGTTAGTGCATCTAAGAAGCTCACAAAAGGAAGACAAACACCGACCCAAAGGGATACAATGCCGTCGAGTATCGTATATAGTCCAGGGATATACTCGAATGTCCTTCTCGAATTACACTTATCTCTCTTGGAGCGAGAAAATCCGCACTATATCGAAGGGTGGGGTTTCCAGCGAAGGGTAAACTCGGAACAAGATCGCGAGACTGCTGGAAAAGAGATTGCTGGTTGCCAGGTCTATACTGCGTGCGCGAAGTCTTCCTTCTTTTTTTTTCTTTATGATGCAGGAAGCTCTATCGAAGCCAGCGCGAGCAGGGCCACAGTTTGCGCTTTGTCTTTTTGCACTGGCGGCGTGCCTCTCCCGCATTTTTTTTTCAAACACAAATTACTGGTGCTCTTTCGCAATTAGTACCAGCCAAAAACTATTAATTCTGATAATTAGCACTGATCCAAAGAAGGCGATAGCAGACGAGCAATATTTGCCACTGCCATGTACGGGAATATATACGGACAGGCATCTACTTCATTCGGAGACCACTGAGACCCCCCCCCCCCCCCCTTCACGCACACACACACACAGTGGTGGCTGAGTGCTTACGGTGTTCGGATGCCGATCACGAGGTCCCAGTTTCGTATATACGAGCCATGATGGCCGCATTCGGATGGGAAATGAATGCAAAGGAACTGGTTTACTTAGATTTCGATGCACATTAATGGGACACTAGAGGAAACTATGAAGTGGAGCTAGATTGAAAGATTAGGCTCCTGTGATAGCCAATTCGTAAGTTCTATAGCGAGAAATAAAGCTTTTCTAAGGAAGGAAATGACGAAAGTGCGATATTGAAGTGGCGCCAGCTATTTTCGGTTACAGTATATCTCTCACGTGGTTGTCTCACTCACAGGAAGCAGCAGAGAGTGAAGCCTCTTGGGAATAATGTAAACTCGTCCGTGATGCCGCGTGTGATTCACATTGAGGAGCAGCAGTGGAACGTATACGGTGGCAATTTTCCACGCAGAAAAGTCACGCATTGGCCTGCAAGAAGAACGGCGATAGTCTTACAGACGAATACATTATCGATATAACTGGACTTAGTGTTATTTTCCTCTAGTGTGCCTTTACAGAACCATAGTACGTGTGTGGCTTTGGGGCGTTAACGGCCATAGATTTATTTGACTTGATTTAGGCCACTGAGAACTATACTTTGATTGCTGTCGTCTGGCACTTAGGCATTCGGTTTCTCTGGCGTAAACTTAAGCGAAGTGCCAATACCTGCAAACATATGCCTGTGTGCCCCACATGAGCGACATGGGCAAATGCTCTGAATGCAGCCCGCGAGATATGCTAATCAGCGTCGGCAGCTCCTTGCAAGGTGCAATGTACGACGTCGTATACATGGAAACCGTGCGCTGCTGAATATTGTCGAATGATTAAGATGCGCTCCTTCAGACGGCGCGCGCTTCATTAACATAAAGGAGCGAACGCTCGTCGTCGGTTGCAGCTTTCTCTGAATCAGATAAGCGGACTCCTCGCCAACACCGCGCTAGGCAGCTTGCTGCACGTATGCATATACGTTTGGGCGGCCGGCTCCGCTAAGTATTTCAAGTGCGCATTTCTTTGGGCCGTGTTACTTTATCTTTACAGCTTTTTTTTTTTTTGGGCAACTGTTGGCGGAATCACTTAGGCGAACAAACAATGCTCAACATCGCACGCACAGAACCTGTAACTATACTTCCGCCAGTCGATTGATGCTGAGTGTTATCCGGCCGAGCGCCTCGCATTTTCCCATCCCGAACTCCTACACTACCTTGTTCTTTTTTATTAGGTGCGAAATAGGTGGCCGCTTAAAGAACCAGCTACCCGAAATCTTAGCCAGGAAAAGAAATCAGAAAACGAAACGAAAAGCCTTAGAAACACTTAGAAACGCTGCGGACGCCGTTTCGATATACAGGCGGTTGATATCCCCCGTACTTTTTCCTGCGTGCCCTCCGGCTCACAAGCACTTGCAGAATCCTGACTCACTTCCTTCTCCATTCATGCGAACAGCTTCGCGCCGTCCAACCGTATTCATCGTGTGGACAGGCGAAGTAAAGCTGAAACGATGAGGATAGCGTATGCGTAAAGGTGACGGGATGGGGGGGGGGGGGGGAAGATAAATTTTGCTGAGTAGAGCAATGAGGCTATCCCTATCGTTCCGCTGAAAAAAGTCAGGCCGTATACCTAACAATAGCCGTTACAATCTAGCTCTCTCGCTGCAACCGCCTAAGCAATCGAGGGGGGGACAAGAAAGAAAGAGTGAAAAAGAAGGAAAGAAGAAAAGAAAGAACGAAGGACATCCGTGACGCCTAGCGACAGCGTTGTGGTATGTCTATTATTGACAAATTCGCTCGGTGCGAAGAAAAAGCGCCGCAGGGCGTGCCCGATAGAGGGAAAGAAAACGAGGCGTGCAAGTGCGGGAGTGCGAGGAGTATAGCGGGCACGTGTGTATGCTTTATGCTTCCGCCTGAGACGGGGGCCGCCGATATGATGCGGACGCACGTCAGTACGTGTAAACCATACCGCGCGAAGGCGTGCGACGAGACATCGACTGCGGTGGAGGCTTTAAAGCGCCGCTGGTAACCCCTCTAGCGGGGCCTCTTCCTTTCCCAGCCAATCTGTTCTGTCTGTGGTCCCGTTTTCAATTGCTTTCACCAAAGTGACTTTCCTGCTCCTTTCGATTGGCCTCCCCCAACTGCACTATCGCGGAAGGTACTTATCTCCTTTTCTTTTTCTTCGTTCTTTCTTAGTGACTCACTTTTCTTTAGTTTTTCCTAGTTCTCAAATTTTGATCTCTTTGTGAAGATAGAGAGAAATCTTTGTTGCGTGTTCCGGTAGCCAGTACCCGTTTGCTTTCAGTGCATCACGAACATGCACAATAATGGCAAACTGATTTTCTTTTTCTTGCAAGAGAGAGATGAAGATTCAGTCCTGTCTTTTTGGTTGCCTTTCAAAAACCTAGAATAGATGACAGGGACATTGCATTCAATTCGCTTTCTTTAGTGCATCTCAAGTGCTAGTGCTTGCCTGGGGCTTCTTCAGCGGTACATATAAAGCTTGTGTCGTTAGGCCTTCCACAGAGGCAGGAATTCAATGTACTACCGTTAGAATGCAAACAACCAAAAAAATTTCACAATTGCCTCCACACATATCGAATCGCGGTAGGCGGCTCATATCGAGGAATGACACCCTCTTCAACATCCTAGTGCGCGCATGTATTGCAACGCTGGTATCCAAAGGTGTACGACAATGTCTCTAGGTTACACAGGGCAGTCTCTTATTACATGCCTGGTAGTTACCCGTGTTTTGAACGAAATACTTTTGATTACACTGCTCTTGCGGGGGTACATCATTGCTCAACGAAGAAAACATGGGTGCGGGCTTCATTTTTGGTGTCTGTATACTTGCGACCGTACGACCTTACTGTGTCTTTTTGTCCTTTTGACGTTCTGGTGTACTTGTCATATATGTTGGCACGTTTCTCATTTGCAAAATGGAAGCCGGCACCCCCTCCCCTCAAACTTCAACGTGTTATTTAGCCATGTCAATAATGAAAAAAAGAAAACTTAGTAATACGAATACAAATGTCTGCCGCAACGCCTGCATGTACAAATATCTGCGATCTGCGCTGCCCCATAAATATTGCCAGGACGCACAGTGCGGCACTTGAAGTTTGCGTGGGGGAGGGGGGGGGGAGGGGGAGGTGCTTTCCACCACGTACAAAACGAAGAACTCCCTTGCGCGGATGCAAATCGCCGGGCGCGCAGTGATTTGCATCTGCGCACGGGAGTTCTTCGTTTTGTACGTAAGGGAGAACGCCCCCACCACCATTGTAACGCGCCGTGCGCGCGCTATCTTCTGCGCTGCTCTGCCGACCTTGACGGCGCGTCTTCGTGGTCGTCGTCGGAGCGCTTCGCTCCGAAACTTGCGCGTCGCGTCGCCGTGTCCTTTCATTATGCATACGGGGACCACCGCCAGCGCGGCCCATCGGTGTGACGTGTATAACAGCCCGGCGCGATTCGGTAACAGGACGTTCGGCTTCACGCTCCATTGGGTTTTCCGCGCCGCGGCGGTGGCGGCGCCGGCAGCAGACCGCGAAACCGGGCTGCAGCGCCGACCTTAAACGAGGCGCTAGCGCAGACGCTGATGCACTGAAACCAGTCGAGCGAAGCGACGTCGCCTCGCTATAATGATCGCCGTTTATATATATCGAAGTATAGCTGACCGGGCGCCAGCTTAGTGATTTCGCGAGATGCGTAAAGTGAATGTGTGTTGTCTGTTGAGTGTGTATATTTATAGCTCACGGATGCTCTAGGGCCTCTACGTTTCCCAGTTTCTTTCTTTTTTTTTGTATGCCCAGTTCTAGACGCGCCGTATATATAAGGCTGTACTACAGCGCTATTGCCCTGAGGCCCAGAAAACCACAACTCTTTCAGAAAATTTTGAACTGCCTCCATACAACAATAAGACATGGCCAAAATGTCTTTTGGGACAAGATATGTGTCAGAATGGCGGTGCTCTGTGAGGATGTTGTTGAGCTATTATATTGAGAGACACAGCTAGGAATATGGACGGGGCTTTATTTTTACAAAGGCGTCGATTGTTACCTAGGCTAGTTCTGACAGCCTTCTGAATCACTGACCCATGCTATTTACATTTGCTACGCAGCTAGTTCTAGCATGAAGTTTAGGAGATAAGCTTCTGAAGGACAACAAGCCTTGACACCAAATTGAAACGCGCTGTCACGAGGTCATTCTGTCCGGTGTAATAGCAAGCATACCCGTCTCGAAAAAAAAAAAGGTACTTTGAGACAATGGGCCTTTTTCGTGACCATTCTTTTCTTGCACTTGCTGCGCCTAGGTGCAACCAGTTCTTGCTCTTCTCTTTCTAAACATGACGCTTTTGTTGTTACGCGGAGCACCACCTAAAAGGAAGATGCCAGGGCAGACTCTCCCACCTCATTATTCCCACGAGCTGTTACTGAAGAAAACGGCATCGCAACACTGCAACCAGTAATGCGCGCCGTGAGATTGCATTCCTTCTTTTAGTTTTACCCCGTATGTTTTCGATGCTTTATTCGAGAGCTCGTGTTACCATCGGTCTGCACGCTCCAAACAAAGCACGTGTGAACGTAGATGGCCTTGCATCACAGCGCTCGTCTTAAAATATGCTGGAATCGTAGGACGGAACGGTGCCAAGAGGGAGAGCATTGTACCTTTATCACCTGACCACATTTGGAGCGTGCGTGTGGGAATGGTCTGTGTGGTCGTTAGCTTTAGGTGCCGAGCTGGTTCGCCCCTGGTAGCCTATAGGGTGCTGCACCCAGTTGCCTATATTCATACCTTATATTGCTGTGGAACTGCTTTTCATTCTCTTCGTTGCACAGGGAAGATGTGTCGGCTTCTGCCTCAGGATGCCTGATACGGCCGTGCCAGAATTTTGTTTTTCTTTGCGCCGTGTGTTCCACTTTGCAGCGGCGTGGCACTTAGGAGTGCGCGTTCTGATGGTGGTCCACATTCCCCCCTCGTCCCCCTCCTAATTTATGCGATTGCTCCGCTTGCTTGGCTTATGATTCTCCGTTGCGCATGAAAGCAATTTCAGGTGGATGGAAAGCAGAGGTGGTTTTGCCCCAATGCAAAGCGGCCCAATTCGAGGAGGCATCATGATTGCGGATTCACTGAGGCCGCTGGGCTGTATGTGGAAAATGAAAGCAACACGGCTAAGGTGTGAACTGTATACCTGCAAGAGTCGTGCGCTTTTCGAATACGTGCTTTCCCAGCGAGGTATGCAAAGCGGAAAACTATTAGCGATAAGTTCAAACTGCAGTAGTAAATCATGTAGTGGTAACGTTAGTATTAGAAAGCATGGAGATCAAACAGGAGGTAAAACTGGACACAAGAAACTCACCTCGCGTTTGTGTTTAGTGCGGAAGTCTCTGAAGGGAAACGCTGTATCTATGTAATTATACACCACCGTCGCTTACGTCAGCACACCCGCGAAGGAGGTTTCTATGTGATATCCAAAGCTTCCCAGCACAAGAGCCGGAGCTGTAGATTGAAAGTGCCGACTTTTACATACGCAGACCAGCCATAAGAACTCGGTAGTTCGTGATCTCAGAGGATCAGCTTGGCCTAGAACATCGTCAGTTTTGTCACTGCTTATGATATTGACACGTGTACTTGTCTATCTTTATCGGGCGACCACGTTTCACCGCCTAACAAATGTTATCGCACAGCGCAGGACGCGCCTGCATGTATCGGAAGTTACTGAAATGTTATCGATGGTTCCATCCGCTATCTGTCACCGAACCTTGTGCTTTCTGATTGCGTGTATGCGCGA
Source organism: Dermacentor albipictus (assembly GCF_038994185.2). Classification (NCBI taxonomy): domain Eukaryota; kingdom Metazoa; phylum Arthropoda; class Arachnida; order Ixodida; family Ixodidae; genus Dermacentor; species Dermacentor albipictus. The sequence goes on from NC_091823.1 coordinate 60,007,036, forward strand.
GGCGAATAGTGTGGAACTTTGTGGAAGACACGTGGGTCCCAGCGATTACTTTGGAACATTCGACCACTGATGTATAAAACCGACGCGCTTGATCCACTGATCAGATTTCGACGACCGCCGATCGTGTTCGCCGCTATTGCTGTCCTTTGAGTGTAACTTGCTTTTGTGGACGCAAGTTTGCCCAATGAAACTTTCGCCATTCACCTTTTTGCTTTCTTCACTGTCACTACCACGTGACAATATACTATATATCAGCGAGATACGGTCTTTTTCAACGGAGATCATCCCAGGGATGTTGCGCGTGAGTAAGAAGCGCGCGGCTGCTTCTTCTGCGGTCTTGAGTGGAGACCGTGCTAGTTGACAACATTATGGTGACGCCCAGCGAGCTTTCGTCGGAAATGTCTATAGCTATTCTAGCCGTAAGCCCAAACCCACCACAATGAGAGCGTTGCTGTCATCGCCATCTGTCTGACAAACCAATAACAAACGCCCAGACGACCGCAGCGTTCGAAAACGGCACGTTGATTTCTGGGGCTTGCAATCGGGTCGTTTCGCCCTTTTCTCGACGAACTAGAACGTGCGTGCAGCTTTACAGGCAAGTGGACCGGCGCAATAACCTAACGCGACACAATAGCGGAGACTTGGCTATAATGCACGTTCGCTCATATAGCGATACCATTATGCTGTACACAGCGCCGCAGGCGGGCTCAGACGGAAGTGCACCGTTCGTGGCCAACGATAGCGCGCGTGTGAACAAAAATCATAAATAAGAATTAAATGAGCGCGTTCCACATACGGGCAATTCTCAAGCGCCTAATTGAAATGCCTCGTACATCACACACGCTGTACGCCACGCATCTTACATAGCATGTAGTGTATACGTACAACGTCGGATCCGTGTTACCCGTCTCTCCTCAGTCACACACCGCTCGGCGAAATGCGTTATCGACACAGAAACACCGTTTCACGCAAAAGACACCGCGTCGACTTTCTGTCGCGTCTCGGCTCGCTTTCTTTTGTTCTCTTTCTCCCCGCCACCACAGGAGACGCGGTTTCTTTCTCTCTTCTTATCGTTGCCTTAATCCTCGCCTGAAAATCCAAAGGCCGACCGGATACGATAAGCGATGGCTCGTCTGTACGTCGCCCACTGTGGTGCGACGCGGTGGAATTTCCGGAGCTTAGGCGTAATTCCGTATAGCACCCCGGCGATGTGACGTTATGTGCTCGATTTCGACGGGGGCGACATTCTCGCGATGCAATCGCGCCATTGTTGTCGTCGGTGTCCCCCCGGGTGCGTAGGCGCGCGGATCTAGCTTGTTTGCAGCGGCGCGGAATTTCACCGCAATTGACGCGACAGAATAGCGCGCTTACACGGGTTGTGAAATGCGTTCGCGCAATCGCAAAATTTCGCAAGAAGGCCTAACGCGAACACTATCTGTCAGGCCACACCTCAGTACGTTGTAGATAAAGCCACCCGTCTGGTGTGCTGTTCGCGTCCGGGCTTTGAAATGGTGGTGCAAGGGCCATGGTTACGCAGGGTGATGATGGAGGTTTTAACTCGCGAAAGGTGTGTTAGGGTTCACCTGAGCGACATGTCTCTCTGATTCTGCCGCAAGCTTGGGAGAGTGCACTGTCGAATGGCAGGGGCCACGAGGATAAGGGTTGGCTCTGATGTACTAATTAGTTTATTCCGAGAGTCTGCTGACAGCAGGAGTACGGCAGACATAAGTGAGATGATAAAATAGCTACACGATGTCTTGTGAATCTCATGTCCTTCGTTCTTTCTTTCTTTACCTGAGATAGACTGTTAGGTTAAGCCTTAATGGAGTTCAAGCCATGGATAGTATGTAGCCATAGTGTTCCGGAATATTTGAGTGAGAATGTTTAGTTAGGTATTGAGGCATGTTTCTGTCAGGTAAAATTAAAGCGTACAGAACATGCAGAGATTCCGTGATTTCTGCAGAGACGAGCTGTGCTTGCAATGCTCCAGCGTGCACCTACGTTGTCTGGGATCCTCGTTTAAGTGTTTCTTAAAGCACATTGTGGTTCCCCCATTAATCTTTGTGATCGAGGTTTGAAAATAAGTCGTATGCCAGCTTTGTCTTGAATTAGTGAACCGTGGACACGTTAAAAAAAAAGATATCTGCGGAGTTTTTCAGTGGTTCGTTCCTCTGACGTGTTTCAGTGCTCTGGCACCAATTCGACAAGCAATTTCTGAATTCTTAGTCTATTTGTAGAATAATTGTCAATACGCATTGTAACAATATCTTTTCTCGTGAAAATTTTCTAAAACATTGTCATGGCTTGTCAGCACCCATACTTAAACGAAGTGTTAACGGAATACCGAACACACAGCAAAATTATAACTGCAATGCACGACACGCAAAACTATATGTGCAAAGACCATGCTCTATTCTGCTGCTCGCGTCAAAGCATTGGCAGCAGCATTCGTTAGCGTACAGTGTCTGATTATTTTTGCGGTCCCGACGGCAGGAACACTCGTGGAACACAAGAATGTTTCTGACGTGCTGCTGTTGAGCAGCACGTCACAAGCTGTCGCTGTCAGCACTGATGCTTCCGTGCATCTCTCCAGGTGTTCCGGTATTCGCTAAAGGTAATAGCATATAGACGGGCTAAAACTAATTACTGTTCCTTTCAGTTTGTTCAAACCCCTTCCGCGAACTTTCATCTACCTTTATCTTCTTGTGAGGCAAAACTAAGCGTTGTTTATTAAAAGAGCGAACCATTCGCTTTCTAGTTAGCGCAGCAGTTTGTTACTTTCTTTCTTTCAAGTCATTTGCTACGTTTTTTCCTCCTCTTCAGGTCCGGAAGCGAACACCCCAGGTACGTATCTCTCATCGGTTCGAACCTCTCTGTGCGAGTCAAAAAGCCCATATAGCGGTAGGGCGTTGTTCCCACGCGGCTATATTGGTTTTTAGTTTTTTTTTGTAGACTGCTTTCTATTTCAATTCAGAAAGGAGTGGAAATTGATAGTAACGGAAGACATTGGTCACTGCATTGCCACGCTCTCGCTAATGGAGGAAGGTGACTCTTTTGCCATCCTCGCCACTCGTAGCACAAGTGGTGTCTCACTACTGCTCCTGTGATCGAGATACAAGCAATGCAAGCGCGAAATGAATGGGCGTGTTCGGACGTACGTGACGTCGAACGCTTCGGACGCGGAAACCCGTCCACTGTCTGCGCTACATTGAGCGGCGTGGGATGAAACCGCCGGCCACTCTGCTGTTAAATCGCTTATCAACGGTTGCGACGTGCGACCCTTTTTCTGTCAGAAGTCAATGTTTTCAGGAACTACTTTGAGAGGAGAGAAGGAAACGTAAAAAAAAAGGAGAAGCGGCAGAATTTTAAGGACGCTCTAGATTCAAAGCGTTTCCTTATGTGCTACTAAGATAAAGTGAGCTAAACATATTGGCAGGTCGCCGCGGACGAGACTGAAATGCATGAAGTGAGACATTGGAATGCAGGACGAACGCGTTTTGTTGGCTGCCTCCAAAGCCTGTGTGTCATCGTTATTATCCTTCGAAGAGGGCGAATTACGTCGAACTTTGCTAAGAGGGAGTTCCTAGCAAGAAGTGAGCTTCTGAAAACTGGTCATGCGATACTCCTGATGAATGCGTTGCTCGCCAGTGGCAATAAGACGCGAAACGTCCCAGTGCTGCTAGACGCTGTTGAAGGTGTGCGTGAGTTTACGTGGGTGCGTCTGTGTGTGTGCTTTCGTATAACAGATTTCATCACGTGGGATATCTTTTGTAGCTCACACGTAGGAATCGCCGGAAATTAAGAGGCTGATTAGCTGTGGCTGATTAGAAACAACTGTGGCTGCCTTGAAATTATGTGCAAGCTTGATGACACTCGTCTGCTGATTTGTCGCCACCTACTCAAGCAACACCCAGACTAGCGCGTCGCAAATGGAACGTTCCTGCCCCGTGTTCGCGATCGAGGCTTGCCTCGTTATGATAACCAGCCCAACTGTGTGTTCTATATTATGCTTTGACATTTATCCCCTTGCTGTTTATTTCCTGTTTCCTCCCTTCCTTTTCCTTCCTATCCTTCCATTTCTATTTTTCTGTCACCTCCCTTCTGAAGAGTAGGCAGGCGTAGTGCCCTTTCCGGTGGCAGTTGCCAGCCTGCTCCTCCCTTTCCCTTTCCTGTCAAATGTATATATGCTCACAAAACAAATAATAATAATAATAATAATAATAATAATAATAATAATAATAATAATAATAATAATAATAATAATAATAATAATAATAATAATAATAATAATAATAATAATAATAATAATTCGCGTGAAGCGTGTCGCCCAAAAACATAAATGACCTGCTGTTTATAAATTGAGTGGAATCTTCCTGGGATTGTTGTTTCATGCAATCGTATTTTCATACAGCCGAAATACAAGAGAGTTTGTCGGGAGCGCAATGATTTTATCTCGACTCTCATGTCTCTAAAAGCGGTTGGAAGTGCTCATAGCCCAAATACGGAACTAACCACACAACGTCATCGAATAATCGTGCTGCGTATAGAAGTAAAACAAGCGTGTTCAGAATTATGACTGAATTTCCGCCTAATTCTTCAGTTTATAAAAGTTTCCAACGCTTGAAACATGTTCAAGAGTAACAAGAGAAGATCTACAGGAGACAAAGTCGTGTTCAGTCATGTAGCTTCTTTAGCAACCTGAATAACTGCCCCACAATGAGCACCGAATAAATTACTAATAATTCCCATTTTATTACACAGCAAAAGAAAATTGAAATAGCAGGTACAATTTGCTCCGCCACATCAGTTCGATTATAAAAGAAAACAAACCGAGAACCCATATATGAGCTATCGAATTATCCTAAACGCCTATTTACCTTTTCTTTCCGCCTCATGATGAGATCGTGGTTTTGACGCGTAAAACCTCAGAATTCATCATTATTGTTTAGTTTCTTTGTGTTGTTGCCTGACGAACTTGTATATGCTAGGAAAATCTATGTCTCGGTTTTATAAGTAAGTCCTGCTGATGTAGTATTAAACTAGTGTTGTGTAGCTATTCGCTGTGTCAACCACCGGTCCACAGATTTCCCTTTCTTATTCTTGTGGCCAACCTTACATGCTGTATTTTTCAGTAGACGCCGTGGAATAATATTATTTGCTCACTCAATAAACTTTAGCTATCACTTGACATTTTTTTTCCCTACATCTCTTAATCGAGGTCCGCCGTCGGTAACGGCCGATTATCTTGACGCAGTAAGGCGTGAAGTCGTGATGCCACAACGCATCACGACTTCACGTCGGAACGGTGGCCTATGTCTGTACATTCGGTACAATAGGAGCGGACATGGCAGGTCCACGGAAACAGAAGGGAACACACGTGTGCAGGTACATAAAGTCGGTATCACAATGTTGCCCAGTGTTGCACGTAGTTTCGCCGCGCACTTTCAGAAAGCACGTAATTATTGCAAAGCCAGCACAGCAAACATCAGAACGGCGCCTAGGACGTGCCGCGCGCGTTGGTCTATCGAGCGCTTTCTATGATACCGCAATGCTGTTTCGTTAAAAACAGCCGTTCTCTAACGACCAACGATCGGCACTTCGGCTAGATGTTTATGCGCCAGAAACGTCGTGTTCAAATGCGCGCTCAAAGTTACATAAGCACGGTAGTTTTTGTGTCAATTTCCTTGAAGATAATTGACGTAACTTGAAGGGTGACCTTATGTAACTGCTGCCTGCCACCGGCTGCGCTTGCGCAGTTCCGGTAATGACAAAATGGCAACGCTGTAGCTAAAATACTCAAACGAAGAGATCGCATCGCTGCGCAGAACGGCGTCTCCCGTGAAACGCACTTGATAGCCGTCGATACGACAGCGTTAGCCTCGACCTTTTGCCCACGTGTCCTGCGCTCCAAAGAGAGCACTCCGCCCCCACCCACGAAGGCGAAGTCAGGCAGCATGTCGTCTTCGTGCGAGGAGCCTGTGAGCTGCGACAAGGAAGAAAAAAAAAGCACTATCCACGCGTTTGGCAACTGCGGCAGCCGCAAGTCTGTCGCACTGGGTGCTTTGCAAAGAAGGGCGAATATGACTGCGTGGTTGGCCGCTGCGTGGTTTCTCCGCAGCCATGAGGCGGAGGGAGTCCCCTATTCCACGATAACCTATTTCCAGTGGCCTCGAAATTCGCTAGGCTAATCGTCCCACGGACGACGGCTTCCGCCACCCGCCGCTGCGCTTCGGGAGCTTCAGGGAACGCTGAGCGCGTTTTTTTTGTCTTTTTTTTAGGGGGGGGGGGTATTTTTGTTTTCCGTCCGTTCCGGACAGGCCGTGGCGTCGGTGGGTGCACGTGAAAGCACGCACGTGCGTGCGCTCCGCGTAACGCCCAGCTGCTGCGCGGCGAAGAGCGTGAAGAGTTGCATCGCCATAAGCACCGATGACGACGAATTACGCCCTACAGTACACAGACTATTTGGAGTGCCACCGTGGTGGGCTGTTAGCGCGGTCCTTTTCTGGCTGTAAGAATGTACGGCACTACTGTCGACGCGTTGGCACGAAAATTATTGTGCAGGCACGTTCCGCGTCCCACGGCCACGTTATTTCCGCATCACTGCTCGCAATGTCGAGAAATAGTTGGCATAACGCCCAACAAGGAGACGCCCATGACCCGTAAATAAGATTAGACGGGCCGCTCATAGTAAGATCGCTATGCTTAAAAATTCTAGGCTTCAACCCGGTTTCCAAGTCTAAAACTACAATTAGGCGTTCAAGTTGGAAGTGAATATCGTGTTCCACCGCTCCTTTAATTATTATGTCGGTGTCTCTTTACGCTATTACAACTCCATTTGCTTTATCTCATGGAGAACTAGTTCAATCTACAGTACACTTATTATATACCGAGTGATGACCGAACTATGGCATCTTGTTTTGTTCTTTAGAAATCAATGTACAGAAATTTGCCAACCAATGGGAATTCAAGGGTGGCTTGAGAATCGTAAGTCTCATTATTGTTGTACAACTGGCTGTACGACTCGTAGACTGGTTCTAGGGCTATCATTGTTGGTACGTGACAGCAGCCGCAGTGGCCCATTAGATGGACGTGGAACGTCCAGCCGCGCTGGCGGCTTTCTGAGGATGGTGAAGTGCAAAAGAAAAAAGAAAGGAATTGTAAATAAATCAAATATAAGAAATGCAAAAAAAAGAACTCGTGAGTACTGATATGGAAGTTCATGACAAAGCCCACTGTTCGCTTTGGAACGTCAACCATCAATAATGGTTAATTATTTGCATATATTAGAATGCCACGTAATACTGTTATTCGCATCTTGTACATTTGTCGTTTAAATGAACCAATATGTCCAGGAAGAGGAGGAAAGAAAGAGAGTAGGCAGGGATGGTAGCCAGAAATACGTCTGGTTGACCACCCTAAACTGGGGGACTGGACGAACAAGTACAAAGCCCTGTAGTACCTATCATGGGGCCCTATAACGTAAAACTATTCCAATATGTTTTTATTCCAATCTCCTGACGTCAAATTTGCGTAACCGCCGACGCAAGATCAGGCGGCCACCCGCAGGATTGTCTGAACAGACCAATCAAACGCTCTTCTTGTTCATAGGAAGTCACTTTTGTTTGCTTGAAAAATGAATAACATTGCCTACACTGAGCGCTTGTCTTATCTAATTGGCTCACAAGAGGCGAGGATCACGCTCAAGTGGAGAGGGATTCGGTGGGGCCGAGCCACTGCACTGAAAATCGATAACCGGATGAAGAGGGTGGTGCCAGCGTCTGTGATTGGTCCGCTTTCCCTTACTCAGCTTACGGTGGCTCGTCGACAATCGCGGTGGCATGCAACGGAAGCTTAAGAATGACGCTAAAACGGATCCTCAGCAAAGAAGAGTTGGAAGAACGAGGTCGTAAACGAGCCGAAAGTGTTCGAAAACGTTACACAGCCACGCAAAAAGTTTTATTACACGCAAATAAACCCATGCTCTCTGGCAGGTGCGAGTAGCCAGTGCCTGAACGATCGGCGGCAGTCATCTTTTATTCCTTTCGGAACGGGGTGGTCTGCGGCTGTTCAGAAAAAATTTAGTTTTGTTTGGTATATTAATGCATCTTTATCGCGTACACGTCACTTTGACGCGGTGAGTTCTTGCGGTTTTGTGACGTCGCGTGACAGAGAAGTGAAGTCGGTGCAGCCCGAAAACTTTTGACCAATAGCCAAGGGCTAATGGTGAAAAGGCGTCGAATCAGAAATAACTATTTTTCTTTTGTTTGGTCAAATCATGCATAATCAGTGTGTAAACGTCATATCTTTTGCGGAGCTATCGCGGTTTTCCTGACGTCGCGTGACAGACAGGTGAACTGGGAGCGGTCCAAAAAAGTTTTCCACCAATCGCAAAGGGCTGATTGCAGAATTGGAATAGAAAAGTTTCGAATAGTTGTATGTTAAAGCACCCATGTTGAAACAATGGCGCAGTCGTTTATGTGGTGAATAGCATTCCCATGGAATCATCGCAGGGAGGCTGCTTTCCTAGTATAGCGAGTACATTTCATGCTATGGATTTTCGTGTCAACCCATGTTTGATACGCAAGACTGAAAATAAACTAACGTTCTGGCCTCCTACGGACCGTCTCTCTAGAAATTTGTGGGACGTAGCTTGTTGCAATGCTAATGGGCCATGTTGAGAACTGTGAAGCTCGTTTTTCCACAGTGCACCAATGCCTGAAATCGGGAGGCTGACGCATCGGCGAAGATGTGGCTAGCGTCGCACCAGTGCACTACTCCTGCTCTGATGGGCACCTCACCATGCAAAAAGAAGCGAGAAGAATGCAGCCGCCGCGCACTTAGCTACCATTTGTTAATGCGTTGATTGTCATATCTTGGACTGTGGTGCATTAAAGAAAACAGCTTTACAGTTTTTTCTTGAGAAGTTTATTAGCGAATGAATAAAATTGGCATAAGAATTTAATAAAATAAGGCAAGTAAGACTACAATAAAGTAAGCTTATACTTGAACCCAAGTGGCTGTAACGGTCACGCGACTAGATAACCGTGACGGAAAGTGAGTTCGGCGCGAGGAGCGAGCGATGACCTTTCCGTTGTGCAAGATCGTTACGTGTTCGCACAGGCCACCCACATTATATGCGTACATGCCGACGAAAAGAAACTATCCAGAGGTGCTTGCTTGCACGCGACCAGCGGATCACCGTTGTTGAGAATTCCTTGACCGAAAGACACGCTGCTAGCACGCAACCAATGTGGAGAGAACTTATGTTTCTTTCTTTCTCACTGTCATGTCTTTTATTTATTTACTTATTTTTGGTTACGCAGACCACTTCAAAACTACTCTTCCCTTCCTTTCCTTGTTTTCTTTCTTTTTTATATCATGGTTGTCGTGTCTTAGTGTCATTGTGTTAGAAGACTTAGAACACGCAGTTCGGGCGAGTTGACGTACCGCTGCCCCCAGTCAGTTCTCACTACTGCAGCACCGACAGGCTGTTAGATATACCTCACGAGAAACACACTTTCTTCATGTATGCATCTCGTGAAGTGCTGCACTAAGCTGCGGCTAAAAATAACGCAAAAGATGACGATGTTATTTTTAGCTTTTGTAGGAGGTTCGCAATCCACACGTGCGCGAATGCAATCCGCTGTTGTGGAGAAGAAGAAACTGGAAACAGACATAATACGCAGTCCTCGCAAATGCAGCGACGCACTGCTGTTCGTAGCAGTAACAAAGTGAAGAGCCGCCCTTACTTAACACAACAGTGCAGTCAGTCGGCGTAATTAAAGCCTATTAAAATGTGCTGCGCTTAAGTACTCTACTCCGGCGCTTGCTAGCACAGACCGTGAATTATTGCGTCTGCAAGGCGAAAAAGGCAGCACTTTCATCGTCCTACATATTTTATCTTTGCCTTCGAATTCCGCGCTCACGTTGCGTAGCCTACAACACTTCGTTAACGAACGGGCGCAAGTAAATTATCCTCGAGTCGGAGTTGTGCAGGTTAGGCATTTCTCCCCCATCATTAGAAGCTTCGCGTAACATAAAGGTCACTGAGCTGGTAAGCAAACAGAAAAGGAGGTTCAAAGGCGCCGGTTATACGGCGCTGCAAGAGCGAACCAAACTGCCCACCACCGCGGGAGGGAGGAGGTCTCCGATGGGGGCAGGGCTGGCCAGTGCAAAACGGTTGACCGACAGCGCATGCACGCGGTCGTTGTCTCGCGAAACTCGTAGACCGGCCGAGTGGCGGAAGTGCGACGCAGGAAGTGTTTACGGAGCTGCGATTCATGAGGGGCGTACATGAGTGACGTCTGCGCGAATGTTGAGACGTCTAGCTCCATTAGCCAGCGAGTAGCCCCTGTAAAAGCTGTGCTTTGTCTCCCTTCTCACTTTTGTCGTCTCATTTGTATCAATGACCGATTCCTTCGGATGTAATTGTAAACGTTGACAGCTATATCGCGGTTGTTTTCTCCACAGATGTTCAATGCTTAAGGAATGCGTAAATCGAAGGCGAACATTCTGTCAACATAGCAATTTTTGCAGGTTCATTGGGTTTTATATTACATATATTCATTAGTACACGCCGCTAATTTTTACGTTCTCTCATGGGATACAGAGTAGGCGACCGAGTGCTGACTTGCCTTCTATACATTTTAGAATGCTTATGGTTAATTATATTCACAGCTAATGTCAAAGTGCTTCATTATTTTGAGCAGCTGAGTGATGAAACAACATCAACAATGGGAATAGAGTCTTGGCAATGTATAGGAGCATTCATTCTCGCGTTTTACAACAGTGCTACATTACCGGCCCAATGGCGACTTTACTGCTGAGGCTTTACTTATCCGCTTCAGAGAGAAAGGCAAGATGAACGAAAAGAAAAAAAAAAGAAAGTTGATATGTCTGTCAGAGGCGACCTCCGCTCCGAAAGTCTCATTCCTACAGTCGTTCGGCCTCTTTCCGTTATTTCGACTACCTTCCGTATATACAAGGCCCGCGCCGACCCACTCCCTCAGTTTCCTTTCCGCGACCTCACGGCGAAGGCGTGACCGCAAAGCGGTGACAGCGGAAGCCGACTTTCGCTTTTCGCAACTGCCGTGCACGACAGGTGGGCGCGAAGCGCGCCGCGACCTTGTCCATCCCAAGTCAACGACTCCACGCCTTGTACGCACAGCTATGCGCCGCGCCAGGGGCGCGGCTCCCTCTGGGGCGATTATAACCAAGTATGGCTTTGGAATTCAGAGGCCTTACCTGCAGCACCTCGGACGCTTTATTAGTAGCGGAACCTCTTCCTTCATTTTATTATAGCGAGCGTATCAATTATGAGCGAGGACAACTTATGCGCATTGTAATTGTGCTTAAACCGATATGTCGGGGTTCTCACACCGGATGGTTGGGCGGTCAGAGAGTTAGAGATCAGAGTCCCTGTTTGTAAGTGCTACAGAACTGCTATACTAACTGCCGACAACATGTTCTATGCTTCTTCTACTTAACTGATAGTACCAAAAACATATACGTAGCTTTGCCTCGCGTTTTAGAGGGCTAGCGGACCGACATGACCGAGAATGAGATGCTACTTTTTGTAAAGAGTGTTGAAGTTTTCATGCTAGCTGCACAATGTATTAGGTAATGTTAATTATCCCTCTGGATATGCGAGTAGCTTTATTTGGGTTACTTTTTCTATGTTTATGAAACTTGTAAAACGATAACTTACAAACAACAACAGTTACAGAAAGCGCATATTTTTTACCCTAATACATATTTAGGAATGCTAAAGCTACCAGGATATAACGTGTGTTCTATGTCATCAGCCGCTTTAACGGTTCGTGAAAGGGCATCGATGAACAAAATTGTGACGTCACAGCAAGGGGGGAGGAGGAAATAAAGAAAGAAGGCAGCGATGTTAATCAGAAATGCCTCTGGTTGGCTACCCTATTCTGGGGGACGGGAGTATACAAGATGAGCTAGAGAGAGGGAGGGGAGGAAGAGGAAAGCCGCGGTGAGCTCGCGGACGCAAACGGAGGGCCTGAGCAAGTCAAAGGCGTTCACATAGGCCAGTGGCCTTCAAGAAAGACAAAAGTGCCTTCAGAGCTCTGGGGGCCGACGAGCGATGGGAACGGTCTTCAAGTAGCACCTGCATGGCCAACGGCCGATCGGCCAGTCGTCGCAATGCGATAGATAATGTTTGTCGTTCCGACTGAAATCGATGACAGTGACGCAATAAACGTCATAGCAAAAGGCCTGATGTACGCTCACGGCCGCTCACGACCATCAAAAGCTTTCGTCGTAGTCTACTAAAGAAGCGTTTCTACGACACGTAATGAACTTTTTAACACGATTTTAATTACAATATAGAGTGCAGCTGCATAAAATGAAAGCACAAAAGCTGTCCGTTTGTTCCCAATGAAGTGTGCTGTGTATACCTGTATGTATGTTAACACCAAAGCTGGTCAAACGAATAACAGAAGTACGATAAGCTAGCGCAAGCGCTTGTAAAATGACAAAGACCATTGACATCGTAAGTTTCCTTCGACTAAAACAAGACCAGTTTGCATTCAGAGCTTCAACGTCAAGAGCGTCCCATTGGCGACGACTCCGTGCGTCCGCGTTGGAGAATAAGCCTCGCGTATCGCCACAGCGCCTCCTTCTCACGCTCTGCGGGGCGCCGCTTCGCCGAATATGCCATTGCCGGTTGCCGAGCGCAGTTTAGTTCGTCCGCGTCCTTACACAAATCGGCCTCGTCGATGACGGCGTCGGGCCCCGCGCGCGCTAAGGACGACAACGTTCGCATCGCGCCTTCGCGAAACGTGTACATGCGACCACGCCGCTCGGGGGAGGACATTCTCTCTCTTCCCAACCTGTGTATGCAATGCCGCGTTCTACAGCTGAAAAAGAAACGCATTTCTTACTTCGTCTTTGCGGAACACTCGCCGGCAGTGTGCACAAGCGACGCCCCACTTCCCTCCGCGCGCCTGTGCGTCTGTGTGTGCGCGCGCACGCGCTCAGTCTCGCGTCTATCGTGGTGGAATCTCGCGAGAGAAAGCGCCTCGAGAGCCGAACAGAATGCGGATCACTCCGCCACCGAGGAAACTGGCCGCGATCGCGACAACGGCGGCAGCGCGACCGCGCCGAGCGATCGAGGCCTGGCGCTGCGCTTGCGCCTCCGCTGTTGTTGGCTGTGTTTGGCTGCTGCTGCTGTTGCTGCTGCTGTTGCTGTTGTAGCAGCAGTAGCTGCCGACGCCGTGACTGCGTCGTCCGCCGCCACCGATCGGAGAACAGGTTCAGCGCGCGCACGTCGGGTTGAAGCAGCTGAAGCGCCCGTATCTTATCCCTCTCAGCTATATATACGGTGCGCGCGCGCGTGCTTCTTGGCTTCGCGGTCGTGATCAGTCGGTCTGGCTATTTGTGTTTTCGAGTGCGTCCTTGCATGGTCCGACTGTTTCACGAGGGAGGGCAAAATGGTTGGACGTGGTCGACCGAACTACTCTCCACCAGGTTTTCCATCAGTAGAGTAACAGTTTAGAGAAGATACTCTACGCAAATGACTTTGTTTTTTTTCTTCTCCCATATACATGGCCATCACCTCCATGTCTACAAAGGGTGCAGCTGTCCCGCAGAGCAACCAATACCGATGTTGCGCTTGCAGCTGCTACACCTAGGTTTACTGCTGATGGACTGTCGAGCAAAGACACACCGAGGCACATTATTTCAATAGGATCGGCATTAGTTACGATCTGCGACGGACTCATTGGCGAAAAGGTAGTCAGAATCCGATTTGGGAAAACGTTGCTAGCGTATTTTGGCACGCTATATTTTGCCCTCCCTGCGTTTCTACCTTTTTTCTTCTGGCCTGAATAGCAACATATTCAAGACTGCAGTTGCTAAGGCAGCACAGAAACAATGGTCTGCACTAGAAGCTGAGCATTTCCGTTGTATCTATATAAGTGGGGCCGTCCTGATTTCTGAAAGGTTAATCGTACTTAACGTCCACAGCGCTGACGTGATATATTTCGGTGCTTCCATGGTTCAGTGCCCATGCCAGCATTAATTTTTTTCCTGCACTGCGTTGACGTGCAGCTGCGAACGAGCCAGCTCCATTTTTAACATTGCTCTTACTAGCCTTGTTCACTGTAAAAAAATGCTTTCAAAGAAGGGCAATGCTCCAGTTTCTTTATAGAAGCATGTGTTAAACTTGCACTGCCGATCGCTACTTTCACTGTAGCGCTCACGGCAAAAATGCTTATGTCAGTGGTCACTTCTGCGAAACACCTTCTCTGCTCTGGCAAATTTCTTAGAATATAATTGTCCCCCGCGCTTTTCTACTGGCATCAGGGCCGTGAAGCTGCGCGATCTTATAAGCAGTCGCCACGTTGTGAACGCTTTCCAGCATTGCACACCTGTCTCTGTCAAAGTGAGAAAATCGCTTGCAGTGCAGAACAGCTTTGTGAAATACAAGCATCCGAGTAGACGGCCCCCGTCGATGAGTTCCTCCTACGCCCACTATAGCGCCGCTTCTGCCCATATACGGTTGTGACAGTATAACGGCAGCTCGCGCGGACTTTTCAACGCGCCATCGCTTCTGTAGCCGCAGCGGCTTCCTTCCCGCCCATCCCGTCAACTCCTTGGCGTCGGCTTGGTCAGGCACACGCGCCAAATAACAGTGGTCGGGCTCTTTCTCGTGCCGTGAAATCCCCGCTGGCCGAGCGGCAGGCAGGGCTTCTATTATGCGAGCAAGCGCGCGGTTCGGCATCACCTCGCGCCGTCACTGCGGTGAAGGGGGCGGCACGGCTGCCTTGTGCTGTCAGCGAGCGGTGGATGTGGCGGCAGCGGCGGCGGCTTGGATGATTCGACCGATTGGTCACGGTCATTGCCACGTAGCACGCGGACGCCGCTGCGTCGTCTTTACCTGCGCGCCTTTCCTCGCCTCGTGCCGGCAACATGCAGTGCGCCGGCTGTGTGCCCTCACCTCGCGTCTTCTCGTTCGCGAAATATTTCGTTCCTCTCTACCATAGTTCTCTCGCGGTGGACTGCGGGAGTCCTCTAAATCCTTTTCGATGATGTGTATGTAGTTAGGCTACGCGCGCTCGCTGCCTCCTTCCAGCTTTCCGACGTCGTTCGTCTCTCCGCGCGCGGCGGCGGCATTGGAGACGTAACGCCGGGAGAAAACGCGAATCTTGCAAATTGCGAGCGCCTCTCCCTCTCGCGTTCCCGCGGCTTTTGCCGTCGCCGCTGCTTGTTCGGCGCGCCGTCGTTTGTCGGCGGTGTGTGAGAAGGAACCCGTTGAAGCATCGACGCATGGCTTCGTCGTCCCGAGAGGGAAGAGCGGAGATGCAAAATGCTGCCGTCGAAAGGTGAACCACTCTGCGACCCCGCGCGCGCGCGCGATGACGAAAGGAGACAAGCTGTGTGTTTGCATGCGGACGTTCTTCGTGCCACCGTGCGCCTTTTTTTTTTTTCAACACAAGAACGAAGAAGGTAGGCTGGGTGAAATCGGCCAAGAACACTGTATCGCTTCTTATTTTTTATTATTGTTATTTTTATTTTAGTGAGCGTATCCTTATTCGCGTACGGCCATGAAGTGTTTGACCAAAATACAGAGGCTGAAATTGAATCGAATGCTACTTGTAGCAGCGGCCAAAGAAGCGCACTTTCTTACACCCTCCCCACACCCTTTGCTTCTGGAAACGAATTAGTATTTTGAGGAGTTAGAGTAAGAAGCCTTGACGCTTTCCTGAGTTAGTTTCTCTACGTGGAGAAAACTGTGATCGGTAGCAGTTTCCCGAGTCCTTGCGCAATCGATGCATGCTTTTCTTTTTAATATTTTTTATGATCTGAAAATTTAGTACAAGACTTGGCAGGTAAGCCTTCGCGTTGCACTAATTTAACCCCAGAGGAAACATTAGCCGCTTTTACGAATGTGCAACGAAGCAAACACGACATAAAAACTGTGTAATGTTCCACATTTTTTGTACGTGTTGGATTACTACACTGGCTTATCGAATTAGGTGCAAATGGCCACATCCGTGTACTTTCAGACTCACTCTATTAAGAGATTCTCGTGGCGCAAAGAAGGAAACATTTGACTTGAGTAGCAGCGTGGTGTTATTCTAACTCTGCTCTGTGCCTACCACTAAGGGAGAAGCGAATGCGGCCATCCCACCACAAGATGAAAGAAAGAAGAAAGAAAAACCTGTAGAAACGAGAAAGACCCCTCGTTTCTTTCGGCAAGCTTACTAGGTTTCCCTGGTGGCGTTATGAATGGGCAGCGCGACCAAAGAAGATGGTCAATATCGTCACGATTCAGCACACGACACGAACATTGACCGCGTATGCAAACGAGACGGCCCGCGGTAAGGAATAAGGGGACGCGCTTTTCTCGAAGAAGGCGTACGACTACACTCGGCAAGACGTCGCATGTGGGAGGAACGGGCCAATGCAAAAGTTCGGCGCGCGGCAAGCTATACACAGGACGGACTACATCGCTAAGTCTAAAACACGACGACCGCGCAGCTGATTTGGAGACGCGACCACCTACCGTACACCACATGGGCAGTGCTTGTCCGCAGAGCGTCTGCGTAATCCAAAGGCTCGGGCAAGGCGCGTCAAAAAACAAAAAGAAAAAAAAGTCGCAATTCCAGCGTGTACGAGATGGTCCTCCCTTTCGGGAAAACCCCGGGAGGCCGCCGCCGACTTGCGTTCACCGTGCTCCGGGTCACACAGAAACCACGGTGTTTTGGTGGGTGACACCTACCTAAGAATCATCGTGGATGTCTTCTCTCTTTCGGCGTCGCTGACAACACGGGATCCGTTCTTCTCACGCTCAAGACAACCAGGAGGGCCGAAACAAGCCGGTGGCACAGTCTAAGGACGGTGCCGATCAGTAGGAGGGTAGTCCACTCGACGCGGTTGCTTTCGGCTACGGACCGCTAGGCGCGGTGCTGGTCAGCGGGGCACACCAAACGCGCACACAAACAACAACACCCACGCTGCTGGTGCCCTTCGCTGGAGGAATGCCGCGACGACGTGGACTCCGGGGCGCACGTCGGGCGTGCAGTGTTGCCGCTGCAGGGAAGGCACGTCGCACAGACTCAGTGTCCGATGGCCGACTCTTGGGAAACGGTCTAGATTCAGGGGACCTGTTTTTATATATAAGCGAGGGGGAACAGCGGCGGCAAGGGTTCCGGGACGAGGAAGGACTGCTAGCGGAGGCCAGCTGCCGCTGGGCCAGGCGAGGGGAAGGGCGTCCCCCCTTCTGCTCCCCGTTGGACTTCTCCGCTAACGGGACTCCACGGCGGCTGCCGACGGCGACCACGCTCGCCTGGCCCAGTTCCGCCGCGTGCGCGTGTGCGCGCGCGCACGCGTTGCGGGAGCCGCTGGTTGCACCGTAGCACTTGCCGTTGCACGCCGCCGAGGCTTTCGCCGCCGTCGCCGCCTCTTCTCGCCGATCAGCTGTAGGCGCTGCTTCTGGTGCTTCTGCGGCTGCCGTAGACCATGCTAGGTTCTGTTCTCTCTGGCGGCTGCGGACGCCGTCGCGGCTTAATAATGCGCACGACCGTAGCCGCTCTCAGACGACAGTGAGTAAGAGTGGTTCTCGCCACGCAGTTTTCACGGACAGCTAATGAGGCACACGCCGCTGCTTTTAGACGCGCGTAATTTGGAATTTCATTTGCTTGTCTCTTATTAGCCGGCCACCAACTCCGCACAATCGCGTTGCTGTGAGCACGATGCGTGGGGCAATTCGTGGTGCTTTCGCGTCCGAGATGCGCGTTTCTCGTGACTGCTGCAATAGCTTAGTGGAGGCGATTTCCCGAATGCATATTACGTGTCGTGAAAGAACGTATTCGTTGTTCCTAAATGCAGATGCAATATTTCGGAATAAAATGATGCTTCGGTTTGCAGTGTTACTGGCGTCGCTTTATTCTTTTAAAAAGGGTCTAAAACGCATTGCCTAGAAAGTTATCAACGCTAAGCAAGCTTTCGCGAAGAGAAGAAAGCCATGGATTAAAAGCAAAGCTTCCGGAGGAGCGTATGCTGTGCGTTATCCCGGGATAGTTTAAATAGTTCAAATGCTGTCTTCTTCATCGCGCTCGCTCTCAGACGCTACTCATATATGGAAGAGCTCCAAGACGTTGAATAGGTGACCTGCAAGTCAACTGAATCATGTAGAATGTAATAAAGCATACGGTCTTAAATCATGGTTCACGCCATGCGATTAACTTCTCGAAAGATCTCGTGCCCCTCTAAAGTGATTTAAAGTGAGCAATGGTCGAATTACCTCAGAGAAGTGAAGCGGTAATTTTATCAACACACATAAAGGGCTACCGCATGAGTGGTTCATAAGAGTACATACAGTTTCGGTTTAGGTGATGCTTGCATATTTTCACGTCTAATAGCACTAACAATACAGTTTTATTGCAGGTGTACGTCCTCGGTACTAAGGCACACCGGAATTAACGTGGACTAGAACTAATACAAAGGCGCGGCTTCGAAGTACAGAGAATGCGAGCTGCAATCATATTGGTCAAAGGCCTCGCTGGCTCCTGGAAAAATATAGGAAAGATATGACGCAGATTTAACGCAATGTTGGAAATCTCGATGACACGAAGAAATCTTTGCTTTAATAACCTAGCACTTTAGCAGTGAACACTGCAGATATTCTTTAGAAGGTATCTGGAATTAATAGACGTTGGTATTGCGTTATAGAAGCCACGTAGAAACCACTGCTTCTAGGCTGAGAGCGAACGATTGATTATTTTTCTTTATCGTATTAGCAATGCTGGCAATAATCATGTTGTTCGTTTTTATCCAAAAATACGATAGGTTGACTCTGTTAAAATGGCGACGTGAGGTAAAGAGATCATTGATGCATCCGCACAAATCAAGTGGCTCTTTATAGGAAATGCTGTTCATTCATTTGCGTATAAAGATACCTTAAATAATAACAATAAAGAATAGAAACATCGGAAGTTTCATCAATGTTACGGCGAAGACACTACATAATAACTGCCAAATTAACCAAAGAAAACGATCCAGTAGAGTTTGCCCGGACGAATTATCTGCACATTCCTAATCTCTATCCGCATATGTGAGTGGAACACATTTGCGAAATGTTTAACTTAGTGGCCGTTTTGCAAAACGAAATTAGGAGTGTAAGAGGGACAAAGTCAAAGCAGAACTATATTTTGCAAGTTACGCATAGTGTTTTACGTAACACGCTAAACACAACGGTACCTTCAAAGCTTAAGCAACGTTGTACATTTAATGAAATAAAAGGCCAACTTCTGCACTCAGATACTCAGCAGCCCATCACGACAACTGTTGATTGTTATACATCCCAGCGGTAAGTGTTCAAGCGTTTCGCTGTAGTGTCAGATCTATGGCATGTTAAATAAGTTTAAAAAACGAAAAAAAAAAACTACGTTGGAGGTTAATACATCATGCGGCGCTATCGTTACCATTTAGGAATTTCGGAACGCTTCTAGTGCTCGGGGATTAACTCGTGCTGTTCGCACATGCGACGCACGGGGTGTTGCGGGCAAGGCGTCACTCATAATATGCGGCGGCAGGATTTGAGCGGCGACGGGAAGTTTCGAGGCTGAGAGGACTAGGCGACGATAGCGGACGTGGAGTGAGTCCACTTGTCGGCTAAGGAGCCGTTTTGACATCGGCGCACCCGCTGTGAAGGTCGCCGTCATATTTTGCGCCGTTGTCACCGCCTAAGTGCCATTGTATTCTCGCCGCTGTCTCCGCTGAAAAATTGTCCCGCGCGTCTTAGCCGTGAAACACATCGCCGTTTTTCCAGCGCACTTAGAAGCCCTGTTTCCCCGCTCGTTTGTCGGTGCTCGCACAGGTGCAAAATACCTACAGTGAACCATGAATGGATGCTATTAGGCTCCATGGGCGTGTGTGTTACGTTTTACCGTGGCTCATTATTTTGAAGAACTGCCGCTTCCGTGGCGCGGCTGTTTATTTTGTAAACTGTTTCTGCAATGCCAGATTGAGCGCCGTTTTTTTTTTATTGATATGATGTAAGGAGATGTTGACGCACAATTTAAGGCGCCGGCTACTCCTCATCTCTTAAAAGTTTCCATCATACAATATACAGGGTACACGATTACATATGAAATAATCTTTTCATGGAAGGATCAGGACTTATCACACAACGTTTTCACAGAAAGACTATGACATAATAAACACAATGTCTCCACAGTTATGTAGATAAAAGCCTCCAAAATACAAACGATGTTGTCGCCTAATGACACAGTCTCTAGTCAGCGGGTGATACATTCACCGTATCATTGCACTATCACGTATAAACGCACTGTCACGTATCGTCACAGTTGATCTCCTATATCGCGAACGTACATTTAAGGGATTTACTAATGAATTATTGTTTCCAACACAATTAATTCAATAATTGTCAAGCAACTCTGTATTTTGCCGAACACCACTCATTTGGGATCATATATCGACTGTTTGCAGGGGCGATATAACATTAACCTATTACAAACTGTTTGTACTCCATTTCTGTAATCAGCCCTGCACGATTGGTAAAAAAATTTTTCGGCCCACTCCTCGAGTCGCCTGTTTGTTACGCGCGTCTGATATGACGTGTACACGCTGATTATGAATGATTAGACCTCACAGAAAAAAAATATATATTTTTTTCAATTCCTCGCCTTTTTTTACCATCTTTTCTTTTGCCACACGCTCTTGGGCTTCGCCCACTTCTACAGTCTGTCATGCGGCGTCAGGCGAAAACTCACCTCGTCAAAGTGACGTGTACGCACTGAAGATGAATTAATAGGCCGAATGAAACTGAAATCTTTCCAGAACAGACGGAGGCTGCTCCGTTCAGAAAGGAAGAAAAGACCTCTGTCTACCGACCACTCAGACACTGGCTACTCGGAGCTGCCGGGGAGCATGAATTTATTTGAGTAAATTAAACATTTTTGCGTGGCAGTACAACGTTGCCGAACCCTTTCGGCACGATTACGATATCACTCTGCCAACTATTCTACGCTGATGAACCGTTTTAACGGCATTTTTAGCCTTCCGTTGCACGCCACCGTGATTTTGGACCACCATTAGACCACCGATTTTTAGACCACCGGTTTTACACCGGCCACCACAAACTGCGTAAGGAGAAGCGGACCAATCGCAGATGCCGGCACCACCCTCCTCATCCGGTTATCTACTTTCACTGCGCTAGCACGGCCCCGCCAAAACCCCCTCGACTGCTGCATGCTGCTCGCCTCTTCTTCGCCAATTAGATAAGAAATATCTGTCAAGATAGGAATGCTATTCGTTTTAGATGCAAACGAAAGCGATCTCCTTTAAACGAAGAGAGCATATGACTGATCGGGTCAAACAGTGGTACGGGTCACCGTGTGATGCTTGCGTTGGCGATGACGTGAATTTGACGTCAGGAGATTGGAAGAGCTTTGCGTTATGATGCCCCACATTGATAATGTTATCTTAATAAAGCCATTTGTCGCGCTAAGCTAAATGAAACATTAATTCTTTGACACTGTCTCAAAGAGCGGACTACCAGCAGGAAATTATAAAAAATGGCAAGTAAAGAGCAGAAATGAGAGTGTAGTACAAAAACACACACTGATTGCGGAAGAAGTATGAAAGTCTCATTAACGTATTCACTGCGCAGATGTCATGATGCACGTGTCGCATTTACTTTGGCGACATTTTGTTTCGCTGATATCACTGCCTTTTGATTTTAAATGAGTAATGTTCGTAGATAAATTAGGCCCTAGTTCACAAATCTAGTTCGTTCATGGCTTTAACCAGCTGGTAACTATCACTAGTGTTTTGGATCATTTGCCAATGACAGTTCTTGTGAACCGGTCCACTGTATCTTATTCAATGACCTGATATGATGATGACTGCCACGATTGGGAGGCGGCGACGCATATACAATCCCGATTATCCGAACCGTTTTAGAAATACGGGTCCTGTTCTTTATTTTTTTAATTGATAACATTATTACCTTTATATGAGACTGCGAGCCAACTGCTGGACGAAACTCCACAAGCAAGAATGCAACTAGCAGGAAAACGCTATTTCGCGTGTACAACCTCTGACAACGCACATTGCCTGCTATGGCAACCACTAGTGACGCGCTACGAACTGCAAACGGTGAGGGCGTGCGGTGCCGCAGGCACGAACGCTAATGTGTGAGAGAGAGAGAGAGAAAGAGCAGGGTTGTTAACCAGAAGAGTCTCTAGTTTGTACGTCGGGGGTGGGGGAAGGAAATGAGGAATAGAAAGAAGAGAAAGAGGAAGGTGGTGAAAAGGTGCACGTGCGCGGACAGGCGCTCGCACAAGCCAGTCGCTTTCAAAAAGCACAAAAGTGTTTTCGCTCAAGTTCGCTGCATTCTGGGCAGTGTTATGGCTGGCGTGTAACACCCCCGGAAAAAAGGATGCTCAGGGGACCCTGCTAAACCGGAACGGAGGAAGGATTCCTAATTTTTTGTCGTTGTTTCGAGTGGTTACCGGTCTGGCAGTTGCCCCGCAGTACTTACAGGTCCCTTCGTGTGTGTCCATGCCTAAGAAAAACGAAGGATGAATTCCTAATTTGCTATGGTTGTCTCGAGGGGTTGCCGGTATGGCTGGCGCCCCGCAATGCTTACAAGCCCCTTTATGTGTGTGTGCGACTTTAGAAGAACCCTTTCCACGAACTGTCCAAAGACTAGGGGAAAACACTTTTCCGGAACCAACGTCGCCTAAAAGAAAGGATACGCGCCTACGGTCCCGGACCTGCGGGTTGCCACCTGCGGAGGCGGGCCCGTGCAATCTCACCGGGTAGAAGGGGTCGACCGCCTATCCCCGACTAGACCGTGTGGGTTGCCACCTGTAGAGGCATGCTCGTGAATGGTCACCTGGGAGAAGGAATCAGCTGCCCATGATCCTGGACCTGCGGGTGGCCACCTGCGGAGGCGGGCTCATGAAAGCTCACCGGGTAGGAGGGATCCACTGCCCATCCACAACCAGACTCAGTGCCTGTCACATGACGTTGACGTGAGGTAGATCCCGCCTACGATTTTAGTGGGCCTATTTAAAGGGCCCCGCAATGTACCTTTTCACTCGATTCTCTCCTTATTTTTTACCAACCATTGAATGAACCGTGCAAGTTTCGCACTAGAAATCGGCTCGTCCGTGCCTGATCACCATGGTCTACCGGACGCCTGCAGCCTGCCGACATCGCCACGCTACCCAAGAGTAACGGCGGTCGAGCTTCGAGAAACAGGCGTAGCAACAACTGGTCGGCAGCGGTGGGGTACGCTACCCAGGAGAACACAACAGCAGATGATGTAACATCTCACGAACACTTGAAATAAGGTGAACGACTGACAGCCAAGGAGCTTATATAAGTTGTAATGGGTGCTTTTTTTTTCTTCGCATAGGATACGCATCCCTATTTTCACGCTATTATTCACCTATATCTTTTTCCTCACTTATTCCACATCTCGCCTTGCCACCGGTCGTTCAATTATCAACTGACGTGCTACACATTTGTAGCGCGATTAGCAGGATATTTTTTCTTCCTTCGAGAAAAAGGAATCACTTACTACTCCAACCGTAAACTTGCTCGAGGTTATAACGACCATGCTACCCGTAAGCGCATTGCGCCGCCCGAAAGTTCGCGTCTGATAAGAACACTGTCAGGGGCAAGAACGCACGCGTTGCTTGTGTGTTACGTAATCCTGCTACTTCGGTAAACACAGAATGGCTCCGCAGTGAGCCGGACGTGCTCTCCTAGAGTCGCAACTTGGCAAACTACAAGAAGTGGAAAAGTGTGGAGGAGAGTACATGGATCACGTCCTCCTCCTTTTCACATGGTTCCGAAAAGGTGCCTTGTTCTTGTAGGGGCGAGCTCATTACGATGCTTCGGGCATCCGCCCGATTTATTGTCGGGAATGAATCTGGCGACTGAATATATACATACGCATATGTTGCTGCAGAGATTAGCCGAGCTTGCGCACGCGCGTGTAGATAAGAGTCGTTAGAGTGAGATTGAGTGAGTACACGCGGCTGGGCCTGCTGGTCGCGGGGGGACACGCACGCAAGCTGCTTGGATTGCACGCGCACACGCGGAGTCAAGGCAGCTGCATTTCAATGATCATATACCGGAACGCTCGAGGCGAAAGCAACTATCCCCCCCCCCCCCTTTGTTCCTTGCTGCTTCTTCGCTTTCGAGAGTTATTTCTTTCCGCTCACTTTTGCGTTATATATCTACCGACAACTCACGCCTGCTCCTCTTTCTACTCACACTCGTGGTACGTGAATACGACAGTGAGCGCCGCAGCGGTGTTGAGGCGCGCGGTGAACGTGTAATTTTGCTCACGTACACACGCTTCCCACTGAGCTAGAAGCACTATGCAATGAAAAGATTCTCTTACAGGCCTCATTTGTCTTTACGTGTCAGTTTTTGTGGCCATTGTACATGGTGTCCCGGCTACTTTGGCCATGGTTTAAAAATGTGCCAAAGCACTTCCGGAGGATGCTGTTGCTGCTGCAGATGATGGTGATTTATTGGCATTTCCTTTGAAACGGGGAGGCGACAAATAGTCACGTATAGCCTGCTTGAGTTAATAAGGTATGTTATACATGCTTTTCACTCAATCATAGCCAAACAGGGCAAGCGCTACTTCAAACCAAATATTATCGCTAAGCAGACGCCACGCTAGCCCACACCGCTGGGAAAGAAAGCTCCACTAAAACTTTACAATAAAAGTTTTCTCTCTCTCTCTCTCTCGGAAAAACACGTCTATTTATCAGTGGACTCAACTCAAAAGCAAAGTACGCCATTCCAGACCTCCGCAAAAGTTTACGAAAGTTGTAAAAGTCATTTGTAACACGGCTATGCTAATAAAAAGCACAAAAAATAACGAAAAACTTTGAAAGTGCAAGATTTATCGAAACCAGCTCTAGCTCAGCCCTTTCTCATGTGGGTTACTGATAGTGTTGGATTTGCAGAGAAAAACGACTTATCGAGATATGCTGCTTC
The DNA here is from genome assembly GCF_038994185.2 of Dermacentor albipictus. Lineage (NCBI taxonomy): Eukaryota > Metazoa > Arthropoda > Arachnida > Ixodida > Ixodidae > Dermacentor > Dermacentor albipictus. Next base: position 60,032,053 of record NC_091823.1, read on the forward strand.
ACTTGTGCGATGGTTAATCTGGGTCCGGCTGACACACGTGCAACCATATTTTGTTAATGTACAAAGAACGTAGAAAGCAACGAGGCAACCGCGTAGGTGGCGTGGATCAATTGACAGTTATCTCGGCAGTTACTTACAGGCGGAAGCAGCGCATTCGCGGAGAGCGCTGCATTGCTGAAGCCGCGTGTTCAGTCTCTGCAAGAGTTCCGTCTAGGACTGGAACCTCGCGTTCCTACTTCAGAGGCGTCGGACCGTCGCATAGATTGTCGTCGAAGGGCCAAGGTCCCTCAGAACGACATTCGCACAAAGTGTATGCAACGAGGTTGAATGTCCGAAAACGGAGTCACCAGGGTGCTTACGTACCTATATTAACCATGTCTCTAACAACGTGGCCTCTTCTAAATTGTATTATTTATACTTTCCTCACTGACGTCGCAGCACCCGAGGCATATACGTCACAAGACTGCTGCTTAAAGACCGTCCTCGAGCAATTACAGTCACTTCGCTTAATCCATCCCCTACCACCCGTGCGCTTAAGTGTCTGCCACTGAAGAACGCTCGACCGCCACGCGTCGCGCGTCCTCGACACGGTCTACACGGCGCTTCCAACCCGAAGCAAGGGCAAAATCCGTACGGCGCATAGCGGTAGCCACAGCCTTTATGCATATTCCGTCTTCGGGAGCACATGCGCGTATATATGCACACAGCCGTCGCGGCCAGAGAAAAAAAAACCACTAAGACCTCCGTTCTTCCCCACCTCCCTCTACCCGTGCGAGCGGAAAAACTTTATGACTAGGAAGCGCGTTGCCGCCGCCAGAATGATGCCCGAACGACGGGCGGTGATTCAACGCGCACCCTCCTCCGCGAGGAGATCCCAAGGAAGCAAAACAGTCGCCGCCGCCGTTGCGTCGTCATCGGCAGAGGCTGGCCGCCGTCTGCAGCGCCCCGTGCACATTGAAAGGCGGTTGTTGCAGACTCGTGGCCGCTGCCGAAGCGCTTTGAAAGGAGTCTCGCACAGAAAGCGAGAGCGCGGCGTACAGTTCTCGTACACTCCTTCCCTTTAACTCACAAATGGGCGACCGTGGTTGACGCGCCCGCTTCCAAGGTTAGTGTGCGAAGGATGCCTGATGAAGGCCCCTCCGGAACCTGTGGTCGTAAAGCAAGAATCGTAATTTGCCGTTATGCATTGTCCTCCCCCTTGTGCACGGCCAAAGCGCTGACGCGCCCCAGTTCGATCAGCGTTCGGCCCACGAAGGGCAAAGCGCCGATGAGGCACGGAGGAGGACGGGCGCGTCGCGCGCATATGCGCAGTTAATGCGCCGCTAATGACCTTCGGCCCTGCAATACGGGCCGTTCTCGACCCCACAGCACGCAGCAGTCTCGTGGGATGAACGTTTCGCTTCCTCTTCTCCGATGCGTCCTTTCGTCGGCGCGTAGAATTCAGTTTCGACGTGGAATGGGTCTGATGGAGGCGGCCGAGGCCCCAATCGCTAGCGCGTTACCATTTGCGGTTCGGAATTTTTTTCAGTCTGCTTTGCCGTGCTGTGCACTGATGCGAGGGAATGAATGAACGCTGTATACAAGAATGCGTGCACGTGAGAGAGACTGAAAAGAGGTAGGGGGGTCAAGCCAACGTGCGTCCGGTTTGCTACCCTATGCAGGGGGATCGGTATTGCTGGAAGAAAAACAGAGAAATGAATGAGTGTGGATATTGGTGATGCACTGATTCTGACCACGAGGAAGTGAACCGTTTTTCGTTAATCGTTCGATTTTAGGCGCTGTCATTACCTGACAGCGCCATTATTTGACGGCACTGTCAAATATCTTACAAACCGGATTGTCACTTACTGACACTTTAATTTGTCGCGTTTTCATTGCACAAATATATTTAGGATGTCTGTAAGCTCTACAAGTAATTCTAGTACACTGCTTGGCCGGTTTACGGATGTTTGGTTTCTAGTGGACAGGGTGCGTTTATGCAACTCATGTACGAATAGCAGGCTGTTGACTGCCAAAGCGATAGCTCGCGTCCTTGTGAAGCTGCTGCATTGTTTGGCGGCTTTTACTGCCTGCTTCCGTCATCATGTACATCTGACTGGACATTATTATTATTATTATTATTATTATTATTATTATTATTATTATTATTATTATTATTATTATTATTATTATTATTATTATTATTATTATTTATAGACGGCCTTAAAAAAGTTGTTTACGCGTGTATCTCTTTATTTTGGTCCATTTCCTGCCTCTATATTTCGAAGCGGTTACTCATCGACGGAGTTAATGCAACAATTATCTTCCAATTCTTTTCTGTTTTGTTCCAATTCAGAGGTTCGAGCAGCGCTGCGCATTGGGCATCACCGGGAACGACGGGTTGGTAGGTATGGATGGCATGAAAGGAGCCGAAACGAGCGAAAGCTGTTTTAACAATTTACCAGCGCCGATTGTCTACTGCGCGTTGAAAACAGTCGACTTAAAGTCCATAAATCTTCAGTAGCGTTGATGTAGGCTGTTTAAATTAATGTAGGTGGTCATCCATATGGCAGCCCATGGCTTCTGTCGTGCGCGCGGAGTGCAGCCGATTTATGGACAGGGGAGACGGGGGGGGGGGGGCACTGCTGTCTGAGAAAATTATAGCCCCCTTGCGTAAATGTAGCACTTTTCTTGCAAAAGAAGTGCCTGATTAATTTTTATTTTTGTACACATGCATAAAATATTGCTTAATCGGGAACAGTGGATAACTATCGAACCCGGTCGGCTGTTTATTTGTGCGTCTTCTCTACCTTCGTTACCATTATTTTTACTGTCATTTTCTCTTCGTTGTAACCCTGTTTCTCCCTAACCCCCCTCCCCCCGACTAGGGTAGGAAACCGGAGACGTGCGTCTGGTTCTCTCTCTCTTTTCCTCCCATCACGACTACCTAGGGTATGCATTTCAAACCCAAAGTGTATTGAGGCTGTATTATTTACCTCACAAACACGATCAAGACGCCGGATAACGATTACGGTGTTTCACACAGTCGCGATGCTTTCAACCAACCGGCCAACCAAATAGTTGCTCTGATACCTACTTTGCCTTTGGTCTCTTATTTACTCTTTGTTGCTCCTTAGTTTCGTCCACCGGTTTTCATTGATATCAGGTATATGTGCACGCAGAACTTGTCAGAACACACACACTCACACACGCAAACATAAAAAAATAACGGGGAAACCAAAACAAAAAGAAAAGTTTTGCACACATAGGTGCGCAGCCACAAAATAAGTAGGCGCATGCGTGCATATAGGCGGCGCGTATGCAAGTGATTCGCGGTGGACTTCGCCTTTCTTTACCTCAGAGTATAAGTGCCCTGTTATACGAATTTAAAGCGCACGCCTGTACTCCGTACTCAGCATTTTCGTCCACTCTCACCTTCATAAAAATTCCGTGCTATCCTGCGGGTGGGGTTAAGCACTCGAATATAGCGTGAGGCGCCCCCCCCCCCCCCCTCCTCTTGTGCCTTTTTAACACACACACACTCTCTCTCTCTTTCTCTCACGAAGGAGCAGCCTTGAGCGCGTAGCGACGCTTGAAGCCGAAGCAGAGAAAACCAAACGAGACCTTACGAGAACCGTTGCTATATACAAGGAAAACCAGTTTCACTTACGCCCTGCACTGCACGACCTGAATTCGGCATTCCAGACAGTTCGCTTTGGGCTGTCTTAAGGGAAATGTGAAGAAACCCGACTTCCTGATTGAGACCTTCTCGCTCGTGACAGGCGTCCACGCAACATTTGTGACGATGGTGCGGTTTTTCTCCTTTTTCCTCTTACGTGCGGCCTTGCGTCAATGCTGTAGATTTAGTTTTGTTTCGGTGTGGGACCAAGCAGTCAATGGCTTTCTTTCAGTAATGTGGGATGGTATTGAATGCTTATATTGATGAGGAAACACGCAAGTACGGCGTTGTCGCTATAGGAAGGGGATGGGATTCCAACGCAATGGGTTACAGAACGAGAGTCGATCTCGTCTAAACATAGGACACGGATGTTGAAGGGAGATAATTGCGCCTACATTGCCCCGAAACGCTCTGAAGGAGGAGAAATACGGCCCGGAAGCACCTACTTATTTATTATGTGGTGTATCTGATGGTACCTATCTGGTGGTACTTATCTGGTGGTAGCAGGTCTATAGAAGATTGCCTCCTTTGAATAATTCATCGTTGATGAGCTCGAAACTATGCTAGCTCCGGCACGCTCGTCATTTAGGCTTGCAAGGCGCGTATGTTAAACCTAACACGGTGTACTTGTCATCTCCGCGTTCGCGCTACTGTTTAGAGGCACTTTACTACAGTGTATTCGTGAACCCTCGTTCTGCGAATACGAGGCAAACGGACTAACTTCTCACGTGTTGGGGCAGCGTTCAACCTGTAGCGGTGCTCTTTAGTGGACAAATTGTGAGGTTGAATTCACCCGCCAAGTTTTCAGCCATTGTAGATGACTGACCATGATTGTTCCCGGTTGACTACCCTGCACTGTGTGAGAGCAGAATAGAGAATGAAGGTGCGGAGAAACCAGGAAGGCGCTGACTAATGCGTGTCCAATTCGCCGAAGTTAAGAGGTGGTCTCGATGCTGTCTGCAAGAAATCTCAGAACCCTAGATGGGCCTCTATAACTACTCTATTGCTGACTAAGTGGTTCATACTGAGCAGGTAAAGCAGTGCGCAGTATACGAGGGTGGGTAGAAAGATGGGACAGAGCGCAGTGCTCTACGCTATTCGCCGTCTTTCTTTTTGCCATTGTATTTCGCGCAGTACGTTACCTGTTCAGTATGAACCTCCCCAAATTTTTGTCTCTATGAAAGTTTGAAAGAAGTGGCTTAGGTTATAGTGGGGACAGAAGCTCTTTGCGCGTGTATATGATGAAAATGACATCTTAACGCCTTTTTGTAACCAGAAGTGCTACGTGAGCCCACAGTATCAGTCGTTTCTATCAGAAATCAACAGAAATTCGCAAACACAACGTACTCCCACAGACGAAATGGCAAACTTTGATGGAAACAGACGAGATGGAAACAAAAGAGGCCAGTGTTCAGTGGAAGCCGCAACGATTTATCAAGAAGAGTACAAATGATAGATAGTTCAGTATATTCCGGCGGGAATATTTGTTACCGCTTTATGTGACGTCAGCAACGAACGAAGCTACAGCGCCATGTCCGTTCTCTAAAGGCGGCAGACACATTGCTTATAGTTGTAGCTGCATCGGCTGTATCAGCACTGTCTTTGATGAAGGCGATGCAGTGGACCGCAAACCGTTGAAATACAGTAACACGTTCATTTTCGATTAACGCAGATAAGGCTGTATAGGCATAGTAAGGCCACGTTTTTTCTTTAGCAATAGAAAATGGCATATTGATTACGTGCTTGCCGATAGACATAATCAAGAACCCATCGGAGAATCGAGAGTTCCACATCTGCTAATGCTTCACAGTAAGAGATCTTGAACTTAATAGCGACCCAACTTGGTAGAGTAATAACTGCGCCAGTGAAGTTGGTCGCAGGCGTAGAGCCGGCCATCCGTGTAAACGTGCCGGTGGTCAGAGTACGTCGTTCGCCACTTTCCCCTCGTGAGAGGCTATAGCGAGGGGCATTCCGTACATGGAACTTTTTCGACTAGTGTGACCTCTTCACAAATGTACAGCACAAGTCTTTCATTTCCTTTCCTGCTGACATGTTCGTCGTCCGCTAATAAAATCAAGTATATCGCGTACCCAATGTCTCGACAACTCAGCTCTAAGGACGAGTATAATACTAGACAATAAGCAGGTTTTGCTCTGTTCGCTCTTTGTGTAAAGACGGCAAAATTTAGTAACATGCTTAGGAAGCCACTGGCACGAGAGGCGGCCTTCCGCAACCAATACTTCGACACCTTCCCCAATTTATCCAACATTGTCAGGAAATCCAGAGCTAACCAGTTTGTCATTGCTCTTGGCACACCTGATTACACGGCTTCATGATGTGCACCAGTGTTTTTATCTCAAGTTGTTCAAGCAAGTTGTCCACACATTTTGATACAGCTACGCCTCCGCGCATGAAAAGTGTTTCGAGGGCTCCAATGCGTTAGTGATTTAACATTGCGTTCAAACCTCCTAGAAATTCAAGCTATTTTGTCTGAGTAGTGGTAGCGATGGCCAAAGCTCCAGTGCTGACAAAGCAAATAACTTCCGCGTTTACTGTCGGGAAACTTCGCGAATGCTTGTGGTTGTGTGCTTTTTCTGCGCTCATGTACACTCACCCTATTCAATCATGCCTCCTTTCTAATTTCCGGCATCAGTGAAACATATGACAGTGATTGTATAAAACGAATGGAAGGAATATCACTGAGTGAAGACGGATGGCTGGAGGAGTTTCGCAGCACGTCCTCTTTCTAGCAAAGCAATGACAACAATTTCCAGTCTAATAGAATTTTGCCAGAGTGCCAATTCTCATTCCGCCGTGCAAGTGCTTCCTAAGTGAAGAAGAATCGGGAGTGTTAATGCCGAAGGCCGCCAGCACCGATGTTGACCTGCGCACAGTCTTTCGTGCATGGCTTGTGGATATATAGGTACATGCACGGTAGAACGTATGATCACTTGGTTTTACAATGGCAAACCTCGAAAAGTCATCACTGTGTGCTGCTCAAGCAAGTTCTATCAGCTTTGTCTTTCTCGATCTTCCCTAACTGACTTGTGCCGAAAAGCCAGAGCTTCAATGCAATATACAAAGCCCACAAAGCGTTTGGGGAATTCTTATGAGTCGTGGTAACCCACTTTCCTCTACAGCGATCCATCCGTGTCTCTTGATACAATGTGTCTTGTGCGGTGTCTTCCCGCCTTCTCTCTTTCTGTCTTTTTTTCTCTCCTTTTCAAGTGAGCCGGCGTGATGTCCCTTTCAGGAGATGATTGCCAGTTCGATTTCTCTTTTCTTATTGACCGTTTACCTGTTTCCACTTAGTAAAAATTACACCAATTAATAGCAAGGCTTGGAAGTTATTGCTGTTATGATTTGGAACATCTTCAAAGCAGCTTGTTTTCTTCTATATTTCTCTAGAGGTTCAAGCTTTCTGGCTTTCAGCCTGAGGACAAGAATTACCCGCTGGCCCTTGGTGATATACCGTGCTTATTCTCAGCGCCTACTTTCAGTCAGCCTAGCTTTGGAACAATTATTTTCGAAGGAGGCGATTGTAGCAACTATGCAGTAAGCTGGCTGGACTTTGCCGTGATGTTCTTGTCATCAAACACACGAATAGAGATAGATAGATAGATAGATAGATAGATAGATAGATAGATAGATAGATAGATAGATAGATAGATAGATAGATAGATAGATAGATAGATAGATAGATAGATAGATAGATAGATAGATAGATAGATAGATAGATAGAGAGAGAGAGAGAGAGAGAGAGAGAGAGAGAGAGAGAGAGAGAGAGAGAGAGAGAGAAGTCTCATCCCGAGCATATTGAGTCATTGCAGATCGCGAGCGCTTTGCTTTTCCGCTAACCAGGCTTGCTGACCCTTAAAATGTGATCAACCGCCAGCAGGCGAGACGCATTCAAAAGAAGAAAAAAAAAGCCGTTGGGATAGATCAGGTACCGGCATGGCATTTACGTAAATTGTACGGAAGGTGATTTCGTAAGCAGAAAGGACGTATAGTAGTTGCACAGTCCACGCCTGGCCTGCACGAAGTCTGTTAGCAATTGGTCAACGGGCTTACATAGTTCATCGTTTGTACGAAAAGCAGGGAAAGACCTCATTTAAGTGCGCGGTTGAGTGCAGCCGCTTATCCTTGGCGCTTAATCGCTTCCGCACTACGACACATTCGCAACAACGACGGCAAAAATAAAGGTGTATCGCGTATGCAGCTTTATACAATGGTATACCATAAAAGGGCCAGTCACTTCTATTTTATTCACCCGTTCATTTGTTCAACCTATTGTACTTAGACTGAACTGCGTTGACTATTTGTTGTTTTGTCTTTACATGTGTCGCAGGGTAAAATTCGCTAGTATACGTGCACAAAATGAGACTTGTGTTTTACGTACAACTGCTTATCAATGCATAGGCTTTTTTCGAGCGTGCTACCGTGCTAGTATGACACGTCTTCATCTCTATACCATCACGCCAACAGCCAGTACATGCCTCCGCTTATATTCTAAGAAGTGTGATAAGAACAGCGGTGCACATTTTGAAGTCATGTATCAGATGTACCAAGAGCAATGACCCACTGGTTAGCTCTAGATTTCCGAACAATGTCGGATAAATTAGGGAAAGTGTCGAAGTATTGCTTGCGGAAGGCCAACTCTCGTGCCGGTGACTTCCTAAGTATGTCACTAAATGCTGCCGTCTTTACACAAAGAGTGAACAAAGCAAGACCTGCTTATTGTTTAATAATATGCTCGTCCTTAGAGCCGAGTAATTGAGACAATAAGTGCGCGTTATACCTGGTTTTATTAGGGGACGACGAACATGTCATCATGAAAGGAAATATTAAAAATTCATAGCTTAGCCTGTGAGCGGGAATATTTTTGTGGGAAACACATGCCAATAATTTCTGAGATAGCGTGAAAAATAATTCTGATTTGAAAATATGGAAGAGTCTATGGATGCATTTCTGTAGGGCAACTGTGCTTATCGAACGCTGAATAATGTGCAAAGTGCATCAGGGCAAATTTACGTAAAATTTTCTTAATTTTTTATCATGCGCCGATCACGACTTACAGATCCTGGTGATAACGTAGGCGGAGCGTCACTCAGATCACTTATGAAGAACAAGAATGAATAACGTTAAAATAAAATAGTTACGCTATCCCGGCTCAAGGTTTGCTGTTTCCATGTCGTCTTACGTTAAATACTATTCGTATTCGCAATAATTGTAGTTGCCCCGTAGCGTTATGCGTTAGAAAAGCGTTAGAATGAAGGGAACGGTAGAGGTAACAAAGAAGGCTTCCGTGTAGAAAGCAATATCTGAGCGCAAGGAAGGGCAGTGAAAGTAAAGGAAATACCCTGTTCTGCTTGCAGGTATGCTCAGAAAATGTACTTTCTCTTTCTTCGCCTTGTCCTACCTACATATAATTGCTTTTATGAAATTCGTTGTGCAGTAAAGCTGTGGCAAATGTCCATTCTAAGAATGTACACGTATGTTTTTGGAGTCGGGCGATATAAAATGAGATCGTCGGTGCAGCGACAATGCCTCAGCCAGCGGAACCGTAGAATTAGCAACTCTTTCATGTATGGTGTGTTCCAGCTAACGTTAGCCAAGTTGCTCAACCAAAAAAGAAGATAAAGCTATGCTAGATGCAATCGCAAGACCTGCGGTGTTCAGGCTCCAGACCTGTGACAGCCGAACGCCATAAGGTTTTATAATTGTATCTTGCGCCGTGTTTTTTAAACTGTTATTTTGTTTTCGACGAGCAGCTTGGCTAAGGTTAGCTGGGGCACACGGTATGTGCAAGCACTTCGGTAACGTACTGCAGATAGGTTAACTCCACCGCAGGGCTTTGTACGATATTCCCCGATTGAAGCTAAGAGAAAGATAAAACTGCACAAACGCAGTCACTGCATCAAAACAAGCATATACTCAAAAGGCACGGCAGGGTTCTTTCGAAAATCGTAAGATACGTCTAAACGGAGAGGGCCGCTTTTGTGTTCCCGTGAGCGACGCAAGGGCTGATATCCTCGCCTGTTACAGGCGACCATATATAGTCGTCCGTAAGTGCTATAGCACTCGAGCAATACGCACGACCCCAATTTGACGCTAACCGTGGAGCGATATCTCCACTACCGCGGCACACATGCATTTTACGTATTACGTAAAGGTGACTTTGGTGAGGCAGACTAGTTGTCGAGCCGTCAGGAGGTGTTCGCTTACTGTATAGAAGTTGCGAATCCCTACTTGTTTATCTCTCCTCCTTCCGAACGCCCGTTGTTTTTGTTTTTTTTTAATGCCCACTGAAATCTCAGAGTTTGGGCACTTTGTTTTACGATGTTCGTTATCCAGTTGGCCAGTAAGTGTCCTAATCTCACGCCTTCCCTGAGTCATATGGGATGGAGGCAAGATATGCCCCTATCTGGATTTCGCTCGGAGAAGGCTTCGTTCCGCCCACGACGTAAACAGACTGATGGGGATGACCGGCCCCGCGAGGCCGGAAATCGAATCCGCGACCTCGTGCTCAGCAGCAAAACGCCGTATAGCCGCTTGAAAAAAGCAGTAAAGCGCGAAGTCTAAGATAGAAAGAAAGACATTGGGGTGGGGAGGAAGAAATAAACGAGGAAGGCATAACTTGAAGAATCGCTGCTTTCGCCTGCCGTCGCATAAAATGACCGATACAAGAAGTGATCGCGAGCACGAGCGCGCCCGCCTTGCGTGCATGTAGCGTGCTCCCGTTTTTCGGGGCCAACGCGTCGCCGTCGTCGTCGTCGGCGGCGGTTTGTGGGGCGTGTCCACGGGGACGTTCGCTGGAACTAGCTGCGGCGCTAAAAGAAGAGCGGCTGCCTGTAATGAGCGCTTGTTTTTTTACTTTTCCCGAAGAAGACGAAGGAGTCTACCTTTCTTTTTATAGCGGCGCCTCGGGCAACGTATCGCGCGCCGCAGAGAGAAGGAAAGGAGGAGAGAAACGGCCGAATGGTGCTACACAAAACAGCCGCTCCTGGTGCTCTAGGCATGCCGTCCGTAGTACGTGGAACGGGTAGTATCTCTCTGCACGGAATGGTCGCTTTCCCTGGGCGCGAGGGACTGGCCGAGTGCTTCTCTCTCTCTCTCTCTTTCACGCCGTCTGGGCTTGCGTCCTAGCGATAGCCCGCGGTGCGAGGCGGCCGCCGTACGTACGTACTTTCGGCCGTCACGAAAATGACTGCGAGGAAAAGAAGATGTTTCAGCTCAAGCAAACAGAAGCGCAGGCCCTCTGCTTTGTAGGGGAAAAAAAGAAAAAAATACGAGAAAGCTCTTCATTTGCTTCGCATGGTTCGCGATGCTCACTATTGTGTAAAGGACATATCTAAACAATGATGTTCTACCTTTGTGCTCGCTAACGCCGCGCAAAACGCCAATGCGGGGGCCTGCGGCTTCGTCAAGCTGTCCATGTGGCAGCTTTTTCTGCATGCTGCTCGCGTCATGTACTGATGCAAATAAACATCATTGTCATTGTCATTGTCATTGTCAAAAAATAACAAGAAAACGGCATCTTTAACAGGCACCCGTTTCGCTCTTACACAATCTCCGACGTTTTCTATTTCTTCCTTTTTATGAGCTTTTCTGCCTTTCTTCTTGTTATCCTTTTTCTGTGTTCTTTTACAGTGAAGAATAATTTTCGCGTCTACGGTACCCTCTGTTGAGAGATGTATTTTTTTCTCCAGTATCCTAGGCTCGCTTCGCGCATGCATACCTCTCTGTGGGCGTGAGTTGCCACCCTTTTCTTTGCGTTCTCCTTTGTCGTCATACACAGTGCGTCTTGACCGTTGGTTTCGTGCTGTTGCTTCTTTTGTCGCTGTCGCTGTACTAGCTGCGTTGCGAACAAGCGAGTGCTTCTCGTGGACGCCTCATCAAGTGTGTGAGGACTGCATACGGCGCCACGAATTGAGATGCCTCTAGCGGAGTTTATTGCTCGAGGGAAGAATTACTCATCGTCGTGACCTCGCGATTCGAGTGCGTTACCTTATAGTGGCCGCATCTCTGTCCCGGATGACTGCACCGCTGTGGCAGTTTAGAAAACAGTGTTGCGTGAGTCGAATTACAGTGTTATTGCGTGCAGTAAAAGTTACAGGAAGTTCGTCTGGGCCTCCAGCCTTGCGCGCTCGCATGTATATGCAATAAAGACTAGTCACTGTGCACAATCCTGGAAGCAACCTGGCAAGTGGCAAGGTCCCGTAGCCCTGCTGTAATGTTCTTGTAGCCTGTCCGATGCTGTCCGTGAACAAGAAGCAGGCTCGTTTTCATCGATACCTAGCGCTCGCTTGTGTCACTTCAAAAAGGGAGACAAGAAGCTCAGCTTTTAAGCATTTATTAACTGCAGAAATATTTGGTACTTCTGATTACTGCTGTGGTCTGTCACTTTATTTCGGTATGTGCGAATTGAGAGGTGACGTATTGTTTGAAACGTATTCATCTGGCCACAGTTCACATGCGAGAAATATGTCATTACTTGTCAAGTGAAGTTCAGTAAGAGTGTCGCAAGTATTGTCGACCTATAAATTATGTGATGGCATAGTGGTGTATAGTTATGTTATTATTATGCGTGGCCGTCGTGGCCACTGTTCTGCATTGCGTGAGGTTGCTGCTTTGGGCGCTACGCTTGTTTGTTTGTTTTTTTGACGCGCAGACATATTGCCTTTAACCGTACCACTTTATACCATGGTAAGTCTCGAAGGACAAATAAATAGTGCATGAAGTAGGCAGATCAAGTTGGCGCGCCGTGGTTGCAGAGCCTATACTCTGGGTACTTCGGAGCAGCGGAAGTTCTGCAGAAGCTGCCCTGTGGCACGTACTAGTCGCGCGCGCGAAGGCGGCGGTGGCCTTCGAAATTGCTAATTAACAGCACAGGTACGCATCCTTGGCAGGTTTCGTGTTGACTTAATCCTCCTTAACGAATAAATTTTGTTAAGAAGTGAGATAGGAGAACGAGTTTGGCAGTACGGTTTTCTTACTCTTCGCCGGTGTAAGCTGGTTCGAAGTTTGCGCCTCTCTATATTAGCCGCTGTAGTCTACAAGTGGTTGAAGTCGAAGTTTGTGTGCGTACACGTGTTACTTCTAGCTAGTTCAAGAATTCAGATATGCATAGTTGAAATGGAGGAGTAGTACGTGGTGTGTGCTTGTCGCAGGCACACCTATCCGTGCAAAACCAGCCGGCAGTTGCTACTCTCGAGTGCCCCTTACCAAGCGAGGTATAGAGTCTGAAGCCTATTACAACACATTACAGTTCTGTAAGACTCACCTAGAAGACGGATTTGAACCGGAACGCAGCGGTCTTGGCGCTCATTTATAGTTATCGGCCGTTGAAATAGCTCAGGTGCTCCTAAGTTAATTTTTATGATTTCTTTCTATTTGTACCTTTCATTCTTCTTTCTTTTTCCAGCTGGCAACGGAGGCGCCCCACATCTGTTGACAATTCAAAGTTTGCAAAAGCTGGTAGAACGGATTCTCGTTTTAATGCCTTTTGTATATCACTGACTTTTACTTTTAAGGAATCCCTCGCAAACCAGTGCCCCCCCCCCCCCCCCCCCCCGCTCCTCCGCACCCCTACCTCTGCATCATTTCATGGGTTCCTAAAGCGACTGCGACTCGACGAATCCTGGACGTCGGGCGCATGGCGTGCACCGATATAGAAAGCACCCGAGACAGTCTTGTGTCTCGCGTCGGCTCGTTTCTCATTGGGCGCACCGCTCGCGCCGACGCATTGTCCTTGTTTCCGGAAGTTTCACACCCAAGCTGGGGCTGCGGCCGGAGGAAACGTGGCGAGACGCGCATAAAAGGAAACGCGTCAAGGCTTGTCCAGAAACTCCGGCGCTTGGCTGGGTTCACTAGACACGCCAGTTTCGTCGAGGGAAAGCGAAGCCTTTAAACTTTCCATTAGCGGTGAACGCTTCGAACCCTCGCGCGAATTCACTTGCGACGAGTCGCGCGTGGCATGGTTCTTTCGGTTCGGTCAACGTTGGCATAAAAAAAAAACAAAAAAAAACAATTATACTAAACAAATCGATGAACAGAAGAACTAAAACACCGAGGGAAATTTAGAGAGGAGTGTGGTTTTCCGGTGGCTTAAATTGCCGATAAAACGTAAAACGTAAACAGACAAATCAACACTAGCAAGGGCTGAGGACCTATTTGATACTGCATCACTTCTGGGAAGCAGCGCGAATCGGCACACGTGACAGAACAGTTGAAAGACGAAGACAAGACTAAAAAAAAAGAACAGTAAGAAACTAGTCTCGTTCAGGCCAGGTGTCAATATGCAGGTTGAATCAAGTAACATACACACAATTTCAAACGGTAACAAAACGAAACAAAGGACAGGGAAGCTTTATGACCTAACGCGCTCTATGTGGTTCCTATAGGCACCTGATCAAGCTTCGAGAATTTTGTGTTCACCTAAATGAAATAATCAGCAAGGAGAGTGTTACGTATTATTACTTTATACAGGGAATGTGACAATATTATATGCGTTTCTAGAACATGTAAAAAAAAAAACAGTTTCAGCACGCTATACCTTTTGAGCGGCATCCTCTCTCGAGGTTAAAATGAGGTCCTCGCCACTAAATAAAACGCCGTGGTCTGTGGTTCAAGCGCCAGAGTAGTGCCGCTATTAACATATGCCCTGTGCCCAAAATAAATGTGCTTCATCGTTAACCCGATGCTTTCATATATGTAATAATAGTTTTTTTTTAATGCGGTCACTACACTTCTGCTAATACCGACCCTGGCGTCTAGAATGAGCGCTAGTCAGGTTGCGAAAGTTTGTGACTAATCACTTTGTGACAGCGATAAGTAATTAGTTCGTAACAGCCGAAAAGTCATTTAGGAAAGTCAAGTTTTCAAGAGCCTCGGCGTCGGCTATCGATTTGACGTGCACGGGTAACGAATGTAGCGGCCACCTTGAATAACAGTGACCAGTCATATTTATGATGCGCTGGAGTGGCCATTACTCGTGCATAATTAATTCCTTCGTAACGCATTCGATGAAATCACAGGTATCTGTAGTGCGCAAGCGCAATTCCAGATCTTCTTTTGCTGTCATTTCACGAGCTTTCTTTTAAGCACTGTAAAAACAGGCATGTAAAGGTAGCGCCTTGCAAACAACTGAAACTGACATTTTCTGTGTAGTAAATTCCTAGCATTGCCGTATTGGCTGCGACGTCATAAAACTGGTAAATAAAGATGGCTACTATATTGTCATTACTAGTGAGGCACGAAAGGAAAATACCGGTGAAAGTACCGGATGCTTCTTCAAGCGTTGCGAGGAAGTGTTGGTTTCCACACCATAATGGATTGGCTATTTAATCCTTTTTAAATACTGAGCGTTAGCTACGACACCCTGCATATGTCATCCTTCAGCTGTGGTCCGCAGCACAGAGTAGCCAGCCGGTATTCACACGATGATGATGATGATGATGATCTCATATTATGCCTCATACGCACACTGGGAGATTGGCCAAGAATTGCGTGCTGAAGCGATTGCCTATTCTTTTGAAGTGTTACTTATTCGATGAAAAAAAAAGAAAGAAAGATAAGGAAACATACAAAGACTAATAAATTACAAGAGAACAATCAAAAAGTTATTCGTTTTGTTGACTTTATGCAACCGCAAAGGGCATCAAACACATCCCTGTGGCTGACCCCTATAATTGACGCACTGAAAGATAGTATGATTTCTGATGATAACGTTAACCCTAATTTAGCAAGCGGAAGTTCCAGATGTCTTGTTCTTAACAATTTGTATAGCCGACATACCAAAACGTAGTGATCTAATGATGCTATTTATTGGCAGTATGGACACATCGGCGATAGCGTCAGATCAGTCCTGTGTAAATAAAGGTTTAATGGAGGGATGACATGGCAGCGTAATCTCGTGATCACTGCTTCTGATTGTCTTGATGGGCACCACTGGATTTTTCACGGAAATTTTAGGTGCTGATATTCTGTACATGTTGTTATTGATTCATTGACATCTCTATGAATTGAATATTTTCTATATCTAATTGCTGTTATGCGCGCCACTACTGGAATAACCGGCATTATAGGTCCACTCAGGGATGCTCGCGCTAATGAGTCTGCCATTTCATTTGAATGTAAGCCACAGTGGCCAGGTACCCATAATAGTTTTAGAGAATTCAACTGTGGAGGAACTAATGTTAGAGACGTCTTTAGAGTTGCGGAATTGGATGAAGCTGTAAGCGAAGTACAGACCGAATGGGAATCTGTATTCACACAGGCGTTTAAGCTCTTCGTCTTTTACTCTTTTTCTCCTCGTCCTTCAACTGTGGATTAAAATCAAACAGAAAATAGGAAATCAAACAATACATTATTTGAGCGAAATCATATCTTGACAACAATTCAATAATTCAGTAACTAGTAGCACCTTCTTTCGCCGTTCGCTCTTCTGTCGCGTCTGTCCGGGCTCAGTAACATAAAGCTATGTCAATCTGTTTCTGTTCTTTTGGATTTGTTAGCCCTCCATGAATGGCCAAACATTTTTGGGTCAACACGCACTTCGCCAGTCAGTCATGGAATATCACCAAAACCGCGACAACTCCCCACCTCAAGATAACGTGTACGCACTCATTATGCATGATTAGACTGAATAAAAGAATAATAGTTCTTTCCGATTCTACGTCTTTGTCACCATTAGCCTTCCGCGATTGGTGAAAACGACGTGCGCCTTTCTGTCACGCAACATTACAAAACCGCGGGGGTCACCACGTCAAAGTGGCGGGTACGCAATAAAGATGTATTAGCATGCCGAATAAAACAGATCTTTTTTTTTGTGGGCCTCGCTATGAAAGAAATAGAAAATGGCTGTTCACTGATCGCTCAGATGCTGGATGCTGTGTACTCGTAGCTGCTGCCAAGAATTGGTTTCTTTGCGTATGATGATGATTATTATTATGGTGATTATGATGAAATGCTTTGATTAAGTTATGGCTCGAAGGCCCATTATGTGCAATAGGAAGGGAGGGAGGCGGGGGCATTGCGCACAATAAACATATTGTTGGGCATTATAACGCTGCCGAGCCTTTTAGGCACATCTATAACATAGCTTTGCCGAATCTTCTCTGAGCATCCATTCCGGGGACATTTTTTACTCCCCGTAGCACGCCGCCGCAGTCATCGACGGACTACCGCAAGCTAAGGAAGGGGAAGCGGACCAATCAGAGATAGCTGCACTATGCTCTCCACACCCGATTACCGACTTTCACTGTCATAGCTCGGTCCTACCGAAACCCTCTTCTATTCGGCGTACTGTACGTGTCTCGTCAGCCAATAAGAAAAAAAACAAGCTGTCGTGATAGGCAATGCTATACATTTCGAAGCTTGGCAAAGGTCACCTGCTACAAACCAGGACAGCGTTTGATTGGGCTGTTGAAACACCCTTGTGGGTTAGCGCCCGTGCTTGCGTCGGCGTTTACTTAAATTTGATGTAAGGAGATTGGAATAGTCAGGATGGAATAACTTTACATTAGAGCGCCCTCCATTCGCGCTCCTATTTTAGCACACGTAACGAGTCACTAATTTTGTGTTTTCTGCAGTAATCTTTCCTTTCACGCTTCTACAGTCTTAATTAAATAAAGGAAGTACTTTCAATTGTATCTTGAAAACGTTTAAAAAATATTTTTTTTTACTTATTGAGCAGGTGCTTGATTCTAGACATGATTAATTTCATAGTATTCTTGTTTTGCTTGCGAGCCTGACCTCAACCCATGCCCTTTGGCAGAAGGTTAGTTGTGACAAGGCATGCAGTGGGGAACGCGCTGGCGAGCTGGTTAGCGGGTGTTGTCTGTGCAGCATTTCACACAGTCGCAGCACCACGGTCTTCGTGACGCGTCGAGTCGGGTGCGATCGATTTCGCGCCACTTTCGTCTTCCGCGAAGCTACAGGGTTCACGGGGTCGCGCCTTTGAAGAGGCGCCGGTGTGGCGAAACCTGCCGAAGCCATCTATCCGCGCGTGACAGCGTTCCCCTGCGGCTGCACAACACACCGACGCATTGTCTTTTCCTGTCCGCGGCGCCTCGCTGGCTGCTCGTTATCGAAACCGGAGTTATTCGCGCGCGGGCACCTGGGTGACCTACTGCGCCACCTTTTGTAACAGTGTGCCACAACAATCAGCCGCTTTCTCTCATCGCCACCGTGCGTGGCCCGGACGCGCGCGGGATGGCAGCGCAGTTAAGGACCGTCCGTTGTTGCGTGAGAGTGTCCTGTTCGCCTTCCCGCCGTGGATTCGCACTCTCGTTTTCTTTAAAGCGATTTATTAACAAGTGCACCAACACGTTAAGGCTCACGACAGTGACTCTTGTTCAGCACAGCAGCGTCGTTTTCGGAAAGATCGACGGAGGCGGCGGAATTATCAACTCATAGCGACACAAGTTCAAGGCGCGGTAGAGATTGTTGAGGGTGCAGCGTCCTGGAATCAATGATAAGCATTATTGCGGCCAATCGCCGAAATTTTCGTGTACGTCAAACCGGGCAGTATGGTTTTATTCTGGCCGAATGAATAGTGCCAGTGAGCGCAACCTTGTCGTGCGTAATTAAATATTAAATCAAGGCATAAAACCCGAAACTATAGTGACGGCTAATCGATACTTCTAAACCACATAGACCTTTTAGTAGACTAGCACATGATTTCCGCATAATTTGACTACACCTAACGATAAGGAAGGACTTTTCAGGGACCCGAGTTGTCTCCTTTCTCATCTCTTCCTTGTCCTTCCCCACTCTTCGATTGCCGCTCGCTAACTAGTATTGTTTGATTGAGCCGCTATATAGGGAAGGTTGGCGGAGAGGATTGATATTTACATCTGTTTGGCTTGTAGGCTGGTGGTGAAGTTCCCAAGCTCAATTTGTGACGTCCCCGGTTAGCAAATTAACTGCCGGCTGTGTCTGTCCGAAAACTCCTGCTGTTAACGTATAACTAGGGTTGCCTTAACCGCTGTAAGTCGGTCCATGTAACACGGCTATTCAGGTCTTCCATTCTTCGACACTAATGCACTTCTTACAAGGGCCGCATTACCGGGGCTATAACGCAACCAGCGTCAACTGCCGCGAGTAGCTGTTACACGGCGGACTGAACTGCACTTCGTTTGCTTACAATGGTCACAGCTAATCGAGGCTAGGGGCGCCACAGTACATTACCAGCCCGCAAGGTGAATGAATAGTACTTTCCCCGTGATCCCACCAATGTCAAACTCTTTTACCCCCTTGAATGAAAAAATAAAAAAAAGACGAAAGGGTGAGCGTCACAGAATTGTCTCCACGAGTGTGCGCCGGTTGCCTCGACGCCGCAACGAGGGTCTTGATGCTCATTTGGGTTGATGCGTTTGCCTGGGCTACGTTATAATCACTTAATGTGCGTACATAAGTAGCAGTGGCAGACAGGCAACAAAACAGTAACGTACGAACCGTACGAGGTAATCGTGCTTGAAAAACTCGCAGGGAGCTCGGTGAGACAAAGGAGAATGTGTCTTCTGTTCGCGCGCTGTAAACAAGACTTGTGCAGACTTCTGACCTTCATGACGCCGGCTGGCGCTGAATCCAACCAGGCTTGACGGAATACAAATGGGTCTAAACAACCTGTTAGGCAGGTGGCCAACAATTACTTTTGTATATTTAGTTAAGTAATAGTTTTTTTTACCTACTTTGGCCATTCTGGATGGGTGGATAATCTTGCACAATAAGATGTAGCACATACACAGGGACCGAAGCTGTCCACTAGCACGGACCGCTAGGTGTGTGCTGGCTGTTGCCTCGCCTGGAAGAAAACAGGAGCTGTATCTGTTACGCACGTTTGAATGTGCTAAGGGGACACAAGCGGCATGTATACACTGTTATGCCTGGTGGTCCCTCAGAGCGGGGGATGCCCCACCATCGACACGAAGTTGTCACGGTTGATATTCATGCCTCATCATTCACTTCAAGGCAGCTCGCTTGAAGACAGCAACGTCGCTTCTCCTCTGAGGTCACTGATCGATGACAGGGTCATCGTCGAAAACTCCTAGGGAAGCGTCGACGCCAGGTTCAGTTTGCCACGTGCTTGCCTCCTCCAGAGTTTCAACTGGGGCGCAGTGCTTGCAACTACATAAACTGCCTCATGGTATCATTTGATATTGTTGTTGATAGCGAGATTGCCACTCCGTGTGTCTGCTGATGTGCCCATAAGGTGTCGTTATTCACTGATGACATGGAGATATGCAGCATGCTACACAAGAAACGTATCACTGAGAATTCATTGCTGTGTGAGAACTCTTGGAGGCCAGCAGTATATATAGCCCGTATTTTGGGGCGAGGGGGGGGGGGGGGGCGGCATGCCCTTGGAAGAGCATATAACGATTTCTGTATGAAAATATTTGCGTCGAGAGGGGTTTCCTGCAGAACAATAGAATGCAGCCTATAAGAAAGATAAGAACGGAAAGGCTATGCGCGTGTGTTCAGACTTGCTTGAACTCTCAAAAAAATTTAAGCACTACGTTTTTACTTTTCCCATGGCACAAGGAGTCACATATCTGGTACCTACATATTACTTAATATTCCGGTCGATAGAGAAAACAAAGGAAGTTCTAGCAAACACAGCTATGTCGTAGATCTGACCGCCGTTAACTCGGCCAGTTATCGAAGCTCCAAACTGGAGTGTGCTAAAATCCACCGCGATTCAGTCCACTAACTTCTTTAATGCTTGGTGGCTTTTAAACTTGACATTACGTGAGGGCTATAATAAGTGCCGAAATGTATTCGTCCTTGCAGCAATTTCGTCGGCCATGACACATGTGGCAACCTGGTAGAGACTGCCGACGCTGGGTCACCCGAGGCGGGCCAGCTGTAGCGCGTTCTCGCGTGGCGCGTGTCCTTGCTCACGTACCCTATTTGTAACAGCGCGCCAACGCACTGCGCGTGGATAGACGGCGTTCAGCAGCACTTGTACTCCTCAAGCTATACAGCCAACAACTCTGCGTTATCTCTCCGTTACGTTCTCTTTATTTTCAGTGCTTGTTAGCCAACACATGCTGAATTAGCCGACTTTCGTCAAGTCACCCAAGGCTGAGGCTTAATTCGAAATTCAATAATTCGAATTTATGGATAATTCGAGCTGTACGATTTGGTCCGGCCAAGCTCCACAGAAGTCTATGTATAAAAAAGTCCGTTAATTCGAACGCGAGAAGGTTCCCTCACGGATAATTCGAACTACGCTCGCCTGGCACACAGCCAGAGAAACGCGCCTACTTCCTACACACAAGGCTGTATTGCCTCCGAAACGGAGAGAACGGCGAGAGAAGGCAAAATCGGACAAAAAAATCTAACCGACGCGGGGTCAGCCAGAAGGCAGCGGCGGCTGCCGCCTCTCCGTTCTACGTAACCTCCGAGACTTCTTGCCCATTGCGAATCTCAGGGGCTTTGCAAATCTTGTACAGCTGCTAATGTTGTGCGGAGATGGCACGGCAAGCTGCAAAACACAGCGAATCAAGTACGTCGCAGCTGCGCTTGCAATCAAGAGCCAACGAATCAGGGCCTTCGCCACCTTCACATGTTCAGCGTCTTTGTCTCGGCAGTCTTCATCGGTTGTGCACCTCTGTTTTCAGCTTAGGAGGTATCGGCCGTCGCGATTCATTGTGATGGTGTTAAGCCTCGGCTAACGTTCGTTTCGGTGTAAATCGGTGGTGTGGCACAGTCGGATCCAGAGCTTCGACTTGAAGAGGGCGTGTGCCCGCGGCACACGCCATCACTTTCTGACACGCCAGATTTCTGACATGCCCTACTGCTTCCAAATCGCAGTGTACTGTTGCCCTCCTTCACTTTCGTTAGTTCGAACTTTCGTTAATTCGAACTGAAGCGGCTTCCCCTTGCGGTTCGAATTAACGAGCTTTTACTGTATATATACATACACATATATATATATATATATATATATATATATATATATATATATATATATATACATATATAGGGTGTCCCAGCTAGCATTTGCCAAGCTGTTCAAAGAAAAAAAAAACGACTGCATATGTCGTAGAATGTTGTTTGTTAGGTTAATCCCTTCAACGCCATCATGAACAGGTAAAACCTTGTGGCTATCCTCTAAAGGAACCAAATGAAGGGGTGAATTTTATAAGAGCGTAAACACATATATTGTCTGATAACAGCGCGTAGAACGGGGGAGAAACATTGAAGAAACACAAATAACCAACTAGCCCGAATTTCGGCTTTGGTAAACACATATACTAAGATTTCTCATACCGAGTAAGCCAATAGGCGTATACTTGACCGGTATAATTCAGAGTGCCGATTTCTTGACTCGTCACGTATAGATGCCGGCACACAGAACCAGCTACTTTGCATGCACAGACTTCTGACCTTCGTGGGCACACGTTCGGTGGTTTGTTTTTATTCAGTCAGTTTTAAGTTCCGGCTGTTAGTGCCGGTCTTTGGAGCCACAGTTGAATCCTCTAAAGTTGTCCGCAAAGTAGGACGAACGCCGTACGAAAAAAAAAAAATAGAAGAAAGGAGAGACGAAGGAGAAAAAGAGAATAAACAACATCAACTGAGACGTGAAATTGGTATGGGATGTTAACATTTATTTGAGCGCGTAGCTTATGCGTTACCATTACAAACCATGCTGTATCATTTGGGCGTGAAGTTACGGATATCCGCATGTACTCACACCGCTGTTACCTTCTTCCCTCTCTCTCCTTTCATTTCTTTCCTTAAACGCCCTCCCCTGTGTAGGGTAGCAAACCGGACGTGCCTCTGGTTGACCTCCCTTCCTTCCTTTCCTTCCTTCCTTCCTTCCTCCTCCTCCTCCTCCTCCTCCTCCTCCTCCTCCTCATTCCGTGCTACAGAGGCACCGTCACTTGCACGCATGCGAGGTCAGGCAATACCATGACGTGGGTGTATAAAACTTCATGCTATCTCTTTGTCTAATAAATGTAAACGTACACGCGCACGTAAGCATCTCGCCAATTATTTCTGTCTTTCGCTGTCTGTACGTGTGCTCTATTTTCATCTTTTCGCCATCTCGCTCCAGTCACCTACGAAGCTCTGCGGTATATTCACCAACGTGAATACAACCGAACGCATTAGTACAATGGCGTGCCTCGAGCAACCCTCTCCGCGAATTACTGAAACGGGTAACGACGGTCTTTGCCTCCATCATAAACAAAAAGGGGCATCAGATGCGGCGAAGTAGCTTTGCGGGGGATGCACGGAGTTAGAGGATCGTTGCACCTCTTCTTGACCTTCAAGCAATGGTGGCGGCGTGCTCCTTCCTCTTGCATAACAGCGCCGGACTGTATAGCTGCCATGTACAGGGTTCGTTGCGGTTTCATCTGAAGCCCGCTTTGACAGCTGGCGTCTGGTTCGTTGGCATTTGGACTGCAGCCCACGTGAACGCCCGTCGATCGCACGACGCTTCCTCTTTCGTGCAAGCTTGTTGTTCGTGGTGTGACCTCAAACTGCGTGGAGTTACGTCGGCCACTGTATATATATATATATATATATATATATATATATATATATATATATATATATATATATATATATATATATATATATATATATATATATATATATATATATATATATATACGAGAGCGATGAAAACGGGTCGTGTAGGCCCGTTAATAAAGAAAGAACGGGAAGAACACGAACAAACGCACGCACGAGAGGCGCGAATATTTGTGTCCCCGACGAGGACAGGCCATCCTGGAGTCCGCGATGAAGACGGAAGAAAAGGAAATGAATGAAACAAAACTGGGAACTGCTGCGCTGAGGAGTAATATTTCTCAAGGTTTTTCAGAATCGCAGCTATCGCCGCTGATGGTGACGGATGAACTTCCTCTTGTTTGGCTTGCGGTGGTGTTCGCAAACACATCAACGTGAAAATGATCCGCTTGCAGTGATGTTCGGAGAGCCAACCAAGGTGCCGTCGTGCTCGAAGATTGCGGCATTCCTGCGTTCATTTATATATTTATTTTCGTGCGTATAGGAAAAGCCTCTGAGCCTGAAATAGTACACGCGGCTTTCTTTTGAGCTGGATGGACTGCTTCTCCATTCGAGTTATTATTGGTATTCGCCAGTGTTCGTCATGGTTATTTTTTTGACCAGCTTCCTCGAAGTGCTAGAAAAAGGAAAAGTGTTGGGTTGTTTAGTTTTTCGTGAGCCGATGCAAGGTGCCTGAAGAGATCGGAAGCGGAAGAGAGGCTGAACAGTCGGCGGTTCACGGCATGCGAAAAGGAATGCTTGGTTTGAAACGTAACCTCTTGGGTATCTTTCACCGGTTACTCCTGAAGGAAGTATGTAGAGCGCAGACGTGTATGAGTTTTTTTCTTCTTCCTTACGAGGCTGCAACGTATTTCGAGCGACTGTCGAAAGAGAGCGAGCTGTCTTTGAGGACGTTCAGTTATTTATTGTTTGAGCCGGACGCAAACGCGACATAACAGACGACAAACGTCCTTCCGTCCTGAAGTACTGCTTTTCAATATAGTCGAATCGAATGAGAGTTGCGTGTATTTTTGGCTAAGGAAAGATGCTGTGGAAAGTTTCGCAGAACTTGCCGAGTGCAACGATCGACAACTGACTGTCACTTTCGCAAACGGAACGTGTTACCTGAAGTTTTTCTCAGTGCAAACACGGCTCACATAGAGCAGCGGGAAAAATAATGCTAAGGAAACTAAGATGCGAATAATAAAAAGGACATTAGAGGAAAGATGCATCATGTTCACCCGGCTTATGTAGCAGAACGATATACAGGGTGTCATTCCTAACTTTCATCATCATCATCATCATCATCATCATCATCTCATTTGAACTACCCCGGTCATGTACTAATTGTGGCCATGTTCTCCCTGCAAACTTCTTAATCTCATCCGCCCACCTAACTTCCTGCCGCCCCCTGCTGCGCTTCCCTTCCCTTCGAATCCAGTCCGTAACCCTTAATGACCATCGGTTATCTTCCCTTCTTATTACATGTCCTGCCCATCTCCATTTCTTTTCCTTGATTTCAACTAAGATGTCATTACCTCGCGTTTGTTTCCTCACCCAATCTGCTCTTTTCTGATCCCTTAACGTTACACCTATCATTCTTCTTTCCATAGCTCGTTGCGTCGTCCTCAATTTAAGTGGAACCCTTTTCGTAAGCCTCCAGGTTTCTGCCCCGTACGTGAGTACTGGTAACACACAGCTGTTATACACTTTCCTTTTGAGGGATAGTGGCAACCTGCTGTTCATGATTTGAGAATGCCTGCCAAACGCACCCCAGCCCATTCTTATTCTTCTGGTTATTTCAGTCTCATGATCAGGATCCGTGGTCACTACCTGCCCTAAGTAGATGTATTCCCTTACCACTTCCAGTGCCTCGCTACCTATCGTAAACTGCTGTTCTCTTCCGAGACTGTTAATCATTGCTTTAGTTTCCTGCAGATTAATTGTTAGAGAAATATGGGAGAGGCCTTTGCCCTGCAGTGGGCGTGACCAGGCTGATGATGATGATGATGATGATGATGATGATGATGATGATGATGATGATGATGATGATGATGATGAATTTTTAGACCCACCCTTCTGCATTGCCTCTCCAGGTCAGTGAGCATGCATTGCAGTTTGGCCCCTGAGTTACTAATCAAGGCAATATCATCAGCGAATCGCAAGTTACTAAGGTATTCTTCATTTACTCCTATCCCCAATTCTTCCCAATCCAGGTCTCTGAATACCTCCTGTAAACACGCTGTGACACAGAGTGCTAACTTTAGCCAGAGTTTAAAGGTATGCAAATGCCACGTAGCTGGACAGAACCAAGGTAATTTTGTTTTCCGTGGCTTGGAGATACTCAAATATTTTTTTTCATTCCGCCTAATTCAATAATCAGTCTTAATTAATTAATCAACTTCTCAAATGCTGTTTTTACGTGGAAAGTGTCCATGAGAAAATTGTAGATCAACGTGGAAAACTTCCGATGCAGCTTTATGTTGCTCAGTAGGTGCTACGTGACGGTTTTTCCGAGCGTGAAAGAAGCCCGCGTATGCACGCAAATTGCCTCGAGCGGCCAGTCGCGCGGCAATTAAGCGTGCATTTGCTAGAAGGTGATACTCTAATAGCGACCTTAGAGAGATTACAACTTTTACCCGGTTTTGCTCGACGGGAAGAAATGTTACTGTGCCGCCTGCGACTAGGAGTTTCTTTAGCGAACGCCCACTCATTCCTAGTTGGAATGACGGACAGTGCCAATTTCAGCACATGTAGTCAAACATTCCCTATGTGACTGCCTATACCATACGAAGACGAAAGGGTTGCCCTTCGGACTGCTTTATGACGCTTTAGATGACAAGCCTTTCACAGAACAGAAAATCTTGGGACCATGGCCTAGTGCACCTGCTATGTGCAAAGCCACAAAAGCGCTGCGGCGTTTCTTGAATTCCAGCAGCGCTTTGTGGCTTTGTACCCACACAATAAAGCGATGAACGCTTGATTGCGTGTGTGCCAGTGCAAAGTGTGAACTTCTCTCTACCTTCTCATCTTTCTATCCCCTTGCCCTTTTCCCCAGTGCCGGGTAGCCTACCTGGCTCCGCCTGGTTAACCTTCCTGCCTTTCCGTTATGACTTCTCCCTCTCCCTCCTCCCCCCCCTCTCTCTCTCTCTCGCGAGCGAGCGAGCGCGCGCGCGCGCGCTACTTTAGAATCTTGCTGGCGAACCATATAAAAATTAAACTTTGATTTCAAACGTTTGTGCAGCAGTTAGAAGCCATCGGTGCGTAGAAGTTGCTCGAGTCTGCGCCTATACTTTTCTATTTGTGTATTTTCTTCATGTTCATACCCTTTCCTTTGCACAAGGTAAAAGCGGAACTAACCTTTGTGTAACTTCTTCCCTTGCCCTGTTTTCCTACCGTCACATAAATGTTGTGTATTTAGCCAAATCAGTGTCACCCTTCATGTCGATGACGAAGTGAAGAAACCGGAAATAATCGCTCATGTTCAGTGCGCATGCGTTGGTGCAAGGGGTACGAAAAGAGGGGAGAGCAGCCTAATTGCCGCTCCCTCTACAGATCTACCCACGCAATGGTCACGTGCTATAATCGCCTACAGCAGTAAAAATTGCAGCACACTCGTTACGCATATTGTGCCGCACAGTGTCTGGAAGAGAATTCCATTAATGAGAGCAGCGCCTACGCGCTGCACCTTGCGCTGCACCTACCTTGCGCTGCACAAAAAACCTGCCTTCGGAAAGAGTACGGCAAACTTTGTTTTTTTAATTGTTTTCTTTCCGTGATCACGGCGCGGGCCTTATTGCTCCTTCATGGAGTCTTGGCTGCGACTTATTGCCAAGATTGTCTGTATTTACTTCATGTATAGCTGCTTCGTTTACCCGTGCGCGGGCGCCAAGAAAAATGGCGCCCTTCAGCAGCATTGGTCGGCGCGAGTGCTTGCGTGAAAGCACGACGCAGGCGCACTGCACTTTTGTCGGAGCTCTGGAAAAGCTGAGAGGGGGGGGGGGCTGCATTATCTTTTGTTATTGCTTTTTCACCCGCTTGTCCTCCTGCTGTGCCGTTTTGCTTTTCGCCCGCTGCCGTGGCGTATCTGTCGCAATTTCTCCTTGTTTTGCACCGTAGCCCGAAGCCAAGGCGGTGCCTGCTCTATACGAGAGACAAGTACGATACCGCGGCATTCGCTAAAGCTTTCGCCGCGGGGCAACTCTGCACTGCGCGAGCGCTACGCGAATCTCGCTATAGCGAGAAACTGACCGCACAGATAACGCGACGGGGCCAAGTTGGAAGAAAAGTACAAACAAAAGTGGAGGAAAAACATTGGGAAGACAAAAGCGCGGCAAATAGTTCTCGCCGCCACGGCGATTGGAAAGGCTGGCCGGCACCTACGTCTGTGATCGATCGCAATCGAATGACACTTCCGTAGCGGAATCTTTTTCGACCGAATTCCTCGAAGTCACCATGCCGGACATGCGTGCGGCAGTCTAAACCCGTAATCTCTCCTTGAGAACCGAAATCATTCCCATACTTCTTTTATTGCTTGTTTGCTCTGGATGCAGCGGCCACACGGCCTCTAGTCCCATCCGAGAAAAAAAAATAAATACAATAAAAATGCAAGTGACAAAGACTGCTTACCGAAATCTACGGCCTCGTTCACTTTCAGAAAAATCGCTGAGCTTCGGCAGGGAAGCCGTGTAGATTTCGTTTGACAGGCTATAAATCATGATTGGAATCTATTTTATCTCTGAACTCCCATTGACGCGCCGAACAGCCTTTTTAACGGTATAATTCGTTTGCCTTTCGTGAAGAGAGCTGGCTTCCGCGAGCACGACACTCCTAATGCAGCCTCCTTAAGCAGCATGCTAATCAGTATACTGTGTACTGTTCCGGGTCATCGCTGTGAAAAAAAAAAACAAGAAAAGAAAGGGAAATGGTTCCTAAAAGTTGATCAATTCCTGGCACTGTTCAATTTCTTTCTTTACAAGTACACGAAAATTGCACTCGGTAGTGACATTCTGCTTTACCAGGTGCACCCCAAAACAGGTTGATCGGCATTCGCACCTCGAAATGGCACGCTGTAAGGTGTGCATTAGTGGCTTTCTAAAAAAAAAAAAACGCAGTTGCTCCAGATTGGTTGCAGGGTGGGCCGATGCCAGACACGCGCGATAACGATCTGGAAGAAACAAAAAAAAGTGAATCTTCCTCGTTATCGTTGCGTCTACTGGCCCAGAAAGGCTTTTCGGGCACGGGAACTGCGTCGCCGAGGTGCCTGCAGCGCGTTGGATACCAGCAGGGCTCCGTAGCACGTCACGCGGCCGGCGCCTGCACGCGTGCTCCGTCCAAGGAACCGTTCCCTTCAAAGCCGCCTCTTGAACGTGTACTACGCGATCGCAAGATCCGAAGTGCCGCTGTACACATTTCGGGAAACAGTACGGTAGCATTGCTCTTCGAGTAGAACAAACGAATTTGTAACGCGTGGCAGACTGTTACTCGAAAGCACCGAGGTTGAAAGCAGCGGGGGAAGTGCGTTTCAGAATTTGTCGCTATTCTTTCACCCTGCGAGTCCCCAAGTCGTGGCACAATTAGACGCGCCCCAGAGCACGCTGTAAGCACGCTGGTGATGCTTTGTGCTGCGGGGGCTGGTCGGCATCTCGGTGGATATATTAGTGGATATATTACAAAGATTATATCTTCTTTGAGTGAGAGTACCAGCAAACGGGCTAATACGTGTAACCTTTGTATGCTGACTGACAAAGTACTGCCAGGAAGGGCACCAGTGTCCTGCGTAACAGAAAAAAAAAATGCACAACACCTACACATATAATGCGGGCTCATAGGTATTACTAAAAGACGCCGACCTCGCAATGAAATAGTGCATTATATTCAACGGATTCTTGGAATTACTTGATTTTCTTCAATATAGCCATTCGGATGTGCAACTGGGTGTGTGTCATTCTTGGCCAATCATGCAGAATGGGTGTATGTCAGTGTGCCACTGGCAACCACTTCACTCTAAAGCTTCGCTACACATTGATTTCAACATGCGTGTTGAATCTGGTATTTCCCATATTAGACCGAAGCAAGGCACGCTCCTAAATTAGGTGGAGGTCGTTTCCATGTTGTATTTAAGTCTATTCAGCAGGTCTTTTCCATCTAAAAAGCCACACGTGGTTGTCAGTACTGCAGCACTTTCTTGACACGAAATTAGCACATTGCCACACGAACGTTGCATGTGCACGATTAAGCATTAACTGTTGCATGACTTTGAATGAAAAGCCACTACCCTTTGACGCCTGCATTCCCATGTAAACGTCTTCTAGGGTTCCTAAAAGAAATTGCACTATTACAAGCGAAGAAGAGTTTTGATTCTGAAGTCCACCTCTCTGTCGGCTTAGCCAGATATATTTCCACCATTTGAAACATCTTAAACATGATAAGCAGCAGTGCGCCAAGGTACAGCAGTCCGCAAGGCTGTCCCTGTGATGCCTAGCTACACCTTTGTCTTGTAGCAGCCGACCCCGTCATAGGCCTGCCAATTTACTAATGCCGCCACCACCCCGTCAGCTGTTGTCGACTATGCGTTCCTTTCCTGGCACTAGTCCTGCTTCCCTAATCCAAATTGCCAACGCATTAACGATACCGCCTCTCCCACTCTTCCGACGACAGGCCGGATTTGGAATTAATGGCTGTGGCAGACGTAATCCGGATAACAAGGCATTTAACGTGCTGCAGCTGAACCCGGAACCAAATCGACGTAGAGCTAAGCGCGTCAGAATCTCAGCTACACCAGGACCTTGCGGCGGGGTGTCGAGTCAATGCGGCTTGTATAATGCGAGAACTTCTTGTACCCTGTCCTGCGAATCATGCGGATGGACGCCCGGCATTGCCAGACAGTGCACGATTTCGTCCCTGGGAGAGCCCTCAAGCTGGGCTCACATGACGTGCCAGCTTCCGCGTACGGCCATTATGTGTCTCAGCGCAGCCCAATCACTACGAACACAAGGGCGAAGCAGATAAGCTGCTGGCGGTGCAGTTCCTTGCGGCGCAGAAACGACGTCATGCTCGTCCGCCGATTGAATTCGATCCGCCATGCGAATCAAGTTTCAACAGTACTAATATTACAAAAACGAAACAGGCAGCTGAATTTCAACTACACAAACTCTTCACAACAAAGCCGTAGCGCACCGTCGTGAAAAGAAAACGGACGCTAGCCCGCTCACAGACACCCGATAGAGTCTTATCGCGGCCGATCCGGTCAGTCTGTGGTTTGTTTTCTGCGCTGGACACTGTGCTTTCCTATCAGTGACTGCCTACGCATACACTCAGCATTGCGTGCACGCAGATTGCGCGGCGGGCTGATTACACCGATCTGAGCGCGCTGTCCTACATTGGCCTCCACTCTTTTTCCTGCTTCTTTCAATCTCGCCCTTGAGCGATGTCCACTACGAGTGGCTTCCGGTTCGCGATATGTCATACCGTTTCCGGCGTTGCTAAGCAGCCGTTTAATGTTGTCCAACAGGGAAGCCATTTCAAACAAAACTAAAAAAAATCGAGAATGAAAGCGAATATACCGCATGCATATATACTCCCAAGTGTAACACATCAACGCTATCTTGCGCAGAATATGCGCATATAATTCCAAGCAACGTACGTACCTACGTTCCGCATTTTGGGGTATCAGCTACCGCCGCTTGTATGCGAGCCCACCGGGCATGTGAACGCTGTGTTTGCTGTATATGACTGTAGATCTATGTTTTAATGTATTCCTGGGTATCTAGATGCTAAATATTGTGACTATGTATAAACGGAAATTTCCATTCACGTCGAGCAGACTGCGATCATGACAGGCGCGCACCCGATGATGTTTCACACATCGTAAGTATAGGATACGTTGTCTGCTCGTAAAGTTTGCTCTGTGGCTGTCCTTTTCCTCATTGTGTTGTACTTTACACGATCATTTTTTTTTCTATTAGTTTCGAGATGGAGTGGATGAATTATGTAGTTCCAGAATTAGAACTTGTACCCTATTCAGCAAGCATTTCCTAATGTCTTCATTTGTACAAATTTCACCACAAATTTTTTAACATTAAGCGCCCCTTAAAGCAGCAAGGACGTTGAGGGTACAAGTTTACATATTATATGTACAGGAAAACGTACAGTATAACCCAAGAAAGCTTTGTTTAATGGTTGATGCCCTTACTGAAAAAAAAAAGAAAGCGAGATACGGTATCATAGAAATTCAAGAGGGAAATGTGGGGCTGCGTGGTGAAGACCTAGCAAATGCCGTGAATCGGCGTTTCATCAATGCGGGTGCATGCAGTAGTTGCTCGGAAAGTGAACAAGCCTCTCGTTTCGTGCAAACCGCGGCGCTGCAAAATTCTATATTTATGCTTCTCACTGACAGTGCGGATGTAACTAACCTAAAAGATACACTTAAAAACAATGCTGCACCAGGTATAGATGAGACCACAGCAGCTGAACTGAAGCTAATATGTCCATTGATATCCGACGTTCTTGCTGACGTACTAAATATGGTTTTGACTACAGGCGTGTTCTCTGAACAATTAAAAGTTGCAAGGGTAACTCCAATTGATAAAGGTGGTGGCATGAACAACTTGTCAAACTTAAGATCAGTGTCAGTACTTACCACATTGTCTGTCTAGGATTTTTGAAGGCCTTATTCTTGACGGCTTGTTGTCATTTTTTGATAAGCACCACATTTCCACAATATATCATTATGACTCTCCGAAAAATAAACCCACTGAACAGGCATTAACGGTAATTAAAGATAAAATAATTGAAAACATGGAAAATAAGAAATTTACGCTTGGTTTATTCTTGGGCATTAAAAAAAGCCTTTGATCTTATACAGTATGACATAGTATTACAGAAACTGTCACGGTACGGCATACGTGCGGTTGCCCTTAAGCTTTTAGAAATTACTTGCGCAACGGGTACCAACTAGTACAAATGAAAACATCTACATCAAGACCGCTTCAGTTGAACCAAGGACTTCCGCATGGTTCGATATTGGGTCCTTTACTCTTCCTGCTCTACGTGAATTATATTGCCAGTATACCGGCGTCCCCACAGCTTATGCCTGGACACGACACGAACGTATTATATAAATCACAACACTTAGAAACAAATAAAAAATGTAAGTGAGTATATGACATCACTATCAAACTGGCTCAAACAAAACAAGCAACATTTAAATGCTGCAAAAACAACGCATATCATATTTCGCCCATTAAATAAACATCTAATATTTTACATAAAGATAAATTTTAACGGGAACAGTATAAAGCGAGAAAAACACCAAAACTTTCTTGGCGTAAGGTTCAGTGAGGACGCAACTAAGAACGTCCACATTAATCATCTAGTTAAACAACCTGCGCAAACGGTTGGGTGCCTGTACAAGATTGGTTCCCTCATTTTTCAGTCGCTAAAAAAAATTTGTAAAATTCGCTCTTCTATTCGAGACTATGTTACGGCATATTAGTATGCGGGACGACGATTATAAATTACTATAACAAACTGATCGTGGTACAAAAGAAAATAGTTTCTTGTTACGAAAACTACCATGGAAGTATCCACCATCTGCACACGTCAACGCTCTTTTATAAACATAAAATGTGGAAGGGAAGCCAAATATATTACTTTAAATTACTGATACAGGTTCATAATTAGGTAAATATGTGCAAATAATTTATCAGCACTGAACAAGATTGCGCAGAACTCATATGGAACTTACATTAATTTTGTCATGTGTAGGCGCGAGGGCAGATTTTTTTTTTTCACTCCTTCGTTACTACTGCATAAAAAGTGTTCGTAGTTAGCTGCTTTTGCAAGTATGGAAATACCACTTTGTTATCGATAATATATTTGTAATGCGACAAATGTCTTTCCGTTTGTTTGTTCCTTTTCCTTTATACAAGTGTGCATCTGTTTTACGAGTGTGTATCGAAAGGGGAGACCCCTTTCGCGTATATGTATGCAAGAAAGAAATAAAGATACTACCCCTACTAGTACTACTAAGTTCCAGGAGAATAGACTAGACACCAAATAAAAGATTCCGAAATAATAATCTGTCTCACAGCCTAGAAAAGGTAGCCCACTTTCTGAGCGCACTTTGTTTCTTTGTAAGGCATTACACTGAGAGCGAAGGGATATTCGATTCTAACACAAAGCTTCCGCAAGCGTTTTCCCTGTGTGTGCATCATTTAGGATCATGTGCACGATCCTATAGGTAATACTCCTGCCAGTTCTGCTGAATACAGGGCATAACGAGTGTTCGGGATTAAGCTACTCTTAGTCTTGGAATATAGTATAATGACTCAACAGAAACGTGGTTCGCACATCGGTTCCCTTTATAGTGTTGGCCGTATTTAGTTTGCAAAAACGAGAAGCGCGTAACGATGATAGTACTGAATATAATGATCGTGTCTTTCATATATTTTTTTTCTGCAAATTGCTCGCAAGTGCAAATGTTTGCATGGCATCTCGAATCGATTTAGTACGGTACTTACGTTATTTAACCTTCTAACTAATGCTGTAGATGAGTCCGGTTCGGCAGCATGAAGCGCAATAACTGAGATGGCGTATGTGACGTTTCCAGGGGCGTAGTTTCAGGGGCGTAGTTTTCGCGAACGAGGCGCGTAGCCTGTTTGTGCACAGGGCTGCGAAGCCGAGCGCACGGTAACTGCGTTACGCCACAGGCACATTTATTACGCTGGCTGAACGTCAAGCAGCTCGGCCGGCGTTTGCACAGTTCGAAATAACTTGGAAACACCACCACGCTGCCGGCTGGCAAACGCGCGTGGTCAATCGATCTGCTTTCGAAAGCTGTTGGCGCCTTGTTGGGTTTCTTTCTTTCTTTCTTTCTTTCTTTCTTTCTTTCTTTCTTTCTTTCTTTCTTTCTTTCTTTCTTTCTTTCTTTCTTTCTTTCTTTCTTTGCTTGTTTGTTTGTTTCTGCGAGCAGCGGCGTGAAATTCGCGGCGCGAGCGTAATCAAGCGTCGTATCTGCGAGCATTCTTTTTCTCAGGGACCAATGCAAGTGGAACATTTCCGTTGCCCCACTACGTCGGCCTGTTCGATTTTGTGTCTGCTTTTGCAATATGATATGAAGGCCCACGCAGAACACGACGCACTTACTCTCTCAGCGAGCGCTACGAGCGGGTGTAATTCGTCGCCGACAAAAAACATGACGATTCATATTTCTCTCCTATAGAATGGCTGTTGTGTGCGTAGACAAACGTGAGGGGACGGCGTCGATGTGCGGTCCGCGCATTATCTTGTTCTGAATAGGGCCGGACTTGTCGATGGGCCCGTGTGGCTGCTTAATGGTCGCAAATATATCGCGCCACACCAGTGCGCTCGAGCTTATAGCGCTGCCCCTTCGGCCCCGCCGAAGTGCGGACGCTGCGGAGTGGCCAAGGATCGCGTTTTCGATCTTATGGTCAGCGGCTGCGAATCGCCTTGACCACTGAATTGCCGAGCAAGGTACTAGACCAAAGGTACAGAACGCATGCCAGTCCGTATCTATGTGGGCCGCGCTGTGGGTGGCTGAGGACCAGCTCCCGCTGCACGGGAGTTCCACAAGTGAGCCGTTGAAATTCCAGCATGATGCCGATGCCTTTTTGTGGCGCCGAACACATGTCTGGCCGTTTTTGATATCGTTACTTGCTCTAAATTTGCTCCTCAAGCTGTTGTTTCTCCTATTGCACTTCAGATTCGCCTACCTTAGAAAATGACAACCATTCAACTCTGTGAAGATGGAATGGCAGCGAATGCTGACGGCAGTCAAAGCTCTGAAACGAAAAGCAAAGTGCTTTCGCTACCATTGCATGTTCACAGAATGGAATGGTTGCCATTTTTTGCGTTGCGAGTCTGGCGTCGTTGCTCGTTCGGAGGTTCCCGGACTTGCGATTGTCGTTTTCGTTCAGCACCGCGGAAACGTTCGTCGTCAGTGGTCGCTTCGCACCGGCGCCGTTTACATTCTCGTTGCTGTTCCCTCCGGCGCTCCTTGTACGCATGTTGTTCTTCGGGTGTACGAGCTATACGTGTCTGCCCCATCGATAACGCAGCTGGTTTTAACGCCAATACCTCTCCTGTTTATAAACTGCGATAACCTTGATGTCACGCTATTGTTCACGGCGAGCGTTCTAATCAGTTCCACATTTTGACATCTGCGCCGCCGCACTGTACCCGCATGGATTTGTCAGAAATCACCAAGCATGTTTCTGTTGCCAGCCGCCGAAAAAACCATGGCAGGTTAGTCATATACAGCTTTCGCTGTAAAAAAAAAAGAAATACGTATCACGTAGTTTTTCTTCTCACTTCACACGACACGAACTCGTGTTTAGACGCAGAAGAAGGCGGTGATTCACGATCGCTCGCGACTATAAACGAACGCATCGCGTTCTGTATGACATATGATGTGCAGCTTGCCCAGTGCACATCAAGCGTAAGCGTCCCTAAAAACGGGAGCACAACTATCGCTATCGTACGAGTGCACTCGGGTGTTTGCGCATTCTCGCTACTCTAGAAATACCATGTCCAAGAAAGATAATACAGAGATTCATATTTTCACTCAAAACTTACTTTTCAAGATTTTTATAAAGATGGATATATACAGGGCACATCTCTTGAAACAAAAGACGTGAAACAAACGAAGGGGAAAAGAAGTAGAGTGCATGCCTTCATTGACAAAAGTCTGACTATATTGAATTGTACGTCAGCAAAAATTGTGGTGCATAGCATGACAATGAAACACAATTTTATGAGTATCATCTTTCGATGATGGGTCCTGAATCTCCGTTTCTCATCTTGCGTGCGCAACGTGGCCTGTTGTGCAAATATTGCGCTTGTCTTTAGTTACTAGCGGCATTCACCAGTTATGAATATACCCTTTTAGTTAGGAACACAGCGTTCGTGTTGTCAACTTCTTTTTCCCTCGTTTGTTCAGCCGCTATTTATCTTTAAAAAACTATAACTCGCCCATTGGTTCAAATGCAGCGTAGATATCTAGCCTTTCTACTGGTCGTTGGCGTTAAGACACTATATGTTAAGCCACACTGATCACCATGGAAAGCTTGGCATAAATTTACCATGAAAACAAGGACATTGGATAAAAGCGGGCGATATAGTTTGCAGCATTGCAGAAGAAGTTCGAGGTCTTCGTAAGCGTAGGGACACGATGTAATCAACTATTAGTGTAGGCCTAGCTAGGTAGGATTCTTTCGGCGATTAGAATACTAACGGACTTGCGAAAGAAAAAAGAAAAAGAACGAAAAAAAAGCCCTGAACGAAGAGATGCACTGTGGGTTTCCGCTGTCTACTCTGAGTGGCACGTGACAACTATTTCTCTGCTGCTCCGTCGAGAAGTGGTTCATAGGCGATACAGCAAATCGCTCCTCGTCATATGAAATTTATCGAAGTGCGAAATCCAGGGTATCACTAAATTATCTTCGACACAGCGAGGTGTTTACCCGTATCAGCGACACTTCCTCAATACACCGAAACTCTAGCCCATCGTATTCGATTGGAAGTGACGTACACATATAGCGTTCTTCCCGAGCTTTTCTGCTGCCTTTCTTCTGAGTACTATTTTGACCATGAAATGCAGGACGTTCACCAAGTTATTCTTGAACGCGCAAGATACTTCGCAAAAAAGCGCATCAGCAAGTAAGCTGTAGGGAAGACTAGACAAGTGCCGCGTTAGCATATACGCAGGTTAGTTCCACTGTGGTTGATTGCCAACTGCGTCAAAACGCTAGCATTTTGAAATACTTCTTTGTGCACAAAGTATTTATTTCTTTTTTACTTGAAAGAATACGTTAGTGTTTGCAGGCGCTAAGCTGCCCTTTTTAATAATCTTATTTCTACATTACTACATTTACGCAATTTCTTTTTTTCAGATAAGTGCAACAGCGTTACCAGGATCATGCTTCTTCGAAACTCGCCTATTCGACCCTAGTTAACGATTGTCTTTGCTTCTCCTGAACGAGTCTTATTTTGACCGCATACACATCTACACGGACGGTTCCACCAATTCAAACAGCTCTACCGGAGCAATAGTTGTTCCATCAGACGCCGTCTCTTTGCAGTTTAAATATGCACACAATACGACGTCGACAGCAGCAGAACTTGCGGCTCTTCAACATGCATTCAAGTACGTGCTCCAGCAGCTACCAAATCATTGGGCCATTTTCTGCGATTCTAAAGCAGCCCTACAAACTCTGCAGTTTGCCCTACGTGATGGGTTTCACGAGCAGCAAGTGTATGAAATAAGGCACGCTCAAAATCACGTGCTCGAGAATGGCCACGATATTGCATTTCAATGGTTGTCAAGCCATCGCGGAATTGTCGGCAACGACAGCGCAGATGAAGCTGCGCGTTCGGCTCACCAAAAAACATCAGCAGGTTCCTATACCACATTGAAGAACTGATGCTGCGTGACAACGTCAATCACTTTCTCGCCACATCACGCTTCTACGATGGAATTCACCGAGTTTCACTAACTCACTCGTGCACTCTCTCGACCCTAGAGAGAGAGAGAGAAAGACAAAGGAAAGACAAGGAAGTTAACCAGAGATTATCTCCAGTTGGCTACCCTGCACTGGGGGAGGGGCAAGGGTATGCGATAGGTGAGAGAGCAAAGAAAAGAAAAGGAAAAGAAATCCCAACAACATACCCACACGTACACACGATGCGCACGAACTGTTTCTGTGTGTGGGCACTGTCACGCAGTCTGCGAAGACGTTCCTAGTGTTACGCAATGTCACCGTCGAACCGTACTTCACACAGTGTACAGTCACAGTTTCTAAGAAAGTCCCACGCCTTTTAAGTACCGCAGCAGCGCTTTCATAGCGGATCGCGCTGACGTTCGCGTAGGCCACTTTCCAAGGATGTTGTTCTCTGTTATTGGGCGCTTGTCCAGTCTGTCTAGGGTGGCTGAGAGGACTGGACTTTGCGGGTCGAAACGTGGGCACTCACAGAGAAGGTGCGCGATTGTTTAATTGCACCTGCAGGAGTCACTCTCGACCTTAACTTGCGATCTCGCCTGCCACTTGGACTCTCCCGTCGCGAAGGTACCCAGGTATCCAGCGAAGGTATCCAGTCAAGGTTGACGACTGGGCATGTTGGTATAACATATTAGAGGTTGGATTGCGCAACATTTTGACGAGACACACTGAAGAGACGCACACCACAGAGCGCTACTTGGAGCTATCGCTTTATTCCCTTGTCAGTGGAATAAATACTTAAAAATTCCACTGACAAGGGAATAAAACGATAGTTGCAAGTAGCGCTCTGTGGTGTGTGTCTCTTCTGTATGTCTCGTCAAAATGTTGCGCGAACCAACCTCTAAGAAGCTATCCAGTATTTGTGTACTAGCGTGCATACGAGTTAGATATTGATTTACTGATTGAATCTGCATCGCAAGTCATTATTAGTATTAATTGATTAATTAAATAATTTATTTATTTCTATCGCCTGAGAACAAATACAAATAGGGTAACCAAGGCCAAGTGCTTCCTCAACTTGTCCACCTCAATTTTTGACCGTCAATCTTTGACAAGGGCGAATCAGAAAGCCACTGCCCCTATTTTTTATTAGCCAAGATAAGGTACATACAGGTAATTACAAATATACCTACTACTCTATGTACCTTACACTACTTTCCCACATATTCCTCGCACCACTTATTCGCCCGCGTATAACAGAATAAAGAGAGCAGACTTCAGAAAAGGTGACGTAAATCCAGCGTACGCCGATCTGCTGCTCTGCAATTTCCAGGTGATAGCTGAAATGAAACGGAAGTGAAATAAGTGAAGATTAAGTGCAGATATAACAATATATAGGGCTCGTGTTACGTCTCTCTTCTTGGTCCGTGTTGTGTGCGCTGTAAGTAATAATGCGGATGTACACACTCGCCGAGCTAGCTACCGTACCATACAGTTCATAACAAAACAAAGAGGAATAAGTCTGCATTGTTATAATAGATATGAAAATATTATGGTGCTGAAATATTACCTATTCCTTATAAGCAATACATAATAAAAGAACGACGGGGTTTCATCTGTACCGGCTAAGTTCTGAAGGCTATGCTAAAGCCGTGTAAGAGCCTCGGCAAACTCCCGTGTCGTGACGTTTACTCAGCAAACTTCCTTGAGCGCCTCGTAAACAACCACAGCGACAGTATGAATTCGCAGTCCTACTTAATGAGGCAAGAAATTTTTTTAGCCTCATCCTCTATGTAAATTTCCGAAAGCCTTTCAGTCATTGTCTGTAAAGGAAGGGCGTCGCGGGCTATTATACAGTGCACAGCTGGTTGTCGCCAGAGCCAGAAGGCCTTGGGCGCTTTC
This sequence comes from Dermacentor albipictus, assembly GCF_038994185.2. Classification (NCBI taxonomy): domain Eukaryota; kingdom Metazoa; phylum Arthropoda; class Arachnida; order Ixodida; family Ixodidae; genus Dermacentor; species Dermacentor albipictus. Next base: position 60,071,596 of record NC_091823.1, read on the forward strand.
CGACAGTGCTGCACCTGCGTGTTGCCTGCACGAAAAAGCATGGGCGGGGATCATACGATCCGCAAACAACGGCAACACGTAGCCCTTTCAATCATGTACACGGGCGATGTAGGGCCTCACGCACAACAGTACCGTTTTCACGCCCATTACATTCATCGCCTAAGGCTAAACTGTTCCCGCCTGCCTCGTGCGCATTAGCGCACAGGCACGCAGGCAGATAATGCAGCAGCTCCAGGACTCCTGAAGGCAGTTACAACGCTGCTACGAAGGGGGGGGGGGGGGGGCAGTTGCTGCTTTTGCTAGGTATACCTGCAGCTGCTGCAAGCGCACGCATGCAGTTGCGTTCTTATTATTTGGCCATTGCGGGCGTATCCGTTCGAAGTCAGACGTCGCTGACCGTTGGGTGGAGCGGACAATGGCTTGATTCATGGGTGCCGGCCTGACAAAACGGGTCTCCGAGCACACGAAAGCCAAGGCTGGCCTTCGATGAACAGCTGAAGACCGAGGGAGACCCTTCTTATTTTTATGCGTGTTTCAGTCTAACTATAGCGTCTCCTGTCATTGGGTTAGGGAACGTTGTCCGTCAGGGCATGGAGTCAGAAATTCAAAACGTAGGCACACGCGTCTTCCCCTAATAGCAGCAAGAAACTGCATTCTTCGGTGAAGTTTTCCTTGAAAGGAAAGTTCAACTGACAATGCCGGCTCTGGGATGGAATATCGCGATATTTGGATCTTTCAAAAAGAATAAATAAATAAATAAATAAATAAATAAATAAATAAATAAATAAATAAATAAATAAATAAATAAATAAATAAATAAATAAATAAAAAAATAAATAAATAAATAAATAAATAAATAAATAAATAAATAAATAAATAAATAAATAAATAAAGCGCTTTTGCACTGGCGGAGCTGAGGTACAAAACACGAAAATTGCGAGCGGGCAAAGTTTAAAGAATAAATACAAAAACGCTTACGTTTCAGCTGCAGCCTAAAGAACTTATAGGTCACCTTGCTGGCAACTACATTTTGCGTCAGCAAGTACGTTATAATTACTCTTTGCAGAGAAAGCGACTGCAAGCGTACAGTAAGAAAATCAATAAATTTAATGCGCTGTACACGAGCCCGAGTGGTTGGTAGCTATTGCGAGTGGTTTGAGAGACTGCGTGGCATCGGAACAATCTGTAATCTCTCGGCTACTTTGCCTGCACGAGCAACAAAGTTACTTACATATTGGGCACAATAAGGCTCAGATTACACATGATTCATAATAACCTAAACAGCCGATGTATTTAATATATCAAATGAATACAATACGCAATTACTTTGGCTGAATAATCACTACTGCATGGTTGCTTGCAAACAGATAAATCAGCCCAGAACGAATCGTATCAGCAGTATCAGAAGTCGGTGACATCAAGGCCACGGTGCGCGACGCTAGAAGGCACCGAAGGGTGTAGCTCATTACAGTCTGACACGGTCCAGGATTAAACCAGTAGCTTATCAGGCGCCACAGGTCACGCCATTCTCGACCTGCTTCTTTGTTTTAAAACTGTTTTAGCAAGCGTGCACTCCTTGGACAACGGCGACAACAATGCTGGTTGCAGCACGACTCACGTTGGAAAGGGTAATTCAGCGTGTACCGCGAGAATATAATTAAAGCTGCGGGGCTATAGGAAGGTTACAAGCGTGACCAGCGCACAGTAGGTGATATTGTACTTGGAAAGTTACCTGCGGTGAGGGCTTACTTGCTATGGCGTTCTACTTGGAGAAAATTCCAAGGGTCACGGAACATTATTGTGAATATTATTTCATGTTCCAGGGCTTCTTACTTTTCCTCATAAATTTGTTTTGTCGGAATATCTTACGCGCTGCCAGGGATGATTATTGAACATATTGGGAAGCGTCTTTTTATAGGTAGTATTGAGTGTGTACTGAGGCGCGTGTACTGAGGTGCATTGATGAAAACGAAAATAATGGAAGGCATAACGTGGTGACTGGTTAGTGGCCGGGAGAAATGCACTAAAATTGGGAGAAAGATAAGTTACGTACTGGAATTTCGCATTTGCTATATACACACAACCAGCTTGCAGTGTCGAGATAGGGATTCAAGTTCTAAAAGGAAATGAACTGCAGCTTCGACGAGAGGGCTCTCTGAACCTCATTTATTGTTTGAAAGAATAAATGACACTTTGCTTCAAGCCGCAAACAAGGAAAGAAGAGAAGGCTTCAGTTTGCATTTGTACAGGGCCTGCAAGTTCTGTCAGGTCCTGTATAGGTCCCTATATATATTCGTATAGGTACTGCGAAGCGCAGGACCTACACAAATGTTGCAAGAGCGCACTCTTATTGCAGAAGCCAGGAGAGACGGCAGAGTCGCGCGATTGTACTGTAGGCCGTACGCCTAGTCCACTTCTTGTAGCTCAGTACATATTCCTTGCGGAAGTATTTCACAAAATTTCCAGAGCCTGGCATAGCTGTAAGTCTAGCCTGTAAGCTTTAAGCCTCACGCAATGGCCCCATATCAGAGCAGATGTAGTGGATTACTTACATATTGCCAGCGCTATTACAGCCTTGAGGCCCCTCTCTCTATTTAGCTAAAGGACAAACACACACCATTGGTGCTTATTTGATAAAGACGGGGTTTCTTTTGCCAGCTATATGTCCCATGTTATGTGTAGCATATTTGACGGGTTTGTTCTACTTCAACCTCAAACTTTAATACCCCTAACTTATCTTCTTCGCATTGAGATGATGATTGATTGATTGATTGATTGATTGATTGATTGATTGATTGATTGATTGACTGATTGGTTGATTTTAACGTCCCACAGCAACACACTAGCTATGATAGGCAATGTTGTTAAGGGCTTCGGATAAATAAAAAAAGACAGCGATATAATAATACGTTTAAATGACGTCTTCAGGTATATTTGTGGAAGTGGGGAACAGAAAGATAATAATGGCCCACTGTGGCAGCTTGATGTTCTACATAAATCATCCAACGTGCGGTTCATACACAGAAGCGTTTTCGCATTCCACCTTCATGGGGACTCGGCCGCTGTTGCAGGAAATCTGCGATGGCGGGTGTCTTTGGCAGCATCTGGACAGTTATTTAAATAGTGAGTGTCAAAGTCTAGAAACTCCGCAGTGGATTATGATGGCTGCTGTAGTTTAGGGCTCTGCATCAATTTGGACTATCTAGGTTTCTTTAACACGCACCCAAAGCACGACATACGAGCGTTTTCGCATTCCGCCTCCATCGGACCGTGACTGTCGCAGCTGAGATCGAATGACCTCTTACTTTCGTCCCGGACACATTTCATTCTGCTACCAAAATCTGTGTTACTTGCTCTATTGTCGATTGACCTCTCATCGCTTCTCATTATGATGCCACACCACAATGGCCAAGCCCTAGTGTCCAAACATGTCTTCTTGTCCACTTGTCGAAATGTTGGCTCCCGCTTTCACCTTGTTCTCGTTTTGCTCATCGTCTTGAATTTCCATCTCCCGCCTTCCCCCTATTTTCCCTTCTTGTACCTTGTATTTCATATTTGAACTTTTATCGTTATTGAGATCTAAACATTTAGAACTGCATGTCTTTTCTTTCTCTCGTTGTTTACCTAGCAGTAAGGCAGAATACAAACATGCAGGCCCGGTAACATTGTTTGAAGCCCTACGAATGGCCGTCATGGAATGTTCTCTACATCATATTGCGCCAACCAAGATAGACGACATCCTTGGAGGCGGAAGTTAGCCGTTCAAAGATAATTCTTCATGTAACGGAATATGATAATGATTATTAATTGATTATGAATATGATATGAAACGGAATATGATTATCAACATCATTCATGGGGTCAAACATTACGAGATGTTCAATGTCTCATCCGATAAGATAGTGTGAAGTCATAGACAAGTTTCGATAGCTACCATTGCGACAGGTGACAGGAGAAGCCAACGTCCCCGCTTCGCGAGGCGGCCTAGCAACTTTGCCTTGGCAATGATCTTTTTGCACGAAGAAAATAAACGACGGTGCGTGGCTTCATCCCACAAGCCATTAAAGTGGCGTACTATTTTCGCTGGCGCCTGTCAACGAGGTGCCGGGTGCATTCCTAAACCTGTCGGCCTCGGCGCAGCCAGCGTGGCCGTAGCCAGATGCCTCGTCTTGGATCGGTGTCAATTCCGGGCGGTAACCAGCCCCTTTCGACGTACCTGTCCCCCACGTTGTCTTCGCCCTTTACTGCTTGTGATTTGGCGCGATGAGTCTACTCTAATTAGGCATTTCTTAAAGGCAATGTCTCTCTTACCCTTATTCTTCCGTATCGGGTATGTGTGTTTCTAGCCTCTTTTGTAGGCCGATCCTGGAGATAGCGCAGTGCAAAAAGATGTACTGATTACGAAAGTAACGCAGTGCAAAAATGATGGTCGTTCCCATGGGTATGTCTAATGCAAAAATGGGGGCCATTACTGTGGGTACGTGCAGTCTAAAAATGTGCATCAATCCCGAAGATTGTGCAGTAAACGAATTTAAGCTGTCCTATGGTCCTCCTACGATCCTCCTACTGCCTTCACGCGAGGGTCGTCATGATAGAGTGCCGTGCGCAGCGACTCCGCCCTATTATCACCCGCAACATGCGCAGCAAAATATTGTCTGTCATCGACTTTAACTAGAAATTGAAGCACCTCCCTACTTTCCTTCGTTCCTTCCTTTTAATTATTTAGGCAAATACGTGCCTGGCCGCGAATTCTTTCGCTGAAAGTATTACGGAAGACATGCGCTTTGACAAATATATTGTTTCCAGTAGATGGGACCGCTCTGGGTGAGTGTTCTTCGAGGAAAAACACGACGCAAGTGTTTCATACCAGGGTTGACAGGAGTAATATTTCTCAAGTAAGAACTAAATGCATATACATGCGGAGGCCTTTTCTGTCAGGACTTAAAAAATTGTACCTGGTATTCATAAAAAATCTATTCCGTTGGAATTGTAGAATTCCAGCCAGTCTTATGCTTAACGTATTATTTTATGAAGGTGGCTGGCCAATGCCGAAAATCACTTACGAACGAAAAGCTCTGTGAATTTATTGGCTAGAATTGGCTCTAAAGAGGAGCTATAGCAGTAGATATTTTATGAATATGGGATCTCTTATGTTTTTCTTCGCTCTTAAAAAATGTGGATAATTTTCATGAACAGATGGCCACAGCATAGAAGACGAGAACACAAGCAGAGAAAGCACAGACGCCCCTCTGACTTGCGATGATATTCGTTGCCGAAATACAGGTCAGGTATGTGTGTAGGCTTGCACCAAAGAAAGACAAACCAAACGCATCATGACTACTCAACTGATGGACAGATCAATTTCTAAAGAACATAAACTTACTGTTTACAGACATTACAATAATGTTATTACTAATCACCAGGACATATATTCATAAAAAGACCTCTTATTCGGGAATTGTGCATATTGTTGCAGCAAATTCAGGCCAGTGCGGACGCCGGACTTAATATTAGCAAAGGCGACCAGTCAATGACAAAGAGCGCAAATTAACGGAAACCTTTGTGAATTCGAGCCGAGAATCCAGAGCGATATACCATCTCACGCCATGAAAACGCAATTAAGAGAGCACACACGCGCGATCGTCATCGTCTTCGTCTGATAGTTTATATTGTTAACTGCCGGTTGTGTGCAGCTGACACTACACATATATATATATATATATATATATATATATATATATATATATATATATATATATATATATATATATATATATATATATATATATATATATATATATGTAAAGATAAGCACGGAGCCACAGACACGCAGCGAATACCCAAGTGACCGTTGCTCCGAATTATTGGCAATGTTGCGGTTTGCTTTTATGCGTTGTGCCAAGTGTTGCTCAGATATACAAATTGCCCAAGGCTCCACACTTGTACAGGATTTGTGACTTCCTCGTCACAACATTGGTCGTCGTTACAATGGTTGTACCAGTAGACGGTGTCCCCTCACTGTGCACTTCACCCTTGCGAATCTCGAGCGTGACGCGAAGCTTGAAAGTGAGAAATACTTAGATCTACCTTTGTGAAAAACATCGAATACGCAAGGATTGACTGACGAGCTAGTTGGCTCATTATCACAGAAGGAGCAGCGCTTAGAGAAGGGACACAAATGAGGAATCACACACGCGCAGTGTGTGTGTGGTTCCTCCTTTGCGTCCCGTCTTGAAGCGCTGCTCTTTCTGTGATTGAATCCGCCTTGCGACGCGTCGGAAAGATGGCTACTGCTATTAGTGAGACCTGCTTAAAGCCTGTTGTGTGGGTTTGCTGGCACACGACGGCGTCGTAGGACACCCCGTATGGTTCTTCACTAATGGGTTTCGCGTATGAAACACTGATGTTCTTTTTAATGCGAAGCATTCTTTGCTTCCTTCTTTGTATTTTGCAACGCTTCTTGTGTTCTGTTTAATTCTTTGAGATTTGTCATCTTGCTCTTTCTTTCCTCTTCCCTCCCCTTTTTCCTATTTTCCATTTCTATGTTTCTGTCTCCTTTCTGAAGCGTACGCAGGCGTTGCGCCCTTTCTGGTAGCAGTTGCCAGCCTACTCCTCGCTTTCCGGTTCCTGTTTAGTGTATAAATGTTTTTCAAAACAAATAATAATAATAATAATAATAATAATAATAATAATAAGTTGGTAGGTTCCTGTCCGGCCTCGCTTTAATACAAGGAAAATAATGCGTGACGAACGGTGGAATCGAACGTCCGCCAACGTGGAGCACAGCATTTTCGCGCTCTAACCATCCGGCCACGAACACACTGGCATTTCACGCGTTTCAAAGCCAGCCAGTTCGCTGGAACACATGGCGCGTGTGCCTCGTACCATTTTATCGCCTTCTTTCCCCACGACAGGTCGCGCTTTGAGGCGCCGTGTTGGACTGCACCATCTCCCGGACCGAGTCACTTTTCCCAGTAGTTAATTACCTCGGCTGCAGCTTACGCTACGTAGAAAATGCGCCACGTCGTACCGACTTCTTGACCGTCCGAGTTAATTATGCTTTGAGATTTCTTCATCGGAGTACGAATGCCATCGCCGTTTTACCATACACCGCACGACGTAGTCATATGTGTCCGTGAGATTGTATTAGAAAGGAGTCACTCACGGCGTCACAATGCGTGCTTCTCTCACTTACGCTCGTGCACTACCCATGTAGAACCCAACAATCGCCATCTCGTATACGCTCGCGTCGAACGGCAGAAGTGGGAATCGTGCCGTTGCCACCATACGATCGTCTTCAACGTGGTCGCCGTCGTGCTGCTGTCATCACACACACGAACGCTCGCAGCCCACACACACAAAAGTACTGAATTTGCACAAACACGTCGGTCTACCGAGTATTGCTTTGCGGAACTCCAAACAGTGCTGGATAGCCAGGCATCTACAGAATCTTCCCAGACCATCGATTCCTCCAGTGCGTGGGACCTGCATATTTTTTTTTTCATTCAGCGTAAGAGGGATAAATGAAGAAAGACTGCCCTCTTTTCAGACAAGACACAGTATCATACGAAGGTAAAGGCTTGAAGTGATGTGTGATCGCACAGGTGATGTTGATGGAGCCCAAGTTTCGACAAGGGGACTTGGTTACGCCAGTACTTTCTGTTTTGTCGGTATCCTCTTCGTCAGCATCCTTTCTTTAGTACCTTCAATCACCTCTGTTGTCTTCTTCAGCATCCTCGCTATGTTGTAATTTTCTGTTCAGTTCTACAAGATTACGTGATGTCATTTCTGTTGCATTCTTGTAAATTGCGGCTTCAGTGATTGGCACTGCCACTCTGACATAGTTTTATTCATGAAGGTAATCCTTCGTTGTTTCGAAAGTTCAGGTAGAAGGACAAAATGGCTGACTCCATGCGGCCTCAAAGCCGTTTATGCTCAGCTAACCGAAGGACAAGGCTGTAGTTTGTACGACGTCATGAATACTGCACTAAGTATTACGGAAATACATGTGGGAAAACTCGTGTGAAATAGACAGCTCTTAGTCTGTGCTGGTTGTAAACGTGTGTGCTTCTTCAACTTCGTGTGTGTTTTTTCGTAATTGTAAGAGCAAAGTTCCTGACGCAATTAATATTAACATTATATGTTGCATTACCATGTCAGTACCTGCACAGCAACTCCACCGAATGCGAACATGCGCTTTTACTCTCCAGTGCCAACAGCTGCGCTTCAACTCGGACATGCGCTAAACCATGATACGTTCATGTCGTACCATGGTTTAAGATTCAGAATGAGTTAAAGAAGGGGAAATAAAGACACGCGAGTTCTGCTAATGCTTGAAGTTTGCCTAGAAAATTGTGTAAGGAAGTGTCCGTGTTTTTTCCTTTCTACTGAAATTTACCGCGTCTGTATTATTTGTTCTGGCTTTTTGCTGCATACTGTCGGTGATTGTGCGCTAACTATTTTAAACCGAAGCTTTTTTGTCGTTCTTCTTCTTCTTCTCCACGCTTTTTGGAGTGCTGGCTGCTGCTGTGTCGCTGATTATAGGACAACTTGGGCCACTCGTTTTATGCCACTGGCTATGTGTCGGTTGCTATAGCTGCTGGCTGCTGTCTTGCACGCTTGCCGTCCCTGGTATATATAGTGCACACGAGCTTCGGATACACTGCAAAGCGATGCAGTCGGGGCCGGCAGATAATGTAAGCAGGTGCACTCGACGTGATCTTGAATATAAACACACTTTCGTCGTCACGTTGTCGCCTTCATTTCTTCGTCTTCCGGCTATAGTGCAGACTAGATACCGTATATGGGCTGTCGTCATCATTGCGTCGTGATATTTCCATCGTCTTCATTACTTTGTCGTTTCTCCTTCCTCACACGCCGTCTTCGTCACTTCACGGTCGTCACTCAATTATCGTTCTCTCGTTTTCGCGTCGTCGCAATGGTGAAGTCGCCGACGTGCCGTCAACGTCATGCTACTGTAGTCATTCCAGCGCGGTGATGTCGCGGTCCTCAACTCTCCATGGTTCCATGGTCGTCGTTCCGTCGTCGTGAATACGTCGTCGTCACTCACTCTGTCGTCGTCATGTCGTCGCGGTCGTGCCGTGATCCTCCTGCATTCCGTCTTGGTTCTGCCTTCGTTCCCCTGGCAGGCCTGTTGGTTCATGAAATGTGCCCTTTGGTGAGGCTTAACCTACTATATGCCGACGCAATGAATAGCCTAAACGTAGAATATTTTCCTGCTCGCTGGAAGGAGCATGCAGATGGCCGAAAGTAGAGAAGAATTATTTTATCTTTACAATACCTCATTAGTTAATGCAGCAAATTTGATCGTCTAGCATAGATGCGAAACAAGCGATTGTGAGCAGGATATCAAAGTGTTTTGACTTGAATAGATTACAAGAAGGCTGATACCGCTGAAACTAAGAGCCACCCTCCTGTCGCGAAAAACTGCGACTACAGTTCGTTTGAACCCAAAGGACGGAATGGTTAGGCGCAAGTGGGCGGCTTCTTGAGTACTATTCGGTACCGTTAAAAACAAGCCAGAAAGAGCCAAGACGGCGCGATACGGTGAGTAAGACAGCAAGCTTTCAAAAGATGCTCATTTACCTGATCCCATGATCGTGCCCAATGACTAAAGAAAGGCTTATGTCTATAGAAACAAAACATGCAAGTTAGCCAAGGCAACTTGCTGATTTGGATTTCCTCACAAAAAAAAAAAAAGCCTACAGATGTGTGGCAGAAGGGGAACAACAAAGATTGTTCCTTTGCAGTGTAGGCTGGAGACGCGGGAGGGACGGAGGGCGTGCGTATCAAAACAGGCGCTTTTCGCAGCAGCAAAGACAGAAGCGACAAAGAATAAGCTTCCCTGTGAGTATCGGCCATGCACCTTATGAGTACACCGTCTTCAGGCGGTGGGAGGAGGTCACAGACGCTTTCGGTCCACGGCGTATAGCGAGAGCCTGTATTCTATGCTGCGTGGCCTCCGTGGGTGACGATGCGTGTCGTCTGGACGGCGGCGCAGACAAGCAGCTCGTATCGGCACGTAACAATGGGCACTTCAGGCTCTTGGTTTTTTTCTTCTGCGCACTCGCTCCTTCAGCAGCGCCTCGCGAGACCTTGCGGGCTGGTGACACCGGGTTCCCGGTTGTCACGGCGATGTGGACCTGATGGCGTTCATGAGAGCGCGCTGGAAACGGCAGCGTGGAAGGTGCGTGGTTCGCGCTAGCTATAATGACAGTGAAAGCGTGACGTCTTGCGAGCGCTGACCTCTTGCGAAGGTCTTGCCTTTTTCGGATACCTCCGCTGTAGTTTTCTTTGCTCCGATGCTGTGGGTGTATCCACTGATTCGTTCGCTCGTTCTTTCTTCTCTTTTTTTTTTTCTGCTAGACGTGTTGCACTAAAAATGGGCTTCATTTAGTCTTTCCCAGTAATACTCACGATCCACTATCAAATGTAGATTACCCGCCGTGGTTGCTCAGTGGCTATGGTGTTGGGCTGCTGAGCACGAGGTCGCGGGATTGAATCCCGGCCACGGCGGCCGCATTTCGATGGGGGCGAAATGCGAAAACACCCGTGTACTTAGATTTAGGCACACGTTAAAGAACCCCAGGTGGTCAAAATTTCCGGAGTCCTCCACTAGGGCGTGCCTCATAATTAGAAAGTGGTTTTGGCACGTAAAACTCCATAATTTAATCAAATTTAGATTTCTCTGTAGAACATCAATCTGTAGCTGTAACGATAACTAGCAAACGAACGAATAACGAACGTTGGCTTGCGGCAGGTCGATAATCTCGATTAGAGCACGTTAGTCGCACGGAAAAGATTGAACACGAAATTTTGCATACCACCTGTTCTAAACTCAAATAATGGCAGGCCATTCACAGTGCCCGCGCACTCTATATACATATTAAATCATGTACACAATAGGCCCAGTGCATCTCTACTCAATGCTTCAGAAACTTCCCGTTGTATAGTTAAATTCTACATGCCCTCGGTAAAGAACTTATGGTAATGAAATGTAAGTCATATGTAATTCTGAGCAGTTGACCCGTAAACTTTGAAAAAAGTACTTAAATATAGAGCTATGCTGAGGAAAGTTTTATTTGCAAAACTTGCTAATTTTATCTTATTTTTGGTCCCTGTAAGCAGCTACTGGTGGGAAAGCACTTCCTAGTACTAATTTAGGTTTCGACAGAAGCCTGTTTCCATGATGGCGAGACGCGCATAGAACGATGTTTTTGCTTCCCGCATGAACCATGCAAACAAAGATGCCAAACGTGTTGGGCACAAAAAAAAATAAGTCATGCTTTTGCGAAATATGACTGAAATCGAATAAGCTGTTAATTAGCGCTAAACCTTCTTTTAAAGTAATGAGATTGATAACCCAGGTGAAGTTGCATTGCATACAAGACTTCGCGAGTGCACAAGTAATATGGATGTATGTAAATAAAGAACCGGTTACCCATGTCACAACATGGCCAATGAGTTGGTATCGGTATCGTTACAGTTTCTCTTTCATTTCTAAGTGGCACAATGAGTCCTGTTTAAGGTGGTTATAAGGGGGGGGGGGAGGAGACAAAGAGGAGGAAAGACAGGGACGTTAGCCTGTGTAAATTCCGGCTGGCTACCCTGTGCTGGGGAAAGGGTTAAAGGGAATAAAAGGAGAAAGAAGAAGAGGGAAAAGGAGGAAACCGGAAAATTCACACACTAACGCGATACTACACGTTGCAACACTCAAAGACGGTCGCACAATTCGCATGTCCAGACGGGCTTCGGCATTCAAGGCCACACGGGCTTTGGTGAAGTTCTTAAGCTGGTGATAATAGCGACTGTGTCAGGGATAGGAAACCTTAGTCAGAAGAACACCGCTAGCCACTCCGTGTCAGGTTGCGAATTCGTGAGCTCTTCTTTAGCAGTCTGATTTCCTCCCTGTGCTCTCTTCCCGAGCATGCCGTTTCAACCTGGCAATGATTCATCGCATAAGACGACGAGGGCGTCGTAATAACCTATAATAGGCCATAGAGAGCACGCACTGTCTAACGTGCCGTCAGTTACAGCACAGTATTTCCTCATTCGTTGCTTCAGCGGAACTATGACATAAACGACCGCGGCTTCTACGGGTTAAGTGTCGCGCAATGTAGGCGCACGCGTAGCCGCCCTCGAACGTAAGGCAGACCCCACGCACAATGCACGCCACGCCTGGGCCGAAGGATCTTGTCACCGGCCGACAATTCTCATTCACTCCGAGACGTACTCGCCACTCTTTATTTTGGCAAGAGCTGGCCTGATCCACTTCCTGGTGTGGATGAACTGTCGCCGTGTAGAAAGCGCACCGTCTTTTATCGCTCGCATTATTTCCGCTGCTGAAAGCTCGCGCATGGAAAAAACGTTACTGGTATACCACGCCGCTTGACCGCGTGGTCTGGAGAGGCTTCCAGCGCTAGAAAAGACGACAAAGGTCTATTATGACGGCAGCAGCATAAATAAGACGCAGGGTGTCACTCCCGCACAGGGCAGCGGCTTTCTTCCTTTCAGACCGAAAGCTGCGACTGCCTTGCGGCGCCTTTGATGACTCCGCTCCGCCGTGGGAGTTCCGCCTGCGGCACCCTCGATTGCGCGTAATCTCGACGTCTTCGTTCATCTTGAGCGAACGCTGGGAGAGACCCACAGGGCACCTATAAGTGCCTATTGTGCCTTGTATAGAGCGGACACAGTGCGTTTCCTTCCTACGCAGCACGGTCTCAAGAGCCAGCACGTGCGCCGCGCTTCAACCCGGCCAAAATAAAAACACACGTCCCTAGCGCACTGCTCGCACATGAGCGCGCATTCATTGTGCACACGTCATTCATTCTTGGGTGTAAGTCGGGCGTCCGGAGCTCATTTACCGATCGTCGTATTAAGAATGCCCATTGTACTCAGGTCGCGACGAAAGGGTGGTGCGCGTAGAGCAGTGCCACTCTCCCCTTTGACCCCCCCCCCCTCTCTCTCTTTACTTTTCATGTTATTTTCGTAACGGAAGGAAGAAGCTTTTGCCGCTTCGATAAAAGGAAAGTGGCACAGACTTCACACGACAGGTCGCACCATTGTTGGCACTCCGCTGTTGCCGCACCAATAGATCATTTAGGGTGCGACACTAGATGAGTTTTATTGTTTTTTTCAAAGATAGCGCGCGAAAGCAAACGCTTCGATGGCGATCTTTCTGTGTCACACCGAACAGTGAACACACGCTCGCACTCTTTGCGTTTCCGTGCGAGGCTATGAAGAGCAGGGCATTTACCTTTCACTCTCTGTTTTGCCCTACACACTTGAAGCACTTAGCGCGCGTTCACGGCGGTGCCTGCTCAGTAAGCATTCGATCGGGGAAAATAAACCGGCACAGCTTTACGGTACGCACTCTACTTGCTAGTTTGCTAGCTTCATTAAGATTTGGTATGAAAAGAGCTGATGGTTTTTGCAGCATTCGCTGTGCAATGTGTTTTTTTTTTTTTTTTTTTGCTGCCGTCAGTCTGGCGGTAGAATATCAGATCGTAGAGGTAAGTCACGCCTTATTCTTGAAGGGGTGATGTATGTATTACTTTATCCATGAGCTCTGTAGTTACGCAAGACGTCCATTCGAACTCGAGCCGCAAATGCGACTGTTTGTAGCGTAATGGCAAGCCACTGTTTAAATTGAGAGGCGGGCGTTTGGGAACACCCAGGTATGAAGTTCGCAATATAGAGTGGCCGCAAAGTTTTGCACCAATAGCTGTTGCGAAACTAACGGCATTTTCTAATGCCCAGCATGTTCAGAGAGGCCGTTACTGCCCCATTCTTTTTATTGTTAATATTAGGAACGCGGACATTACTCGTGTGGTGAACACTTAGTAAGGCATGTCCGGCGGATAGATAACAGTACACTTCAAATTGTGCTTCAAAACGATGGGGATAGGCCAGTGGCAGGTCAATGCTATGCACGACCCATGACCCGCGATAGAGTTCAACGTTTTTGCGGGCTTCTAACATGTTTTATGTGACTGCTGCCAATATACTTGTCCGAGCGACAATATCTGAAGGCCACACTACGCTTGCATCGTTTGTTCGGCTTGGAGTGCGAGGCAGTGACAGCCCGTGGCGCAGCACCTCCCGCACGGGGCGCGCTAAGAAAGAGGAGGAGGAGGAGGAGGAGGAGGAGGAGGAGGAGGAGGAGGAGGAGGAGGAACTAACTTTATGGAGTCCTGAGGAACCCCTCCCCACCCACTCTTGGTTTAGTGGTCGGCAGGGGCCTGTATTATTTAAGGTCTACAGGATATAATGAGCATCTTTGTGAATAGCTTTAGCGTGTGTGTACGTGTCTGTGTATGTACGTCGGTGTGTGCTGCGTGCGTGTTTGAGTTGAGATGTGTGTTCCGTAATTCTTCATCGGCACCTAGAGTCGCACGTCAGCCGATCAGCCAGGCTGACACATGCAGCTTGTCATCAAAGTCAACATCTCATTATTCACTGATCTGTACCATTCGCAATGCTTTATGCAGATGTGATGACTTTTTAAGCAATTGCTTCCTCTCCTTGAAAGACGTGTACACCCGTGCACAAGCAAGTGAACATCACTTTTCATTTTGTTGTTGAGGAAGAATGGAAATATATAAAATCGAGCGTCTGACGGAATCCCGTCTGATCGCGAAAGATCATAGCAAATAATACACACAGTGCCGACCAACGTGAAATGCATTCACTAAAAAGTCGTTTCAGCTCCCCCCGCGGGCGCCTTGTTCACATGGAGAACAAACGGCAAAGTACACTAATTTAGGTAAGTTTTATCACCTGTTGCTGGCATCACGCATACACGGGGGGAAGACTGTCGGCAACCCTGTTAAGCGTGCACGCAGGGGTTTGAGTAACCAGAGATTCAAAGTGCAAACGTGGAGTCACTTTTCTTGGAGTGGTGATAGCGCAGGCGTCGTCGCAGTTGATCACATGCCCAGCAGACACGACGTTAGACGCCACTTTCTAGTATCTTACAGAATTAGAAATTTCCCGGAGTCTTCTTGTAAAATTTTCGCTTTTCCCTACATATATGTGCCCGCAGTCTGCGCACGGAATTTTGTACTCAAGTCCTGGCTTATACTTCCTGTCCAATTTGTCTTCGAAATTCGTAAGGCGCTGCTTCAGCACTTCCGCGCTGGGACGTGTGCCACCTGTACATCGTAAATGCTCATAACCCGAGCGAACGCTTCACTGAAGCCTGACACGTAAGGCACGGACGCCCGTTTTCTTGTGAAAAAAGGTATTTGGTTGAACTTGACGCGGGATCTGTCGTGGTACTAAGTCCATAAACGAAGAAGGGTGTCTGCACGCGGCCAGCTACCGACGTACGGCTTCCACATTATTCGGCGTGTTCCCTTGTATGGAACGAGTCCGCTGGGCACGACGGAATGTTTATGGCCGGAAGGGTGCAGTGCACAGACGTAAAATTCAGAAGACTTGCTGGTATGCGTACTTTTTCTGTGAACACCGAATATCAAGTGATTACTTTCTCGTTTAGTTGAGTACGCCCTTTAAATAAGTACATTAAAACTTGATAGGTGCTGTGTATTATTTACAACGTAAATATATGCATATTTTACAAGCAAAAAACGGGTTAAGGGAAGTTTCATGATAGATACTATAGCGGATACTATAGAAGTACTCTGAGACCCGGATGTGGGGAAGTGTTTGAAAATTCTCGGGTATAGCGAAGAAACAGCAACTGATATAGTGGAGTGTTTGCAAAGTATTGGGTTGGTTCCGGGCAGGAGCAAACCAGAAACCAGGCCTATATGACTTCCAGAAAGTATGAAAACTGTCTCATACAGCTTCACTTCCTTTATGTACGAGTTACCCGCATTAGCATGCATCTACGATTATTTTTTTTTTTTTGTGCTGCGCCTGGTACTTCCTGCTGCGACATTTTATTTGTCAACATAATGCCTTCCTCCGCCTCATGTGGCCCTTCCTTCTGGCTTGCCTAGCTAATTTTTCAATCCCTTTCTCATGTTTATGGCGCTGCATATTTATGCTGTTACTCGTCATCATCATCATCATCAAAGCATATTTTTCAAACACTTCAATCTTCTGATTGCGATCATGCGTGGATGCTCACATCAAGCGGCCAATCGCTTAGGAGAGCGATTTGAAACGTCATCGCTGCCCTCGGCAAGCGGTTGGGAAGCGTAAACTGCTGAATCCGATCCTGCAATATGTGTTATTGGTGTCGTCAGTGATAATGTCTTCTTCTGTTGCACATGAAATAAACGTTCGTGCATGTTCAACACACAGTCGAGCAAATAAGTGCAATCACAATGGCACGCAAAAACACGCATGGTGTCCGTCACTTCGTGACTCTGAGACTAGGTATTGGCCTTCTGTCGTCAGTCGCCTCGCAACAGTACCCGGGAGGTCATACAAAATAAGATTAGAATGAATTTAGAATTCAGCGTTTCGCTGCATTGCCACAAACATCTAAATTGGAATATTCCGCTGAAGCAGACATTCTTGGTGTATCTGGATAGATGAGCAGTTATGTTTTCTTTCATAGCGTCGCTACATGGCAACCAGCTGTGATTCGTTTGATCTCGGTGCAATACTGCGCAAAGGACGAGCCAGAGGTATTAGTGTTACGAGTGCCTTGCGCAGCACGCCCACTGAAGAGTCAATACAAGAAGAAGAACTCATCCTCTAAGCTTCTGTTCGAGAGAATTTTCAGCCACAGCAGTGTCACAGCTTCAATAAAAGCGGCATCAAAAGGTACCTTCAATGAACCGTATGGCGGCTCTTTCTGAATCCACTGTACGCAGAGGCCAATACAAAATCCGGAAACTAATGTGTGCGGAATCCAAAATGATTACCAAGCGACACTGTCTTCCTTGTTGCGAGTCACCGACCAGAATAATATAACGTCCGTCAATAGTAGAACGTGCATCGTTTAGTAATGGATTCATTATTGCGCAACTCAAACGTGAGCTAGATACGAGGAAACGCAGACAGAATTAGACGAGCCGAGCTCAGCCTTAGGGGATATAATAGTGTTGCTCACTCAGAAGACTCTCATAGCGTTCCACGAAAGAGGAAAATAACCTTTTCCATTTTCTCTTTCTATTTCTCTTTGCTCTCCTATCCCTACGGGAAAGCTTCGCGTAGCGTCTTTAGACATGCTCAACAGACGTGCAAAGCTCGCCACGGCGAATGTAAATGCGATGATCGTAGGCAGCGTATATATCACACTGCAGCATTGCAGAGGAAAACGACGCCTAAGCCGATCACGTTCAAATTTCACACGGTTCCTTCACTTCCCCAAGCACAGCCGCGTCCTCGCTAAAAGTAGAGTGCCCGGACACTGGCGAAGCCCTCCAACGCGTGTCGTTAGTCAGTTTAAAGCACGCTTCAACTTAGTGGTTGATCCTGTCGTGACCTCCCGGCGAAGCCTTCTAACGCGGAAGGGATTTAGTTCTCTGTCATTTTTTTTTTAATTTTATGTGCTTTGCGCCGAGACGCATGTCTAAGGAAGTTATATGGGATATGCGCCGCTTCAGATATGCGAGAGCTGGGAGGTGCGAATTAATAGCAATAGCATCGTAGCTAAGAGGAAATAACGGGCTAACGTATGCAGGCGGCGTCATTCTTTGCAAAAGCATGGCCTGCTACTTCAGGCATTGGCAGGTATTTAAGCGGTATGCAAATCTATGCACACGGACGTGTATCACGTTCGTAAACTGTATCACAAAGCCGGGCCACCTTTGCGTTGAAATTAAATGTTGTGCCGTGACTCGTGCCCTGTGGTTACCAGCATCGAACGGAATAAGCAGTTAAGAAAAAAATAGAAACGAACGTAAGGAGACAAAGTGACCCGGAAGATAAGGAGGAGTTGAATGCAGAAGACGGAAGAATAATTGAGGCGTTTCTAAATGCGCGGAGGAGAAAGGGGGGGGGGGGGGGGGCTTCGAGAATTGTTGGTCATTACAAGCTCACTCTTGAGACTGCGCTGCTCAGCCTGCCAAAGACACGCTAGCATGGTGAGAGGAAAAGATAAAACGAGGAGTTCATTATTTGAGCTTTCCGACGTCCTGCGTGCCGACGGGCTGCTCGCTGATTCAGTAGCTTTGCGACTCCAGTCGCAGAGATGAAAAAATCAAGCAGTGATCGACTGACCCAATTCAGCTCTTTGAACAAATCGACTATTTGAGAGATGGTCACTGGGATACGATGTGTGTCACGTGACCTCGACAATTCACTGATGACGAGGCGCGTATGATCGAAGAAACGGCAGTGATGCACATTTTGAGCTCTGTAGCACAGCTTGGCTTTACCAGAGACATTCGACAGGGCCACAGAAAAAGTTAGGCATAATGACCTACACTAGCACCGAAACATGCGCAGACACACAAACACCTGCACTTTGACGAGTTTTGTGTGCGTGCGTGCGTGCGTGTGTGTATGTGTGTGTGTGTGTCTCAGTTACATTTTCCGACTCTCAAAGGAGCGATGGGCGCTCGAGGATGACCATGCGCCGAACTATGGTGACGCCAATCAAAGGAGCCCCCCCCCCCCCCCCCCACTCCCACCGCTTTCCCGACATTTGGTCACACCTGTCCCCGAAGCCTCGCAGGGCAGCCGTGGAGCCACTGTCACACCTCTTGCAGCAGGAAACAATATCGCATTGTCCAGCGCAGGAGCGTCACCACTACCAGTGAGTGCATCGGAGAGGGAAGGCATCCGTCGCCAATGGTGGTTCTTCATTGTTCTAGCCAATTGGCTCGGCCCGTGCCGTGCGGCTCTCGGCTCGAGCCATTAAAGGCTGTGCAAAGCGGCCGGAGGCCGCAGCGCAAGCACGCCGCGCCGTCGTTACGTAAACTTGGTCAAGGCAAGTGCGAGCATCTCGGGCCTACTGTCTCCACTGGTCAAGTTTTTCATTCAGCCAAAGGTGCATACCATGCTCGTGCCATGACCCTCGACCTTTGTCTTGGGGTGGCGGAGGGCTATAAGAAAAAAAAAGAGAGCTCGGTCGAGAGAGTTTAATGACGGTGTTTCCGTACCTTTGCGTGTTGCATTGTGTTCTTATTCTAAGTGGCCACTCCGAGCGTGTCTTCCTGAGATTAGTTGCGCTCTCTAGGCACGTGATAGCGCACTTATGAAAGCGGCAGGCGTGCCCGGAATGCCCATGGTTGCCGTTAGAAGTTCAGCTGGGTATTGTAGCAAGTAACCAGAGTGGCTTTCTGCAGCGCTTTCGGCACATACCACCGCCGAGGTTCTCGCTTGTTTTACTTGAGTTTGGACTTGGGTTCATTTTCCCACGACACGTACACAAGACGAACCAGTTGTGGTGAGAAAGAGGGGATAAACGCTACTACGAAGCAGCTTGACGAGCCCCAGTCCCCGTCTCAGAGCATACGTATAATTTTTGTGTGTTTTGTGCAGAAGACGTAGAGTTCATGTATAAGATACTTCCTACTTAAAAAATAAATTAGTAATGTGAAAAACAACAAGTAGCCATTACTCCGAACCGTGCGCTTGTTCCATGGAAACGAAGGCTGCTAAATCAAACGAGTCTATGCCACATTCTTCGAACTGTGTATACTGGCTGGTTCCAGGTCTGCAACTTAAGATTGCCAATAACGCCAATAAATGAAAGGCGCAAATTTAATACATACGTCAAGATACAAACCAGGGTTGAGATACTTTGATAGCACTTCGCTTTTTCATGTGTTTATCTTTCTTTCTTTTAATTCATAATAGAAGTAAGCTTTCTATTTCTGTCAAGGCTATGAAAAATGAGTAGATTTGTTTGTTGTTCCCTTAATTTCAAAAATTTTATTTCATTCATAATGTTCTATTCGTTAGAAGCTTGTGCTTATCATGCATATCTTTCTGTACGGGTCTAGTGCACACGTTCAAGTAACGTTGCTGTTCATGTCGTTTTATTATCATGCCATAAGCCATATTATCATGCCATTATCATGCCATAAGTTTTGCAATATTGAGAGCTGCGCCATGTGAGCTGTTGAATTCAGATGTATGCAGATTTTAACCCTTTATATACTGTATCCCAGCGGCAACATATCTTGCCATAACTACATGCTGTATCACAGCTCTTGTGTAATAGTTAGAACTCTGTTTAACCAACAGTAATAAACTTGCAAGGGTGCTTCCGTAAGGCTCGTATAAATTGAACCTACAGGGCTGGAACCGGTACTGAATTATTGAACAGGAATTGTCAATATTCCCGGAAAATACTAGCCGGTTCGCATATCTTCTTCTCATTCCATCAATGCTTCAGCTTATTGCGCCCAATTGTACGAGAAAATAAGGTTCGAGGATGCTTTTGTGCTCATTTATGGGGTAGAGGCGTTTTGACAGTTTTTTATTTGTTGCATGAAGAATAAAGGAGCGTGCATACATTTGTTGTCACTAGTGAGCTCAGGATGTCACTTTTGTTAGCTGAGCTCATAATTTTAGTGCAGCGTTTCCTGCAACGCAACATGAAAAAGAAAGTTAAAATTGGAAATGAGAAATGCCTAAAGTTCAAAAGACATTTGTCCTTTAATTATCAATCGGAAGGACACTGCTGCATTATCATGTCCCAGTGGTACGAAAATAAAAAAAAACGTTTTGATGGTGTCCAACAGGCACAGCGCAAAACTTATTGGAGAGTTAGCAGTTATCATGACTGAAAGAAAGGGAGAACTTAATTCATATGTCTAGACTGAGCTTAGGGTCTGTAGCCAAAAACAGTGTGGGTGGGGTAGACCAAGTGCACTGGGTCTGTCACTATGCCCACTACAGGTCGAATGCTTCTCCCTATAATCTCCAATTACCCTTGTCTTTGTCCGCAAAGCCTAACCTATGCTTGCAAATGTACTAATTTCATTCTCTTACTCTAATAGGCCGCGAGTAATCTGGTGTATACGCTTTACACTAACTCCATTTCTTCCTCTTAATCTCAACTAGAATATAACTACAGTTGACTTTTACACCTAGATGTTAAAATTTGGAGGATATCCTGCTTATGTAGGAATCAATGCTAAGCGACTCTTTCATTGAAGTTTGCACAAATGCTATGCAAACGTAATACTCACGAATCAAATGCTTGTATAGAACGACGCAAACGTAATGCAATATTGCGCGCTTCTCTGTAGCCGACATCTTTCAGTGTTTTGTGGCCGACTTCTTAACTTCTCTGTAGCTCAGCGCACCGAGCACTCATAATATGACAAGAACTTTATTGAGGTCCGGAAGAACTCACGTCCGGGGGGACCCGGGATAAGCAGATGTCTTCACCCATGACGCCACTGGCATGCAGGCCGAGACCCACCGCAACATCATGGGGCTTCTCGATGGCCTGGAGTTGTAGATGTCCTGGACACTTTAGGGCGGATTCCCAGGAGTCCTTGGTTTGAAGTGAAGAGGCCTCTAAGGGTGGGCACAGCCAGAGCATGTGTTCAGAATTACAACATTTCTTATCCGCAACTGCGGCATTCCTGTGAGCTTCCCTGATCTATTAAGTGCATTAAGTAAGGAGTAAGGTAAGATCTAGTCTGTAGCATTCTAAGCGTAGAGGCCTGGACACTGTCAAGCTTTGGGCGTGACAGGGAGAAGGTTCTACGTCTAAGCTTATAAGGAGTGGTAATCCCATGATATGTATGGAGCGGGTCTTTTCCTAGATATGGGAATTTCTGAGGCCCCAGGTTCGGCTGCGCGGCTCGTGAGGTAACGCGCAGACCTATGGGCAGCCTCATTCGGGTTAATGTCATTCGGTCCAGTAGGCAAGGAACCACTAAATGTGATGATATCCTTGCTCTTCACTTCTGATAGTGAAGTCCTGATCCCGCAGGATCTTACTTGTTGTTTCCGCTACCAACCCGGAAGAGAAGGAGCGGATGACCGAGCTTGATTCCCGAGTATATAAAGGCTGGCTTCTTACGACTGTTTATAGCTAAAGCGATAGCAGCCTTTTCCGCCACATGGGACGTTTTGACCCTTACAGAAGCTGCGTTATTAATTTTTCCCTCTACGTCTACCTCTGTTATGGAGAACCTTCCTCCTGTAGGACACTGTGCTGCGTCAATAAAAAGCGCACCTAGCTTTATTAAAGTTTCTTCTTCTTCTTCTTCTTCTTCTTCTTCTTCTTCTTCTTCTTCTTCTTCTTCTTCTTCGTCTTCTTCTAGCTTGTGTTGATGTAAATTTTGTAGGTTTGCCCTTGCTCATGAGTTCCTCCGGCCCACGTTAGACACAGGATGAATCTTACGGGGTACAGGGTCTGTTACTAAGTGTGACCTGGTATCTTTTGCTGCGAGACTTAGTGGGTTCGGGGCTATACGGCGGTTCAATGCCGGCCTCTTCTAGGATTTTAAGGCCAGGTTTAGTGGCAGAGAGCCGAGTGATTTATGCCAGGTGGTTCTATAATGTCATCAATAGTATTCCATATTCGCAGGGCCAGCAGCTTTTCAGTACTAGTGGACTGTGACAGCCCGATGGCCCTTTTCAGTACCATTCGAATGAGACAGTGAAGCTTAGCTTTTTCAACTTGTGTCAATTTTAAATAAGGTGCAATGCAAGATACGTGACTTAGGAAGAACGCCTGAAAGGTCCGAATGAGATTGTCCTCCTTCAATCGTTTCCTTCGGTTAGCTAGCTTAGCAATGAGTTTATAACACCGTTTTCCTTTCCTCTTGGACGAACTCAACGTTTCTCTATTATACCCTTTGGAAATATTAGTTAGCCCTAAGATTTCAACAGAATGAACTCTGGGTGTGCAGGTTCCCACTTTAGTTTGTATCTGAATAGGAAGCGAGTTCAGTGGCCGACGGTGAGCGTACGCACCCCAGTCGGCTCCGTATTTCTCGAACGTTTCTTGTGAGAAAATCACCAAATTCATCTAAAAAACCACCATGGATTGACGCAGCAAGTCACCGCGATCGCCCTGACACCCAATTCAGGTGGGAGGACTGATTTTTGACCAAATTATGCCTGCAAGGCAGCCGATGGCGGCTTCGCCGCATCTCTGGGGACGTGGCTTCCCGCGCGCTTAGCGGGAAGGAATTTTAACGAGATGGAAGCATCAGTCGAAGGAGAAGACGTTACGCAGGAAGACTACAAGGATAGCACAGACTGGCGTCCAGTTATACGACGTAAAGCCAAGGAATCAACGCCACAGCGACAACACGTGTCACCCCAGTCGACGGGAGATGGCAAGGAACAGATAGAGCGGCGTATACGACAGATGACCAAGGCGTGCAGAATGCCATATCTACCCAAGGAGGATTACAAGATAATAGTAAGACCAAGAGGGGGTTTTCGAGTGTCCGACTACACGAGCACCCACATTGTCCAAATGTCCAAAGCATCGTCAAGGCGGCCAGCCGACCCAAAGAGGCACAAGAGCAAGACATGATATGTGTCAACTATCAACAGAACATAATAGTGATCAGTACTCCCAACGAAGAACACGCCGACAAGTACAAGAATATCCTTTGCATCAGGACGAATACACAGGAATATGAACCCAGCGCGTACGAAGCGGCCCCTGACAATACATCCAAAGGAGTGATCCGAGGAAAAGGACTGGAAGACAGCACGCAAGACATCGTGAGAAAAATAATAACTCCAAGAAATCATGCAGCAATCGCCGCCAAGGGAATGGGCAACACAAGAAACGTGATTGTTCTGTTCGACGGATACAAGGTCCCAAGCTAAGGGAGATACGGTGCTGCCTTTTTGCGGTGTACGCTATACAAGAAACAAAGGGACAAGTGCTACCAATGCGGACGATTAGGACACAGAGCGGACGTGTGTCCTAACCCCGACGATAAGGTTTGCCGAAGATGCGTGTTGGCGGACCCTCCCAAAAACCATGAATGCAAGGCTAAGTGTCAGTTTTGCCACATGGATCACTCTACAGCAGATAAAGAATGTAAGGCAAGATATGAGATATCGTGAAGATAAAAGATATCCTGGTGAAGAAACGTCGCTGGGAAAGAATTAAACAAGAAAGAGACAAAGGAGAAGAAAACACGACGCATGGTGAGCGCATGGCCTAAGCATCCTGAAGAATCGGCCGGAACCCCCTTCTAAACCTTCGAAAGAAGGGCGTGGCAGATCCAGGTCGTGTAGCAGAGGCAGGTTGAGGTACACAACAAGGTCGAGCAGATCCAGGTCCAGGGGTACAGCCAGGTCTAAGTCCAAGGAACCCCTCAGTTCTGGACGCACCACGCCAACACCGACGGTGAGCTGGGCAAGCGTGGTCAAGGGGAAGCGCGCGGAGGCGGATGCTGTAGCTAATCATAAATTAGAGGAGGAGCTGGCACAGCTAAAACAAGTCGTTGCAGCACTGAAACCACAAATGGCAGTATTGAGTGAGGAGAATAAGAGATTAAAAGAAGTTCGCAAACAGCACGTTGAAAAACGAAAACAGAGCGAAACAAAATAAAACAAAAATATGCACCCTGTGCACCACGAGAGCAGGAGAAAAAGCAGGGCAAAGAGCATTGCGAAGAACCACAGAAGGAACAAGGACGCGGTTTTTGTAGATGCTGCACGTTACAAACACAAACGCAGCTTTGTCGCAGCAGTACTTAACCACAACAGGCAATGCTGTACAAGCTTGACTATAAACACGACACGCATCGAAACGGGGAAGGAAGCGGCTATAGCGTTAGCCATAGCACCAACCAACGCATACTATATAATCAGTGATTCCCAGACAGCAGCACGCAACTTCGCGAATGGCCGGATCTCAGCTGAGGCGCTAAACATACTCAGAAAAGGCAAACCAACAAGGGAAGACAGATGCGTCCAAATTATATGGATACCAGCCCCCACCACCGACTCAATGGGAGAGGACAACCCTAACGCGGCGGCACACAACGTAGCTCGAGGACTGACTTTCCGAACTGCGACGAACGTAGACCCCTCGACAGGGCCCTCCAAGATATGGGAATGGGATGACAGAATGACCAGGTTCAACGACATCACCAACCTTTGCAAGCTGCAAAGATGCACTTATCCATCACCCCATCCACAACTCACGAGATCGCAAGCTGTCCAGTGGCGACAATTACAAACCAAATCATAGAATAGCCCGATACTAATGCACGCCATTTATCCAGACATATGCGCAACAGATAAATGCAGAGTGTGTGGCACCAGAGCTTCGCTAGAACACATGCTATGGGAATGCCAGGAACTAATACAGGACAATGTGAGCGCAGCCTCCATCGACAGCCTCGGCGCGCGATGGCAGGCCGCGCTGCTCAGCTCGAACCTGGAAGACCAGCTCTGGGCAGTCCAGCGGGCCAAGGAAGCCGCCGAGAGGCAAGAACTCTTGGCCGTAACCTCGGCGGGTACCCCAGCCCACTAACTTTCCGGACGCGAATCGTTCTGATTCAAAATAAAGTTTTCTCACTCAATTACTTATTTCACTTCCCTGTGCAGGAGTAGGTCTGACATTGTGGGAGAGAGCGTCAGCACCGTGCTAGCGAGTAAATCCTCTGTGATGTTAACAGCTTGTTGTAAGCTTTCCTTTAATCTGGCTAGCCACCCTCAGGGGACCCAGATCGTGATGTCGTCCGCATGGATGACATGCCAGTCCTCTTGGATGGTAACCAACCTTTGGGAGAGCCTGTTCATAGCAATATCAAAGAGCAGGGGTGCCAACACCGATCCTCGGGGTGTGCCGAGAAAACCTAGAGGGAAAGGCCCTTAGGTAACCGTCCCAACTCTGATGAACGCCTGCGTTCACCAAGGAATGATTTAGTAAACCTAAAGAAAACCTGCTGCGAAGATTGAGCTGGGATATCTCACCTGGGATTTGTCTGACTCTGTCAAAGGACTTAGCCAATTATAGGGCCAGAACACTGATCAACGCTCTTGTGCGGTTATAAAAGATCGATTTCGTCAATAGGAGTATCGCATCCTGTTCAGAGAGGGAAGGTGGAAATCCAATCAAGTTGTGAGGAAAGAGGCAATGTCGCTCGATGCGACTTGATTGCGATTATGAACTACATGCTCCATGACTTATCAAAGGCATCACGAGAGCAAGATGGCTGGGAGGTTTTCCATACTGGTAGACTTTCGCTGCTTGGGGAGGAAAACTACCTTTTCCGCCCTCCATTCATCAGGGACTTGCCCCGACTCCGAGACTAGATTGATCTCATTTGTTAAAATATATATTGCCTTGTCCTGCAAGTACTTAAGAAGTTTATTTTTTATGCCATCTGGTTTTGGAGCAAACTTGCTAATGAGGCCAAAGAGGACGTGTCTAACCTCTGATACGGAGGCTTCACCATGAAGTGGGGCACTCAGCCCGGTGTATACCGAGTATGGGACCTCCTCTGCCTCCCTGCATGCGTACTGTCCTTCCAAAGAAGGTTGAGGTACAGCATGCCTTGAGCGATGTTGCTGTTTGTCATAGCAGGCCTAGTTTGACCTTTGATCATCCTGTGTAAAGTGGTCTAGCTGTCCCTTTGGATAGTTTGTTATTAAGATTTCTGAAAAGGCCCCATTTACTGCTTCTTCTCGTACGACTCTCCATTTCCGCTCATGCTTTCTCCCATTGTTGCTGCGACAAAACTACAGCATATGAGTCAATTTCTTTGTTTATAGCTGCAATTTTGGCTCAGAGCCTACGATTAAGATTTTGCGTCTTCCATCTAGAAATTATGCTATGCTTAGCCTCAAGCATTCTGGCATCCATTACCGCGGCCTCAAAGTCGGTAGTTATTGTCTTCATGGCCTCATTTACTGCTTTGTTCAAGTTATCTTAGAGTTCCTGGTATGTCTCTTCTTCTGGAGTCAGCTCTCCTCTGATTTTCCTAATTAAGTCCCAGTCTGTAAATTCGATTGTTCTGAGGGATTTGGCTATGGTTCGAAGAGTGATTTCTATAATTTAGTGGTCGCTGCTCAGGCTATTCTGAAGGTTGTCCTAGTCCCCATCTACTACACGTACGAAAGTTAGACCCGCGGTAGTGTCCCTGCAAATCGAGTTGCCTATTCTGGTAGGGAATCTCGGGTCAGTGACAAGGGTCAAGCCGAGCTCTTCGGTACATGTGGCAAACTCCGTGCCTTTGACGCTACTATAACCGTAGCCCCATTCTTGGTTCGGGGCATTAAAATCCCCTGTCACTATATATATATATATTTATTTATTTATTTATTTATTTATTTATTTATTTATTTATTTATTTATTTATTTCACGTATTTTCAAGGCCCGAAGGCGTTACAGAAATGAGTGGAGTCGAAAACAAAAGTAATGCAGTAAAAATACAAACAAGATGTATTAACAAAAGGCATTCTGAACAGCGGTCTTGATGTTGGTAGAATCGGTGATGAGTGCGATTGATGCGGGAAGGCGATTCCAGTAACGGAGCTTTACCGGCTAGCTTGACTGCTGAAGTTAGTGCGTGCATGAAATTCCTCCTTTTGCTTGAGGGTGAACTGTATACATCCAGGATAAAAACACTCGGTTCCTGCGCCCTCCTAAAGAATATTTCCGTGAGCTGGATTTCAAACCCTGTCTTATATTTCGGGACTTGGTGCTCAATAAAGGACATGTTGTTGATCGGTGTAGCAATATCCCGTCATTTCTCACTTCTGGATGCCACATTGCAATAATCCGCTACCGAGGCCTGGAAATCCAACAGTGTTTCCTGGAGAATTATGACCTGCGGTTAGTGATTCACCGACCCCACAAGGAGTGTCTGCGTTTCGGGAAGCTTGCACAGTTCCATTGCCAAATTTTCCAAAATTCTTTAGTGATCCGAGCCATTTTAATTACTAATTTATGTGTTCGGCAGCCATACTGCCGTCACTGCGGACCGTCCCTTTCTGAGCTTGTTCCGCCTTAGCTAGGGAGACTTTGGTTAGCCTTTCCGAGTGAGTAATTCTAGAGTCTATTCCTGAAAACGTACCCATAATCTGCTGCAGCGCATTTTTAATGGCGGTAAGCCTGTTCCCTAGGCTAGCCTCGAAAGGGGTGGGACCTCCTTTCTTAACTGGCCCATCTGTGCCTTCAATCGTCTCCCCCTCGTCCGAATCCGCATCTGGCTCGGGGTTAAGAGCTCTGCGTTTGTTCACACCTGCAGCCAAATACGGGCCAAGAGTCGAACCGTTTTGAGCCGACAGACGGCTGCTTAGGCTGTTTATCATGCTTCTGAGCGAGCTGATCTCTAGTGTCAATTGGCGATTTTCAGTTTCTAGCGCCGTCATACGCGCATCACTGCCGTGCTCTGACTGTGCCTTAGTTCTATTGTTCTTATTGGGGGATTCGTTGTCGTCGTTGTTAGACGAGTTGTTCGTTTCTTCCTTGGTTATATCTTCCCATGTGCTTCGTCTGCCAGACGGGGATCTGGGTCTGGATTCACTTGCACCAGCATTTCTCCATCGAGATCTTCCCCTTGATCGAGGGCGTCTCCTTGAACGTGAACGTTCTCTAGAACGGGAGCGCTTTCGCGATGGGGAGCTCGAGCGAAGGATGGAGCCTCCTCCGGGCGCAGGTGGCTTTTTGTGACGCAAAGCCTGCTCGTTGACATCATGCGTTTACTTTGGCACGTTGTTCCTAGCTTTTCTTCTTCGCTGCCTCCGTCTTCGGACGATGTACGGAATTTGGAAGCGCTTTGGGCAAGGCTTATCACCCGCTAGGTGGGGACCACCATGCGCTTCACAAAACGGGTTACAGAGATGTTCTTCTTCCTCTCCTTGTACTGTGTTCTTTTCTAGATCACGTAATTTCCACTTCTTAAGATCTTTTTCTTTGGCTGTACAGACATCTCTCCTCGCATTGACCACCCACCTGAAATCGGAATGATGTTATGCCGTGCAAGAACCTGTCAGCTGTTCTTCATTTCACGTACCACGTGCTTCGGAAGAATGGAACCACCTTCCAGAATCGATTATGGCGCTTACTAACCATACTGATTTTCAGGCAGCTTAGCCAGTATTGTATACACAGGAGTCTGACCACCATTCTAGTGTTCTATCTTTTTTGTTAAATATTATATGTTTTTATTGCTATCTATTACTGTTCAAGTGAAACTAACACAAATTCTGTTTTACATTATTGCCGTATGAGAGATATTTCTAGCTAGAATTCTATGATCAGGAAGTTATCATAACCTGGACACTTCGATGCCTTTTCTTAATACCCTCCCCTCTTTAATGCTTTGAGAAGGGTGGAAATGTAATGTCTTTGGACCTGGGGGTACTCTAAATAAATAAATAAATAAATAAATAAATATGGCACCATCTGTTGCATCACTCTTTGGCATTATGGACGCAACTGCGGCTTTTTTCTTCGGTCAAGAAAATAACACTGACACAGGCAAGTTTGATGAACGTACTTTTAAACAGAACAATTCAAACTTGTTAACCGCATTGCGTCTAAATAATAGCCGCCCGAGAAGTTCTGCAGGTCCGCCACAATTTGGAAGCGTCTTTCTTCGACAAGTCATAAATCTTCCGGTTGCAACGGTCGTGTCATTGTCTGCACAAAAGCCATTCCCAAGGTGCAGAGAACAGCACATTGTTTGGGCCGACACTTACATTAGCAGCCCCTTCGACTCACAATTCAAGGTAGCTGCCCACTTAATTGACACACGCTGCCTTCTTAGCCGTCGTACAATAGCTCAATTTATTTACTATTAAAATGAAGGTGATTTTCTTTCAGTTCAATGCATCGACAGTATGCGCGCTGTTGTTGTGTAACGCGGGGACCCAATTATGCCCAGAAATATCTTTTTAATTGTAACGGCGCTCGTCCTTGCCTACGACCCGCGAAGTCGAGGCACAACGAAATGTATATCGTTTTAATGTGTCTTTGTCTGCTTCATGGTAATGGTTGAAAAGAGTTGCTGGCAGGCTAAGGTTAAGACAAAGCGCCTAAATTATGCCTTCTCGGAAGTTGATGATGCAATCCGTGGGTGGTCCAGCGTTTGGAAGTCATGCCCTACTTTCGAAGCAGTCACCTGAGAACCGATGACATTTTCATAGTAATGACAACTTCTCACACCCCATCACTCTTTGACACTTCCTTCTCACCTTCACGTTCGGTGCCATTGTAATCTTTCTTTCCTCTTCTCCCCTCCACCTGTAGGGAATAGCCAGACGAGCGCAATTCCAGCGCATTTCCTTTCGCCTTATCTTAGTATATTCTCCATAAGTCTTCATGTAGCACTTAACTCTTTGATTTACGTGTTATATTGAACGAAGGAATGAATGATTAAACTTTTTTTTTCTGCTCACAAGAGTTGCTGAAGAGTTAACACAAGATGCCCTTGGATCATGCTAACTGGATGAGCATTTATATTCTATTCATTGTTTGGATTTGCATTTCCGTTGCTTACATTTAGGGTAATTTCTTTCTCCTCTTAGTTTCTTTATGCCACAGACAAGCAAAGTACTCACGGCACTGTGCTGCTCTCTGTGGGGTCATCCTCGTGGCATCACCAGACTTTACTGTGAAGACTCGCAGTAAATGTAGACCTCATGGAGAAGTATGCGTTGGCTAAGTCCCCATATTGTAAGTCTGAAATCGTTTTGAGCACTTCTGCCTGCTACAAGCATGCACATCCATATATGTAAAATACCTACGTTTCGCAAGAACTGTTCTTTCAGGGTTCATTGTAGCTGGAATACTTCATGAAATTTGCAGAATACATGAAAGTCTAAACTCAATAGATTTTTCGAGCATTTACTAAAGCTTTACATCATGTCCTACATGGCATTAGGCGGGAAGGTTCAAATGCTCAAGATTTTTGATTATCACCATTTATTTAGCACTTTGACATTGTGCCAGACTAAAATTGGCGTTGTAGTGCTTTAAAATAAGATTTAAAAGCGTCTCTTTCATTGCGCACTCTCCCGGACTTTCACGGGGCTGCTGGATTGTTATCCTGCCAGATATAGACAGAGAGAGAGAGAGAAAAAACAAGGGTAGGAAAGGCAGGGAGGTCAACCAGAACAGCATCCGGTTTGCTACCCTACACTGGGGGGAAAAGGGGATTAGAAAGAGGAAGAAAGGGAGAGAGTAAGCACTGAGTACGTGTGGGAGGGACACCATACAGAAGGACACTATAAACGGTCTGTTAAGCCCGTGCACTTCAAGTAAACTTGACTAATAAAGTAGTGCCCGTAAGCGCAGATCATTCCTGCCTAACAAAACAATTAAGCACAACATAATAACTGCACATATAACGTCGCCTGACAGATATATCCAAAGCTCACTGATATATGAATAGAGAAGCGCATGATATTCGACGTCCTCGCTGAATTTCTTAAATTTCTCATTTTATGCTACCCCAATGTTGGGCTAGTGGTGGAGCAGGTATGTGCCGATGCCTGGCTAATTTCACAGAAAGGCTATGCGCCACAATAGATATGGAAATATTAAATCTATCTACATAACTGTCGCATACTTCGCTGTGCTTACAGCCCTCCTTCTCCCGCTATCCTTTCGACAAGCATCGAAGATCAAACGGACCAGGCCAGGTTATCTGAATTTTTCTTCGAAACTTTGTGAGCAATTCTCGGTGTGTGCTGTAAAGCACGTAAACGCAACACTGTATTATCGACTGTGCATGAACGCGTATGTGTTATTTTTTTTTCATCAACTGGAAAAAAATTATATATATATTGTGATGTTGAAATGATGAACCCAAGAAATTTGATGCAAGCGAGACCGAAGGAACATTTCTCAAGTGAGGCCTTAAGTCCACTGGTATGCAGCAACTGGAGGGCCTCTTCCATCAAGTCTGCAAATGTGGCGAATGACTCTGCATAGATAAGGATGTCATCGAGATATACTCGTATGCCGCTTTTATCCGGGCGAGGCTGAAGGTCTTGGAATACCAGTTGCATGGCTCGCTGAAATGTGGACGGCGCATTTTTTAATCCGAATGGCATTCGGGTCCACATGTAAGTTCCGTGGTGGGTGATGAATGCGGTTTTCTCATAGTCCTGGGGTCTCAGGCTGACTTGCCAGTAGGCGCACTTAATGTCCATTGTGGCGAAGTAGGCGCAGCCAGCGATGTCCTGAATGATGTCATCCACCAGAGGTAGGGGGTGCACAACCTTGATCGTATGTTCATTAAGTGGAATGTAATTCACACACAAGCGTTTCTTTCCACTGCGAGACACCACAACGACTGGGAATGCCCACGGGCCAGATGCAGGGAGGATGATATTTTGAGCAAGAAGCTTTTTAATTTGCCTTTCGAGGAATTGCCTGTCTTCTAGCGTATATCTGTAAGGGCTGCGGCTGTACGGCACGGTATTGGGCAGCAAATCAATGCGATGTTGAGTGTCAGTAAAATGACCAATGTCATCTTCATGGCGAGAAAAGACGGCATTGTTCTTGGCCAGTATGTCAGCAATGACAGACTGCTGTTCAGGCGAGAGCTGGCTGCCTAGGCTGGCTGGTGGAAGTTCGGGGTGGATGGTCACAGGCACCGTAGTGCAGACTTGTGTGGCAGTGCTGCTTTCCAGCGGCACTGTCTTCGCCACCAAAACTTGCCAGGGAGGCTCTTCTGGCGAAGGTAAGGGTTCTCGTTGTAGACAGTCTTGTGATGCTGCTTCTGCCGGCGCAAAAAGTTTTGAGCGGGCTAAAATGATGGCATTGGCCATTCGCGGGACCAGACGCTGAGTGGCTAGAAGCGTTACACCCGTGGCTGGATGTTGTAGCTGAGTGGGCTCTGGTGGCTGGAAGATCAAGCGAGCTCGTGCTGCCAAAAACCAGTCTTCACCCAGAATAAGGGGTAGGATGTTGTTCTACAAAACTGCTGCCTCAACCACACCAGTGATAGGGCCAATAGTTATCTTAAGGAGGGCGGACCCAACTGGTAGCGCTGTACCACCTCCAACGACGGCAAGAGGGAAATTAGTCCATGGCAAGATCATTGCGGAAGGTAGGATGGCTTTAGAAATCAATGTCACGTTCGAGCCAGAGTCCGGATATGCTTCATGTTCTCCGACTCCTGCAATAGCCGCCGTGAAAAATGGACATTGATGTCGGGAGCCTTCAAGTTTTTCAGGCATACTGTGAAAGGCCCGTGGCTGTTGGGTATCAGGGATGGTTGACGGTGGTGCCCTGCTGCTACGCGAGGGACATGCCGACGCCAAATGCCCTAACTCTTTGCACTTGTAACAAGTTGCTTGTGCGATGTCTTGGCCGCTCCGGAATGCTGGGGCCCCATACTGCGCAGAAATGGCTTCGTATCTTCGTTCCTGTTGTTCCTTAGGCAACTCGGAAATGCGCTGTCTTGGCTGTGCTGTTGTAGCTGTTGGCGGAGCTGGTGGCTGATAGTTATATTGCTGACGTCCTGAATTTCCACTTTGAAATGAACGAGGGGGTGGCTTCTGTGGAAGCAGCGGCTGTTTTACGCTTGCCCTGTCATGGGCACGTTGAGTGCACTTGTCTAGGCTTGTGCACGTGGACATGAAGTCACGCACTGTTAACGGCCTATTAGCCGCGATGGCCGCAATGACATGTGGTTCTTGAAGACCTTGTAGTAGGTAATCAATCTTCTGGGCGTCGGTAAGGGTGACGGGGCAGCTTTCAACCACACGCAGCTTTGCGTAAGCGTACTCTTGTAGGCTCTCGCCTGGGCCCTGTCTGATCTTTATGACGCGTTCCTGCCATTCGATGAGGGTCAGCTCCGATGAAAATGTTTCCTTCAGGGCGGCGCTCCATGTTTCCCAGGTTGAATGGTGATTTCCAAAAGCGAGGTGCCAATTACGAGCTGTGCCTTTCAGTTTACTTGCGGCAATGAGACGGGTGGTGGCGTCGTCCCATGCGGCAAGCTGCTGTACCCGGCGGACGTCATTGAGCCAGACATTAACGTTTTGTGCTGGAGACTGATCGAAGTAAGCAATCGATGACGACAGGTCTGGCAGTGTGGTAACTGTAATAATAATAATATTTGGGGTTTTACGTGCCAAAACCACTTTCTGATTATGAGGCACGCCGTAGTGGAGGACTCCGGAAATTTTGACCACCTGGGGTTCTTTAACGTGCACCTAAATCTAAGCACACGGGTGTTTTCGCATTTCGCCCCCATCGAAATGCGGCCGCCATGGCCGGGATTCGATCCCGCGACCTCGTGCTCAGCAGCCCAACACCATAGCCACTGAGCAACCACGGCGGGTGTGGTAACTGTAGTCGAGGGGCGTGGCAGCTGTTGAAACAGAAGTGCCAGACTTTCGAGCGTCGCGGTATCAAGGGTCAAACCTGAGTTGCCGGCGGTACCCGCCCTCTCCACGCTTGACCGTGGCGTTGCTTCACGACGTTGGTGAATGTCGGCTTCGAGGCGCTGAATGAGCTCTTCCTTAGAGCCGGTGCTCTCTAACTCGCGTCGGGCCAATTCATCGCGGATAAGGTCGACTCCGAGCCGCGACATGGTCGTTGAGTCAAGCTCCTCCCAAATAATTCCTGGCATGATGTACCGCAAAGCGAGGCTGGGCGCACGGGAGACTAGGCGAGTGAGCGCTAAGCCACAGGTTGTGCGCGGGATTCAAGTTAGTTCCGGGCTAGTTGTGTACATTCACGGCACTCTTCATCTGACGGCCGTGCTTTTCTTCTGATGCGGAGTGAACACAGACGAGCGGTAAAATGGCTGAAGTATCTTCAGGCGTGAGTCTTCGGGGGCGTGAGGGCGCGACTACAATGACGAATGCGGCTGAAGAGGCGTACTGACCGTCGTTCTTGCGCTGCCGTGGCTGAATGGCTTGGCAGAGGTTCGGGGTCGACTGCGCCAGATGTGAGGCTTGGGCTGAACGCAGGAAGACTCGCATAGTAGGGTAACGGTTTAATGCGGGTTAAGGTTACATTTAACACACCGACTGATCACTCCAGCGGCAATGGCTTGACTGACTCGCCCATCGCGGGCAAACAGCAAAAACAAGCGAGGCTCCCGGAAACGGAAGCAGGACAAGGTAGGTGACGATGTCGCTGCGGCTGCTTGCTGCGCAGGTCACGTTGCGCCATCTGTAGCAGCCCACACCAACTGGGCCAAGCACCATCACGTCACTCACAATATAAATATATATATATATATATATATATATATATATATATATATATATATATATATATATATATATATATATATATATATATATATATATATATATATACAAAGAACATTTTGTCACCACATGCTGGCGACGATGCGAACGACTACGGCTACTAACTTTCATTTCACGCACTAAATAAAGATAAAGGTACCTGTGACTTTGTGTGAGAAGGACGAAACTCCCTCGGAGCTTAAGGATGGAGATGTTCGCGTGAAAAGAAAAAAAAGAGAATGCTGGGGTTTTACGTGCCAGTACCACGATATGAATATAAGGCACGCCGACGTGGGGAACACCGGATGAATTCTGACCTGTTGAGGTTTCTTAACGTGCACCCAAAGTGCGGTAGACGGACGTTTTTGCACTTCACCCCCATTGAAATGTGGCCGCCGCCGCCGGGTTTGGGTCCTGTGCCTTCGTGGTTAGTAGCGCAACGCCAAAGTCACTATGCCACCACGGCGGGGGCTCGTTTGAATTGACGAACTGTAGCCTTCCCTGCATATTGCGGCTTTTGCGATCTGCATTGTTCTCTCGGTCTTACGAGCTACTTGTTTTTCCTGCACCCAAGCAGGCGCACGCACGTCCCCGTAGGCGAGAGGGCAATACTGGAAAAGGGCAAGGCAGCGATGCAAATTTCTTTAGTGAATTCACTCAGGTGGGCGTTGCGGCGTAATTCGCATGCAGGGGTGGGCTTCCTGTGTGGCGATACCGATCCCTTCGTGGTGCAGAGGCAATTCGTTGCTTCTGACGACGGAGACAACTTCCGTGTCCTTGCCATAAATGTTTTTGACGCTGGGACCTTCGCCTACTGCGTCATAAACGAGGGAACAGCACTCGCAATGTATTCTTAAGGGAGTCAGAATTGTTTCAAAGCGAACCTATTTATTTTCCCTAGCGTGCACCAAGGCACACCCTAGTAAAAGATGGACGCGAAACACCGCCTTTCCTCACGACGAGCCAAAACGATTTTTGACCCCTCAGTGTTTTCACTTTGACGTGAGTCCAGAGGCATTCCTTACCGCCATTTTTATTTCTTCGCAGTGAATGCATTTAACGAGATGGTACCCGGACATAATGGGACAGTTGCGGGCCTGTCGCGACTATGAGGTGTCGCGAAGAGCGTCAGCGGTGAAACTACGGGCTCAAATAAGTTTTCTCAGAAGAGCAGCTCTATAGCGCAGCTGGACAGGGTGCTTGCTTGGTTAACTGACGCTACATGAGTCGAATGAACGCATCGAGTCGCCGAAAAACAGTGAAGTGGCATTTTCGTGGTTTGAATGGGATGGGTTATCGTGCGCAGAACGGGACACGGTGAAGTAATTGGCGGAACAAGGTTTCAATGTTACGAAACCGAACACCAAACTATATAGGTTTGTGCATACCCGATGAGTACGTTTGAAGAACCAACGAAGACAAGAAAAGCACTACGTCTTCACGCTTGAGCACTAGCGCACACTGGCTTAGAGGATAAGAATTGAATTAAGACTGTTGGTTAGGCTAGTTAAGGTAGATTCATGGTGTGGAACATAGAAATCAGACTTAGCTTCGTATGTGGCTGACTTTTGTGTCGGACACCATAACAACCTAATATTCTTCAGCGACAATAAAATAGCTTATAATTCGCCCAACTTGTTACCAACACACGGTGCGTATAATTCTGAAAGAGGTTGTACTGTTTGATTATTGCTATTTCCTTCAGGGCGTGGTAAAGGTATCTCTGCAATGGTGCAATATTGTCCAGGGTACGACGAAACTCGTCTTGTCAGTGTTAAGAATGGCGAGCTGCAATGCAAGATTGCCACACAGTTACGACCGGGGAACAAGACACGCATCCCCCACTCTCCGTCGCTTCAGCTAAGATGCGTTCGATGAAGCGGGCTTTGTGCTGACACTGCCGCCATCCTCCAGCCCCATCGCCATTGAGACGGAACGAGTTCGGCGGGCGAACTATTGTGCCCGAGCTCCCCAGCGCGGACCTGATCTGCCACGCGTGAACGAGCTGCCGCGGGAAAGCCGTTTTTTGTTGCTTCCCACGCGCTTTCCGGGACGCAGGACAACGAGCTACCACCCACCATGGCTCCGAGCTTCCCGGAACGGCGCCCCTCTGACTTCGGCGCCGGACATCGGAATGTGTGTGCCTATGTGTACGTAAACTGTTCTGCGGAACGGCGCCCCTCTGACGTCAGCGCCGGACATCGGAATGTGTTTGCCTATGTGCACGTAAGCTGTTTTGCGGAACGGCGCCCCACTGACGTCGGCGCCGGACATCGGAATGTGTCTGCCTATGTGTGCGTAAACTGTTCTGCGGGGCGGCGGCAAGTTGACAATGAGTAAACGAACGTTCGCGTCACCTTGTATCGCGGGGGGACCGAGTGTTTAAAAACTGCTGTGGTGCGAATGTTGGACACACTTGTCTTGAGCAGTCATGTTGGACTGACACTCTCGCTGAAGCAGTCATGTTAGACTGATGCACTTTTCTCAAGCAGTCATGTTAGAGTGATTTAAATACTGTAAATAAACCCATATTCCTCGTTCTCGATGAGAAGCAGTCCTTCCCTTCATCAACGTACTCAGCGTGTATAAGTTGGACGACGGCATGGGCCAGCTACCTTCGAATTCATGCCGGACTCCAATCTTGACAACGGATCACGAGCGATGGGATTTAGCCCCCAATCCTGACATTACGTAGCATATCAGAAAAATATGCCAGCAGAACTAATTGTGATTTGATATCTTTGTAAGCGACTTGCGTATTTCGACAAAAGATACGGTGCAAGTTTCAGTGCAGAACGTGTTTCTTTGCAACCATGGTGTAACTTGCACTGAAAGCGCCAATTTTAGTAAGCAATAAAACGTGGCAATAACAAAACATGGAGGGATCGACTTTGCGGAAACGCGCCACAAAGCCACAGCACGATGAAAGACGCGCAACGAAGCCCCGATTAAACTGATCTTTATTGCTTTATTTGACAGACATCTGTTTTGTTAGCCAAAATCTGAGGCTTCCGCGCTTAAATGATTATTATACCTGTGCTGTGGTCCAAATTAGGCATAGAACTTCGTTAC
This sequence comes from Dermacentor albipictus, assembly GCF_038994185.2. NCBI lineage: Eukaryota > Metazoa > Arthropoda > Arachnida > Ixodida > Ixodidae > Dermacentor > Dermacentor albipictus. The sequence continues at coordinate 60,109,730 of NC_091823.1, forward strand.
AGTTCCGCACTAGAGATTACTTATGTGTCTTGTTTTTGCACGTGTTGTTCTTGTATTTTTATCATCTCTTTCTTTATGTCTGTTTTTCTCAATCGATGGTTTTCTTTCGATAGGGTTTTGTTATTTCGTTACCTAAGATATTTCTTATAACACAGATTTTCTAAACGAAGAATGCAACATAAACGGCATCTTTCAGTCGCTGAATTTCCCACGATCGGCAGCCAATTACAAAACTAACTCCTACGGGACACGTTTTTATCAGAGAAATGTAGCTTTTATCTCCGAGCCTCGACGGAAACCAGAAGTCTTGCCGTTAGAATATACGTATTTTATAGCGCACATGTGGGATTGAACACTGGAGCTGCTGATTCAGAGACCAACGCTCAACTGCATGCATTTTGGCATAACTTAACGATGTAGACCACCTGTTGTGGACTTCACCAGACGCGCAACGCACCAAAAAGCCCTTGCTCAGGTGGTAGAGCCTCCACAGTGACCGGCATGCTCACTACTTTACCTCCCCCTCCCCTCTCTCTCCCCAGCGTAGGGTAGCAAACCGGATCTTCCCCTTTGGTTAACACCCTGCCTTTACCCTTTCCTCTCTCTCTCTCTCTCTCTCTCAGCAAGTGCAGTCCAGGTGACTGTCTCTTCTTGACTTCCTGCGAGATGCGAAGTAACATTCATACTTATGTTTCTTTTACTCTTCCTCAAGGCAAGCCTCCTTGAAAAAAATAATTGAGCGAAGTCTGAGCAGACTGAGCTAGCTATCAAGTATAGCTCTGTTGCTTGGAACTGTTTGAAACACAACTGAGCGCATAGGCTAGGAATTCTGTCAAAATTTGGCCGCTCTTGCTAACAAGAACTATTTATCGAAATGAATGCGTGCGCTTCCAGCCAGAGACGATAATTCCAAAGCTATAGTATTTTCCGGGCGACGAAGAAGCGAGTTGTGAATTTCGGTGGCTCGCTTTATGGAAAACTAAATGCCGTCATTCAGTTGGTTCACGAATCAAGTGAATCAAGTGAAGTGACTGAGTGGAACCTTGCTGTACCCTCTCCCTCTTGCGAAATATCGCGTATGAGATCCGGGAGCGTCTCTAGAGGAAGTCTCTTAAGGCAGCAAAGAGCCAATAGAAACATAACTGAATTTCGATAGAGAATTTCGCAAGAATCATGAAGACGAAAACTAAATGCCCATCCGCGCGTTACTATGCGACCAACGATTTGAAGAAACCACAAAGCAACAACGTGTGGAGTTTCATAGTGCTCGCGTGTCAAAACAAAATGCAAGCGAACAGGTTAATGAAGGCTATGCAGTTGGCAAGTTTGAGCAAGTGTTGCTCCCTAAATTTAACACTGTAGCTGAAGCAAAGAAACAGTTTGCTGTTTTTTTTTCTTTTTCGTGGCAATGAACCTTGTCGAAGAGCAGAATATCGCTTGGTATGATATAGTAGGCTGCACCAGATTACAGTATCGTTAAAAGGAGCATATGTATAACGACTCTCGTATAAGATTCTGACTTTTAAGTATTTTTCTTTAATAAAGAATCGTTGAGATTATAACGCATCTGATTACAAAACAACTACAGCCATTGAAAAAAAAATATATATAACGGAATCTCTTGACCTCGTCGCGTTACCCGCTCAAACCACGTAAGACAGCGAGAGGAAGCAGGACATGGTCGCAGTGTCGCCGTGTAATATCTCCTTCAGCCGCAGTCGCCTCGCAAGCTGCAGGTCTCCTGACGAGGCAGCGTTGATTGCAGAGTCCTTGTCGAAGGTAGCCAAGCCACGCGTCAATCCTTGAGACTGGAATGCCCCGGGCGAATGACGCAGACGGCCCGCCGTCTTGAGCGAATCGACGCTCTTTATAGAAGGCGAGTGCGCTGTCATTTGCGGCGAAGTGAGAGCAAGTGAGAAAGATCGTTTTATTACCCCGTAAGGCCTGTTCCTGGGACACCGCAAGATATGTATTGATCGCAGATGTCAGCCTAATTACCGGCGCACCAGTGGCATTATGGAGCAGCGATTCTCCAGCCACTAGTGGACGCTTGTCCTATAGCTTGCAGGGCTGTCTTACGATGCGTGCTATTTTTTCGAGTGAATTTCGTTGCTCCTTTTCTTTATTTTCTTCTGCATCGTTGTTTTTAATTCCCAGTTGCGCTCCGCTTGCCCAGTGGTCAGTTGGTCAAGGGTGCGCGATACAGTAGCAAATAAAAAAAAGTGTGATGGGGGCCCGATGAAAGCCGATGTGTATACGATGAGGGGGGCAATTAACCCCTGCGCTGTTTCGGCTGGACGGCGACCACGTAACTTGCATCTCGCGAGTCGTATAATGCGGGTACTGCGTAGCGCAAGCGCCGGTCTCTTTTCCAGCTTGCTGCAGTAGAAAAACGAGGTCAAAATAATCTGCCCAGAAAAAAAAGGCGCCCTAACTTGTTTGTTCATTTTGTTTCAGGCTTTCGCTTCTGATTTCACCAAATCGGCTTTCCAGTACTCTGGGTATGCGGTGACAGGTACGACAGCGTGCTGGTGCTAGTACGGGAGAGGGTATTCTTAGGGATAGAAATAAACCATAGTGAGAGTGAGAGATAGGTAGGATTATAGCCTGAGCACTGAGGGAAAGGGGCAAGCATACCGATAAATAAGAGAAACCGGAAAGGGAAAGAAAGGGAAGAAAAATGAAAGAATGTGCTAGCGAACGCAAGAAAATGCGCAGAACAGCTTGACGAGTCACAGAGTTTATACGTGCAACATGTACTTGTCACGGTTTTTCAGCGGCTACAGATTTATTATGCTGAGCACGTAGTCGAGGGGTAGATTCCTGGCCACAGCTGTCAAATTCCAATAGGGAGCGAAAAAAAAAAAGCACTCGTGTAAGTGGGTTAAGCTGCATGGAAACTGAACCAGCAACTCCCTACTAGGGCGTCTCTTGTAGCTCAAGTGCTGATATGGAGCATTAAATCCAACGAGTCAAAGAACTAGTACGTACAATATGCTTTTACAACTATTTTAACGCCAGACACAGTAAAGCTATTTAGACATTTCTTTCTCTGGCTTTCTAATATCCAAACGAGCAGGGCTACAGTTATTTCTGCCTATAAATCAAACCGAAAGAAAGAGAGAGAGAGAAAAGGAGGAAAGTAAAGAAAATGCAAGGGCGCCCACCAAACGCACGTCTTGTTTATTACCCTACGCAGGGGAAAGGGACGTTTATGCGGTGAAAAGAAAGAAGTATAAATAAATAAATAATGGAAGAAAGAAAGAGAAAGCGCGGAAGGTGGCGCTTTGTTCCGAGGTGCAAATCTACGTAGAGGCACACGACATCGGTTACCTTGGAGCTCACATAATTTCCTGGGCCTGTCAGGCATGTGGCCACGGCCTCAGTACTCTTTGTCACCGCGAATAGAAAATTGCATTGCGTGTATAATGTAGCACAACCAACGTAATGACATTCACAACGATGACTCAGTAGACTTGCCATCCCGCTGCCACGTACAAGTTGATGGGCTCAATTTCTGGTGAAAAATTAAATAAATCAGAACAACTCGCCGCAGCGCGGCTTTTCTCAGAGCTCAGGAGTTGTGGAACGTTTAACGCTGTCAATTAATCGAACGATATCTGCCTACGACGGAATCTCGCAAACACTACATAAAGGAGAAAAACGATCGTGCATGTATATTGCATTTAGGCCCACTACAAAGGGTTCCGTGTGCAAGAATACATAATTTGAGTCACTCTCCCGCTGCCTATCGTGCATATTCCTGGTGTAATTTTAATACATGACGCAGCATGAGAAATAAACGGGATGGGAAAGGCAGAGTGGTTAACCGGATAATATTTTGGTTTGCTATCATGCACTGAGGGCAGAGTAAGGAGAAATGAAAGCCGGAATGAACAGCGCAGAGAAAAAGCAAAGAAAAAAATGTAGGGAAGGTCGTGAACTACCATGAGAATTACAGTCTCCAGTAGACCACTCGAAAGTAAAAATTTCGAGAGTGCCTTCACTGTATTGTGGCGTGACGACTGCATATTTTTGCAGCCTTGCATGCAGTTTAGAGCGCGTCACGCCCCATGCCCAGACGAAGATGTTTTCGTCACAGATTGACAACTTCACGGTATTTAGTAGGCATTCTATGAGACCTGTGAGCACAAGGTTGAAGAGTGTTGGGCTCAATACACGACCCTGCGGTACTCCATGGTGTGTACGGCATTCTTCGGTATTCACGAAGAGAGACCGCATATGTAAATAACTGCGTGTCCAACGATAGAGTCGACCGCCAAGGCTAACCATTTCCAGAGCTTCTAATATAGCCTTATGCAGAACATTGTCATATGCTCCTTTGATGTCGAGGAACATGACAGATAATCGCTTACACGTTTTTAGATGTTGAACGTACTTAACCAAATAAATGGCGTTGTCAATGAAGCATCCGTGACGTCGAAAGCCAGCCACGGCATCTGAGTAAACTTCATAGCGTTCGAGGTAATATTCAAGTCTGGCGAGGATCATTAGTTTCATCACCTTCCCAATGCAATCAGCCAGCTCGATTGAGTGGTATGGAGAAATATCTAGAGGAGACTTGCCAGGTTTGAGGAGCGGTACAAGGCGACTGGTCTTCCATTCTTGAGGAACGTCTTCATTCTGCCAGGACTCATTGAAGATGTGCAGCAATGTACTTCGCGCCTGTTTACCGAGGTGGCACAACATACGGTACTATCAACATACACTATCTGGGCCAGGTGATGACGACTGATTACATAAGGCAAGTGCCGCATCGAGCCAGTGAGTGGGGAATGGCAGATCCATGCTTGAGTCCCGTATGCCTGGAACGTAGTTAAACGTAAGGCAACTTGTGTCCGTTGACTGGCCTGCAATCATAGCACAGAAATCTTCCGCTACGTCGAAGTCTTGTTGGCGCTGGAAGAGCGCTAGGGCCTTGAATGGGAAGCTTTGTTCCGGAACAGAACCTATAGGCTTCTGACAGTTCTCCACATTTGAGGCAGTGGTTCACGGGGTCAACGGACTCAATGTTTTCTCTATTGCTCGGATTCCAGTTTATCCATGCGTCGCTGTGTCTTCTCTTTAGTGCGACGGGCTGTCCTTTGATCGTGAATGAACTTCGTGCGTCGGTATCTTCGTTAGGCGCGACGACGAATCACGCGAAGTCGTTCCAGCTCCAGGTCGAATTGCGAATTGCGAATTGCGAGGAGAGACCTTTCTGACAAGCGTCCTCCAGTGGGTTTTTAAACACAGTGCAATATTTTCATTGTAGCGTGTCAGGCGGATGAGTGTTAGACATCCTGTCGATCTTAAAGAAAGTGGGGATGTGATCACTCCCGTGTGCCTCAATTTCCAAGAACCACTGGATGCAAGTGGCAAAGCCGCGTGATACAAAGGTCAAGTCCAGGCAGCTGCTGTACACTGTACCCCGTAGAAATGTAGGACTAGCGTCATTCAGCAGCAAGGTCATGATTACAGACAAATAAAGCGAAGTCTTCGTCCCACTGCGTCAACACTTGAGCTTCCTCAAATGGTGTGATCGGTGTTAAAGTCCCCTGTGATCATCAAAGGACCAGGCTATGCTTTTATTATGTCTTCTCGTATTTTGATGTCATACGGGCGTGGTGGAGACAGGTAAGCACCTTCGAGTGTAAAGGCGAATTTTCTATTTTTATCTGTATCAGACATACTGTATCAGACAATCAGTATATCTGTTAGACAGACATACTGATTGTCGTCATGAGGTTGCAAAGGCCGGACGTCGTAAGTAAACTCACGGCGAATGAGGACGACGACCTTGCTACTTTCGTTGTTGCTTGAGGACGTAATTGACTCGTAGCCGGATAATTTGATCGGATGGGATAATTTTGGTTCGTAGATAACTATGATTGGAAATAGGTTAACATGCAGAAATTGGCGAAAATCAGCAACGCGAGATCCTAGACCTTTGGCGTTCCACTGAATAATGGATGTATCTCTGACCTCCTTACGAAATGACTGGTGATTGTTAGCCATGGTTCACTCGAGAGTTACTAGGAAAGGGCTGACCTAACAAAAATCATCAGCTGTCCCAGCACTTGCAGTCCCCTTCAAACGGATGAAGTTCTGGTGCTGGCCAACATTACCCTGATGATACTGACTAAGGACTGCAGTATGGGAATGATTTGGCGGTCTACTGTTGGCACATCATCAAATGAAGCTTGCGTCGATGGAGGCATCAAGCGTGTAGGCTTCTTGGAAGGCTGGGTGCTAGGTAGCGCCGGCCAGTCTCCTACAGGGGAAGACTTTTCTGTTGGAAGCTACTTTGGGATTTCAGTTCTGCTTGTACTGGAAGCTGAGGTCGTTGGCACAATCTGTGCATGAACTGCACGTTGCGTTGTACGCTTCCATAAATGACGACGTCAACACCGGATCTTTTCAGAAGATTCACTGTGAGATGAGCTGTCCCTAACCATTTATTTCAGGATATCTTGTAATAAGGGCGTTACTGCGCTATAAACACGCAGACCACAGAAGTAGAAGTGGACAGGACACGCGCTGTCAGTGGGTTTATAACGCAGTAACCCCTTTATTACAAAATGAACTTCCACCAACTAGCCCAACTTGCCGCTCTACCATTCGTTCAGGATAGCAACTTATTTTTTTGATGCGTGGGCAATGTTTAGATGTGGCTTCATGAAAGCCATCGCAGTTACCGCACCTAATACTCGTTGCACGGCAGACGTCGGCAGTGTGTGACTCCGCGCCACGGACACACGGTAGATTTTGCACAGGCGCCCTTGACATGTCCGATCCTGAAACACTTGTGGCATTGAAGCGACTTGGGGACAAACGGTCGAACGACGTTTTAGAAGTGACCGGCTTTGGCATGCAAAGGGATGGTGTCGTCCTTGAGCACTGTCTTCAAGCGGTGGCTGTTCTCAAGGTGGCATACGTGCATTATGAGCACTCCTTTATACGCAGGTTTAATCAGAATAGGCAGGTGAGAGTTCGTAATGGCCAGGTCAATTTCGTAGGTTACGCCGGCAGTATACAGGTTCCTTCTATAGGTATAACCGGTCGAACTTTGATGTTCCTCCAATTCTGTAATCTGTCGGAGCTTGTTTAGCGCATTTCCACGGGTCGCGCCGACAGCCAAGACATTCTTCCGCATGTTTAGTCGTGTCTCCTTAATTTCATTTGGCGATATTCCCTTAAAAAAATAAATAACGGAGAGAGCTTGCCTGTTTAATCCTGGAAGGCTGATGAAAGAGCCCACAGGTATGAAGAGGATGGTGCGTGGCCAGTGGCTTTGCCTGTGGGGTTGATGTACTCCTAGGTAATCACACCTTCATGAGCCTCCTTCTAGCCTTTCGGCTCATCACCGATACAAGGCTGTCATCCGACGAGTCATCGCCTGAGGCTGAGTAAACCTCAGTGTCTTCGCTGGCGTTGGGCCAAGTGTCTCGCTTCCTTGAAGAGCTTATCAAAGTAGACATCTGGCCTGCCGGGCTCGCAAGCTCCGCGTCCATGGCCGCTATAGCAGTAGCTTCAGGGGAGTCTTCACTGCTAATGTTACCAGGTAGCATGTGTCAATGAAAAGCTAGCTGTAGTAGTTCTCTAGCCGTTCTCGCCTGTTGGAGGCTCCGCGTCCATAGCCATAAGGCAGGACGCATAATGTGCCCCTTAAATCACGTAAAATTGGACGAAATATAGATAGCCGTGAAAGATGTGTTCGAGCAAAGGGCAACTTCGTCGTCGTTCAAAGCCGCATGAGTTATTATTCAACATGGCGGCATGAATTGATATAGAAAGGCGTTCATACTAAAAAAAAAAAAAAATTCTTGGAGGACGCTTAAACTTCGCCGTTAAGAGTGGAACGCGATAGCATTCACAGATTCCTGAGTGCTTCTCATGCTTCCCACTAACTGCAGCTTATGTAACAGTAATGTTTACCAGGAAACGCTAGTCCAGAATGCTATGCACGAAGGCGCGCTATCTGGCAGAAACGCGGCCTCTTGCGTGGGCCGATGCTGAAGGTATTTCACAGCCACACCGAAAAAAGTACATCAATTTCAGGTTTCTGTTGTTTCGCAGTTTTAATATTTGAGTCTCAGAAGATTTAACACAAAAGACATGCGCTGTCGTTGTTTTGTTTCATGACTTATGTTTGCGGGTTGTCATTCTCAAAATTCCGAGGAATAACTTTGTAAAAAATCCAGGGAAAAGACGGGGAATGCGGGAGATGGAAATTCAAGACGATGAGCAAAACGTGAACAAGGTGAATGCAGGAGCCAACGTTTCGACAAGTGGACTTGTCTTCTTAAAGGCCTTGTCAAGAATGTAATACAAGGCTTGAGCAACTTTAGTGATGGAAATGTGTGGCAATATAGCCCTCATAAACGGCACGCCGTATAGCCAGGCGTGTCATATACATATACCTAATGTAAACGGACATTTTAGCTCATGGACAACTCCGCCGACACCAACACCGGATTTTGTGCAACACGGGCCCTTAAAACCGTCGCGTTAAAATTATGTTGAGGAAAAACAAACTGTAGAGGTCCAACGCACATTTCGAAATCTAGTATGTGAAGTGAGGCTTTTGTGAAGCGGCTAATTAAATTATTTAAATTTGCCTATTTCATTCCTGCATCTTTGGTCTAAAAGGAAACTGGCGTGCCCGCATGTGCTCTCGCACACCTGTACTACGCATTGCGACAACTCATATGTTGCCCTGTATTTCTTTCATTTCGTCTTCCTTTCCCCCCTTTTTCCGATCCCCCTCTGTCGGTACGTGTCATAGTGAAAAAAATCATCATTATCGACATGCGCAGATAATCTCAATGATCTAGTCGGCGTTTGCACGATATAAGTATACGCGCGATTGTGGCCTAATCTGTATGAACAGATTATGGCTCAATATGGCTGTTTTCACCGCTATGTAAATACCGTACGCATGCATGTTTTGTGGTTGTAGTGAATACCACGAAAAACAAAAGCTATTGCAGCATAATGGCTGGGCTATCAGGCTGCTGCGCTGAGGTACCGAGGTTTGATCCCTGTATTAGGGGCACGTAATTTGATTTTTCGTATGGATACCCTGTGACCCAGGTTTGTCCGACGGTTGGTTTCCAACTTGATTTCCCCAACATAGCAGTCCTATGCTCTAATCATTCGATCCTGGACTACCCAGTGACCGAAGGTGTGATCTATTCGGTAGACAGCAGCGGCTGCAGCCAGCTAGTGGCCACGGTCAGGAAACTCCGCGAAGGTTCGCAAAAAAAGCTTTGCCTTGAACAAACTGGAACAGCTTCTCATGCAACGATTTATCTTGAAATCGCGACGACTTACGAAAGAAGCGAAATTTCTCAAATACAGCCGTGGAAGCACCCAGTAGCGCTTTGTCAAAAATTTTAGATTAACTCAGATAAGAAGCAAAACGCAGCGGTTGCCTTGCACCGACTTGGAACATCGAGAAGGTGTAATTTACATGCATTTGTCCCTTTTGTGATAACATTACGACGCCAAATTGTGATTATTTCTTTTACGGTTACTTTATTATTTCTTTTCTTGGCTCTTGGACTGCTCCAACAAACACGCAACACCAGCAAATACAGTACGTAGATTAAACGCCACAAGGTTCTTGCGGCTGATATATTACTTGTAGTATATGTAGTATATGTATATTATACTGTGTATAAAATCAAGAGTTCGACGATAACTCGTCTGGTAGGGATTGCTCATAGTCAAGGGTAAAACGTACGCCGACCAAAAGTGATTGTAAACAAGGCCCCCACGTAAATTGGTTTCATGAGTATACAGTCCGCTTTATCATTGACTATGAGCCATCCCGACGAGACGAGTTTTCGTCGAACTCTCTATTTCACTAATCTTCGCCGGGCATATGGACAAACGATCGTGAAATTGTGATCAAGGCACCTGTATGGGAGCCGAAACGTCTTGGTTTCTTTTCTTTTATTGTTCTTGGTTGGCGTCCGTGTTACCCTTGGCTATGACTGTGTATACTGGAATAGTGTCCTTGTAGTGCTGCATGATGCCATCTTCGCTTTGCCAAAGCTCTTAGGCGCATCCTTGATATATTATGGTGTCAACGTACATTACTATTCAGATGCATTACATTTTTTCCTGTTTTTGTTTTTCTGTACAAAGTGTACAATACCGTATCCAGCTTTTCTGGACACAAGGGTTTAGTTCGCGTGAATGCCACCACGTGGCGTACTCACCTTAAACTTTTCAAACTTCCCGCGGTGACGCGTGATGACGTCGACCAAACAAAAATTAAAAAGTAAAAGCTATCCCTGCGCATTGAACTTCGCCACAATGCTTGTCCCGCCGGCGTTATCAGTGTTCTTGATCAAGCGTATTCGTTCGTCACCTGGAAATTACTCGTCATCCAGCGTTTACTCGCGACGAGCAATTGTTGATTCTGGGCTTTTGATTCGGTTTTTTTTCTTCTCTTTTCCTTTTCTTTTTCTTTTATTCTACGGAGTAAAGAAGCTAGCCTAACCGTCAGAAGCACTTCGGGGCAGCCTTTCTTCAATCGGCATACATTGTTAACGTCAGAACATCGCACAGCGCCTACTAGAGATGCCGTCGAGGATGGATTTTGATTTTCCCTTATCGAATTCGTTAAGGTGCACAATTATTTCACTAGCGACTTTGCAATGCGCACTCATGGGCTATCGCCGAAGCTGCAAATCTAGATGTGCTTAAGTATTAAGACATATACATGGATATGTTGGTTTTTCACCTTGACACAAAAGTCACGAAACAAGAGTTGAGCAAACTGTCCCTGTGTCGTCGCAGGGTGTGAGAGGGGGCTAGTTGATATTTCATGCTAAAGTGACTAGCGCAAGAGTGGACACGGGACACTAAAGAGGCGACAAGGATAAGCGCAAACTTCCAACTGGGCGCTTGTCCTTGTAGCGTCTTTAGTGTCCCCTGTCCACTCTTGCGCTAGCACTTCATGTCGTCATCCGTTAGCATGCTATGGCCGAAGCTGCTCGCAATATTACGTCACATTTACTGGCCACCAGGCCAGGTACACCCTTGGGTACGACATATACATTACTTGCAGTTAGCTTCCAAAGTAGTCTCCTATGACGGTTATCCACGTGCGTGAAGCAAGAACGCTATTTAAAATTATTGTGCAGTAATATATGCGGGATTTGTATGTTCTCCACATTCGCTATCATGTTGCCGTTCTGCCTTTATTATATAGCCGCAATGTAGACTAGCAGCTATCGAACGCCATAAAGGCTATCCACATATTCAACCCTTAATGACCATTGGTTATCTTCCCTCCTCATTACATGTCCTGCCCATGCCAATTTCTTTTTCTTGATTTCAACTAAGAAGTCATTAACTCGCGTTTGTTCCCTCACCCAATCTGCTCTTTTCTTATCCCTTAACGTTACACCCATCATTCTTCTTTCAATAGCTCGTTGCCTCGTCCACAATTTAAGTAGAATCCTTTTCGTAAGCCTCCAAGTTTCTGCCCCGTAGGTGAGTACTGGTAAGACACAGCTATTATACACGGACTGGATTCCAAGGGAAGGGAAGCGTATCAGGGGGCGGCAGAAAGTTAGGTGGGCGGATGAGATTAAAAAGTTTGCAGGGACGACAGGGCCACAATTAGTAGATGACCGGGGTTGTTGGAGAAGTATGGGAGAGGTCTTTGCCCTGCAGTGGGCGTAACCGGGCTGATGATGATGATGATGATGATGATGATGATGATGACATATCCAAAGACCTCGCGCGCAACTCCTGACACTTAATTGTATTCAAGAGTTGTGCGACTGCCCAGGACATCCTTAACGAATGTTACATAACGCATTATGAGGATTTACTTGCCAAAACCACGATTTCATTATGAGGCATGCCGTAGTGGACGATCGGGAATAATTTAGACCACTTGAGATTTTTAACGTGCGCCTAACCCTAAGTATGCGGGTTTTCGCATTTCACACCCATTGAAATACGGCTGCCGTGGTTGGGATTCGATCCTGAGACCTCGTGATTAGCAGCCGAACCCAATAAAAGCTAAGCAACTACGGAGGGAAAGGAATGTTGGCAGTAGGAGGAAGGTGACAGCCGGCACGTGAGACAATTTGTTCCCATCCTCATTGCGAGAGAATGGGTACCATCTGTCCAAGAATGCACTGTATTTAATGTGATGGAGTCCGCGTCCAATACTTCAGACCCGAATCATACTGTAATTACTGACGACCAGGCATCACGCTAAACGTGCAGTCGTTTGACAGCTGCCGAGCGCTGGCGTCGGCCACAGGACCTACTTGACCTTTCTTCAACACTTGCCGACATTCTCGCCTTATTTCGCACCATTGCGTTTCAGCTGAACTGCTTCAATAGCCGATTTATTTGTGCCAGAATTTGGCCACCCTGTCAACGTTATGGTTTCTTATTTTTAAGTCATCTTTTATATTTAATCTAAGGCTGTCGTGAAATTTCCAGCGGTTTCACCTTTCCCAAAATTCGCGCATTTTTGTCGGCCTCTGTTAATATTTTGGAGGATTTTTAATAGACGTGGAAAACATTGCATGGCCCCCTGACCAAGCTGATCAAAAAGTCATTTTATATCCCTGAGGACTTGTGCAAGCTTCCGCCTTCTTGTCGTTCATCAACCTCCTGATTTCCCTGTCACCTGTACTCAATTTTGACGACTCCATTCCCACGGAAGTTGGCGACGATATGTCCATGGGATTAAAGCCATTTAAATCAATTCTACTGTGGATACGACAGCCGCTTTTGGTCACTGTGGATTGAAATGTTGGGCTAATGAGCGCCATTCTGAAGCATCTAAATTGATAGTCACAAAATTATGCGTATCCCACGTATGTGCGAATCGATGTAAGCAAAGCTTTCTGTGTTTGTTGTCATTGTTAAACGTAATCTCCGCAGAGTAGTCAGGCACCCTCTAATGAAACGCTGTCAATGTTCGCCTGATTACGCCCGCCATTGTGATGCAAATAAACGTAACTCCAACTCATTTTCTCAGAAATAAACGCTGAATGAAACGCTGACGTCATCCTGAACAAGATCAACAAGCGCCCTAGTGCTCGATCTTACGATGCCCCTATTTGTAAGCTTATATTCGTGATTTAGTTATTTGGGGGGGGGGGGGGGGCGAAGGCGATGTGTTCTTATACCGTAGAAACATCCCTCGGACGTCTCTGATGTGCTCGTTTTTATTCTCAAGTACCCAATGAAAACTGTCATCGCTGCAACTGGTGGCAGGCCACCATGGCATGTCGCGCAAGTATGACCACGCTGATTCATTTGGATTGGCATATACTATTTGGTGCGTCATACTTCTCCACATTCATTTTTCAAGCTATACCAGAGCTTGAAAAGGGCGGCCAACTCACTACGTGCCTTTCCTCTGTTTACTTCCGCAAAGTGTGTGTCTATCGCTGTGGTTACCAAATACGCCCAGCGGTATGCTACCGCTCAAGCCTTTCTGTCGGCTGAGCAACTGAAGTCGCAGGCTTTCTTCAACACGGCGTCGACGTTCAATATGGCTATCCTCAATTACTTTTCGCGGACTTCGCTCACCGCCTTCTCTCCAATGTCATCTCCTATACTACTCGCTCCTGCAAGACACAACACAAACACACAACGACCTTAATGAAGTATCAATAACACGCTAGTTGAAATGCTGTCGACGTATATTTCCGCTGAGCACCGGGATTGGAGCATGGTCCTGTCTATGGTGACATTATCGGTCTACAGCGTCGCTCAACAACACCGCTCGTTACTCATCACTTTTTTTTTTGCCGACAAGAGTATAGCGTATCTCCTCTGAATGTACTTTCGGCTTTAAGTGGGACCTTGCACGCCCGCTTATTCTGTTATGTTGACGGCGACCGTTGTCGTCAGGCTGCCGCCTAATGCTGAGCGTCGCAGTCACCAGAGTGCACACAAAGCTGTCTTCCCAAACAAACCACCAGGATTCGAGCCCATATCCCAAATGCAGCATCTTGCATTTGGGAGATGGGCACTCTAACCATTACGCTACCACCTGCCTCCACCAATTTCCGTTTATCTGCCTTCCCACTTCTCGTTTTTGCCGCAGACGCAGGAAGAACGGATGCAGAACCGAAAAAAAAGTAAAGATTGCTTGAGCCGCCAGTGACGCATGACTTTAACTTTAGCAGGTTACCCTCATTGGAGCGCATGTAGGCTTGCGGCTTCGTGCAGATGGTGGGTCGCCTTAGCTTTATTGTAAATTTGCTTTTACCAACTCTTTTCAGCTAGAACTGAAACGCCGGACAAAAATGAGACCTACCGTTGAATATTTTTCTTGTTTTCTAGGTTTAAATCAAAAACGCTCATTAACACAAGTAGTGATTTTTTTAAGAAATGGCATAAGGATACTATATTTCAAGGTCATGTTTTGCCACTACGGCCCGGCACCACGTATCGACGAAAGGGCATCACAGTGCCGATGCACGCGGCAGGTTACTGAATGAAGAAAACAGGAAACGACTGTTTTTCAGTTCTCGCAGCATATTGTACACAGAACACTAGGCAGTCACCACCATGACATTCTTTTTTTTTTTTTGACAACAGCGACACACAATGCCGGACTGACATACTTCCTAAAGGGGTCTCATTTCATTTTTCATCGCAGAACCGCAAGCACAGTTGCGTCGCGCGTGCTTGCAGCCACGTACTGTAACCGTGCTCCTTTTCTTCTAACAATATGGCCGCCGGCGGCTTCAAGCGCTCCCGTAGGTGGCGGATTGGACTGTCACTCCAGAAGTTTAAATACATAACCTCTTTGCATAGAAACGACGGCATGATTGTTAAAATCATTGCTCTCCAGACTGATCTTGATGAGCTAACTCATTGGTGCGGTAGTGCAGATGGTAATTAACGCAGACACAACTATACATCTCAAGTTTACTTCCGCTGCTAAGGCGATTCCTAATGCCCACACATTTAATAATACTAGCATTGAAACTTCAGCGTCGGTAAAATACCACGGTGTAAATTTTAGCTCGTATTTATCCTGGAGCACTCATATTGAACTGATTACTATACCAAACACTTAAAAAAACTTAGTCTTCTTAGACGCCGACTACATCAAGCCAACCAGGACACAAAACTACACGCATTCAACATGCTAATCAGGCCTGTGATAGAATACGCATCCGTGATCTGAAACCGTTATTATACCTATCTTGTTAACATGTTGAAATCTATAAAAAACAAGGCTGCTCGATTCATCCGTTTGCGTTACTCTCGGTATCAAAGTGTAACAATACTGAAAATATCGCTCCGTCTCCCGCCTCTGGTCATGCGCAGAAAACACAGCCGTTTATCTTTTTTCCATACTCTCTACCACAGCAACACACCATCCGCAAGTTCACATCTTCTCCCGGTGCCGCACACACCGGCTTGTGTAGATCACATGAAGAAGACTAACCCATTTTCGCTCGGACAGAACGATACAAATACTCACTTTTGGTCCTGGCTATTGAAGAGTGGAATTCGCTTCCTTCTAGCATTGCGGCTATCGCTGGAACATCATCATTTCAAACAGCTCTTTGGTCATGCTTAGAAAATTCCACTGTAGAATGATATGCGTTTTTTTTCGTTTTCTTTTTCATTGTGTGCGTGTGGGCCGTAACGTTCCGTGGAATATTAGATGACATGTTTTGCAACTTCTGAAGGTGCGATTTTTGTTTTGTTTTGTGGGCTTTGCTACATGGGCATTATTTCAGTACCTGTTCCTAGCCATTCTTTCCCCTGTCAACTTGTACCTGGCTTATTAACTTGTTTATTCCTGTCTTCAGCCGTTCATATTCTGTGTTGTATATTGTTAAGTTTTCTTTGATGAATCCCCCCCTACGTAACGCCCGCATTGGGCCTTTAGGTTATTGAAATAAAATAAATATTGTTGGCTTGGATATGTTTGGCACGAGGCCCAAGTCGGTACCCTGTCTTCTAACGCGTTCTTTTGTTTTCGTCTCTGTCTTGAAGGGACGCGCACCGTAACATACTGCAATGGTGCTTGCGTTGAGCGTATGTAAGAAACGCGGTTCTAAAATGTCTGTTCACTAACTTGTGCAGTAAACCCATGTTTATAGTATTCGCGCAATAGTAAGAGTCACGAGTATGGCAACCGTAACCGCAAGCGTCACGTTATAGTCGTAACTTGTCGCGACAGCGTAGTTGAAATCCACTGACCCTGCCACTAAGAAATACGTGGCGAGGTATGGCTGATGAATAATTAATTGCGATGATTGGTTTTCAGTAAACGTTTGTTACCAAGAACGGCGGGTGCTTATACTACCGTAAATGACGGATGCTTGGCGGTGACTCCAATCATTTACTCGCCACATCACAGATCTACACTAGAATTCAACTGGTTTCACCAACTCTTGCTTATATTCTCTCGCCCCTAAACTGCGACTTTGCCTGCCACCCGACCTCCAGCTTTTCCTCTTTGTCCCCCGCTTCTTTCCCAATCTGCTGAGACGTGCTTCCACTTATGCTTGCTCTTCTTTTTTCTCAATAAATGAAGGCATTCATTCATGCATTCCTATGTTACTGCAGAAAATAGCGTGTCTTCATCTACATAACCACCCTCTCTCTCACCTGGACTCTCCAATCGCAAAACAAAGTTGCGGTGTTGCAAATGGCTGGGCGTCACATATACAATTTTCTACGAATGGCCAGTAGCACGGCGGGCAATTTTCGGTGGGTGACGAGACAGCATATAGAACACCTTCTCTGCAATATCCACACTCAGTGCTCTGCTTCGTGAGCTACTATTAGCCGCTACTACGAAGTACGAAATGAAAGAAACCTAGCTGGGCTGGTCACGGACAGCTCTTTTTCGATTCGTGATGCGTCGATATAAGATATATATATTTCTTATATAAGCCTAAATGACAGCGATATAAGCGAGGTGAGTTACGCTAGTTTGTTGGTTTTGACTAACGACGCTCTTCATGCAGCACTTTCGTCTTATGCGTGTTTGCGAACGGGAATGAAAGACAGGAGGGTAACACGCCTTCCTGAAATTAAACATTCGGAATAACTCTTTGTTTGACGGTTAGACATATGTTGAGGGCCCCGATACGAACCACCTGCAAGTCTGTATCAGCTTGCAAAGAGGAACTCAGATTAAACGTTGTCAAGAGGATAGGCTTTTAATTACCATAAAGATATCTTTATTGAAATTCCTTACCATGAGGTGAAAGCCGACTAATAAGCATTTATATTTTCTGTGTTAATAAAACGTCCTGTTAATAAAAGGTTGCTGTGTTTTACAGCCTCCTAAATTAGGTTATAAAAACGCAGACGCAAGAAAAGGCCTAGTCCGTTTCCAATTATTCACTCAATGAAGATGGAGCACTTCTATACTCTCACATTGTAGGGATGTCAAGAACAAAACACTTCCAAAGAGTGAGTCACGAATATATCTCATTATAAGGTGAGCTTGCCCTGGAAAAGAAAACGCTCAAAGCGCAACGATGGCTGCGCGCAAAGTGCTTCCTCTGATTCCGATGTACGGATCAAGGCGTCAGTTCTTCAGACTGAAATGCTCGTACATTGCAGCGCAATCTCGGGTCCTCAAATGTGACGGCGAATGTAGGCCAGTATTCGCTTCACGCGCGCAATCTGATAAGATAACGCTCTTTCGCTATTGAATCCATGACAACATACTGGAGATTAGAAACACATGCAGGCGCATCTTGAGCTAACTGATAACTTTGGAACTTTGGCTAGACGCTAAAAAAAAAGCTCCCCCCCCCCCCCCTAAAAAAGGAATACAGTTGCTTTCAATATTAGCTGAAAAATAGTGCTTGTCGTTTAAAATGGGCCTCCAACACTGCACAGCGGCGCCGACATACAGGAAATTCAAGCGCGAGCTATCAAACCAGCGTATCGTGGTTCAATGTATCCCAATAGTCCAGGGGCCAGTTCCACCACGGCTACTGTGTCGGAGCTCATATTTCATGTCAGCATTATTTGTCACAAAATCACAGTATTTTTTCTTTAGATCTTATCATTAGACAGCTAAAATACATCCAGCGAAAGCCTCATCTTAATATTTCAGTACTTTTCGTTCTAACGTGCACATCCGTGCTGATCCATATGTTACACAGTACTGAAAATGTACCCAATGCTTTCCTCCAGGCAGCAGTTTTTATTCCTTATGATGCCAGGAAACCGAGCCTGATGCCACCAACGCTCAGGCACTTAATCGGGAGCGCACACAATGTTCTCGCACACCTTGTGGGATGTACCGTAGCGCTGAGGTGCTTCTTGTATAATATATAAGAATCGGTTGTAAAGGCAGTCGTGCAAGGTTGGGCACATGTGCTTAAGCTCATGAAGTTGATTTGTGCCAAGATAACCTGTCCAAGCTTTCACACTTACTTTATAAGACGTTTACAACACCATCAATATGCCGGCTGCTTTTAACTGCACGAAACAAAACTATTGAAATGATACAAACAATGTTAGCATCATTTTATCATTCGAGTGTTCAGATTGCTAATCTCTAGATGCGGAGTAAGTTGAGAAGTTGTTTCCGTAATTAACAAAGCTACGTTAATTAAATTTTCAGTAATGGTTCTTACGTGGCTAAAGAAAATGAGAAGTTTGGAGCCCGTCCTCGAGATTATGCAGCCAATCGAAAAACTTTCGACTAAACATGCTTCTGTAAGAGCCATGCAAACAAACATTTTCCAAGTAAACACTCTTGGAAGGCGTAACTGACGCAGAAAAGGAACATCTGTAAAGCCACAGAAAGAACAGCAGTTCACGACGGGACACAAAGGAGGAACCACACACGAACTGCGCCAACAACTTCAAGCGCTGTTTATGTGATAATGAAGCAGCTAGACCGTCAGTCATTCCTTCCAAACCTGTAAAGTCAACCTGACCACATCTAGCCTTTCGGGATGCTGTCATCAATAGTATGGCCCCGCGAACATATTCCACGTGGCCTTATAGTCGCCTTCCATTTTTATTCATGCTGTTTTCTCGAAAGCAAGCAGTTTAAAGTTTTGGTGTCAATGCGGCAGTGTACGTGTGCCGCCGAAAGCTTGCTTGGTCGCAGAAGCGATGCATGACGGAATGATGGTGCAGATTTAGCGCGCCGCTGGCATCAAGACAATGCGCGGCCGCCGAGGGAAAGAAGATAACGAAAGTGAGCAGCTTGGTAGCTGCTCACGGAGCCGTGCCGATGGGGACGGTGCCATCATGACGAAATCTGAGCCGGCGATATTGATGGATGCAGCGTTTTTGTTTTCTTTTATTCTTTTATTCTTTTTTTTTACAGCGAAGTCTTTAAGAGGAAGCTTTAACACGGGCCCTACTCCGACTCTGCCTATTCAAATAGATGTAAAACGCCGAAACGCTTTTCTTAGATAACCCCTGGACCGATTTTAATGAAATTTGTTGGATTCGGGAGAGAAAGGTAAATTCTAGTGACTATTGGAAGCGGAATTTCTATTTAGGGCCTGAATTTTGGTAAAAGATATTCAACAATTCGAAAGTGCGACAAGTACACAAGCACGAAGTTTACAAATTATTAACTCCAGATCAAGAACTGATATCGCGGTTCTGTAAACAGCATCCATTAGACAATTCCAATATGCCGATTTATATCTTACGTGAAGTCGTTACGTTGTGAACAAGGGTTGTGGAAAAGCTGTATTTCCATATTACTAAATTTTTTAAGATTCATGCGTAATATATCAATTTTGTCTGCTTTAGATGTGCTGTTAGATGCAATGTACATAATTTTGATATCGGTTTTCTTTGCCGAAAGAGAGTTGTAAACTTGATGGTTTCGTTTTCTTAAAATTTGCAATTTTGGACAATTTTGAATAAACAAATGATGACCTAATTCAAGAATTCGAAACCAACAGACACTAGATTTTAATTTCTTGTTTTAAATGCAACAAACCTTGTCAAATTTGATGCAGTGGCTGTCGAGAAAAACGAATTCTCCTTTTACATTTATTTAGATAGGACCACCAGAGCTAAAGCTTCCTCTTAAGGGCTACTTTCTCCACTATCGCGTGCGCGTGTAGAGCCAAATCCTGAAGGTAGCGTAATACCGGCCCGACCCGCAGTGGTGGTGAAGCATGCGTTCAGCGCTCCCCATATGTGGGCTGATCCCGAATGTAACGCCATGCCGGGGAGACCCGCGGCGGAGGTGAAGCAAGCGTTAAGCACTCCCCATACGTGGGCCGATCTCGAAGACAGCGCAATGCGGGGCCGACATACGGTGGAGGTGCAGTTCACCATTAAGGGACCCACACACACAGCTTTGCAGGTCATGTTTCTCCACAGAGTGGAAGAGCACTGAGATTTTTTAGTTATCCGCGTTTATCCTGCAGCGTCTGCGATGAAAACAAGAAGCAGGTATGCCTGGAAAATCTAAGGTGGTGGAAGCAGGTGGTATCGGAGAGGTTAGCATACTCAGCCCCTGCATGTACTTATATCTGCATTGACATGGCTTCGTGGTAGTGATAGCGACCAAAGCTCTACTTTTTCTGTGTACTCTAGTCATTGTGAAACTAAGGATGTGCTTAGCATGCCCAGTCACTGAATGCAAATTGCAGCAGTTACGAGTAGTGGAATCCCGCTGGGGCTGATTGTGAAGAAAGCTTCCTTTCTCTGTCCACTCTCGCGATGGTGAAGCTAAAAATGAGGAGGAGGCCTGACGGACACAATGTTGATCGTCACCATAACAGAATGGATGGACGACCTTCGGAAAGGACAAGGCACACCAAGTTTTTAGCACTTAATTTGTCCTACAGTAAAGCGCTACAATGTCTAGTATGCCCTCATGGGAATGGTAGACCGAACTGCTTCTCACTGCTAACACTGGACTGATACTAAGAAAATACTCCGTCCGCAGGCACCACGCTACACTGAAATTAGCAAAACAATGTCAGTTTATAAACTGATATTGCCAATTATCTGGTGTCCTTCTTGTGTGTGCGGAGGGCATAAAGGTCCTGGCAATGAAATGGTAGTATTTTCGTTTTTGCTGCAGTTGCACACAAACAAAATTCTTTGAAGTAATGCGACAGCGATCTACCGGCGGAGAAGACCAATCCACAAATTAAAGATAATTGCTGGTTTCAGATATTCCAATTTACTTTGCGCTTAGCTACCATCTGTTATATTTTTCTTTTTGTGCTCTTATAAAGAAGAAAACTCCACATTACTACAATATCAACAACCGTACACAAAATAGACTGGCTTTGAAGCTGTGACCACGCACCGCACTTTTCTACATTTAGCGCATGTAGTATTGGGCAACACGTTTGAGCAAAATGATTAGGTTTTCGGTCAAAGCACTGTGACAGGCGGGAAAAACTCGTTGTCATACCCGGTCGAAACAATACCATCTGAAATCTTATTTACTTATATTCATTTTTGAAAAATCACTATAACCGTTTATACATTTGCTTCGTATGAGTTGTATACTAGCTTGCCTCGTCAATCTCAAAAATCTATTCTCTTTTCGGGAGACGGCCTTCGTGAAAAACGACGCAACATGACAGTAAAACATCCAGCAAGGCTCTATCCAATAATTGCCGAAATAGTGCGCTGAGAGCGTGTCGACTAGCATGCGAGTGAAAGTTGAATTATGATAGTTGTCAGCTTGTGTTGCCTCTAGCACGAGCGAGTAGCGTTAGCAATGACATTGGTGTGAAAATTGTCAGCTCAGTCTGCGATTTGTTCATGTGATCTCCGCATTGAACGTCGCAGTTGTCACGATGAGAGTACTTCTGTGACATTATCAGCCCAGTGGGCTGGGAAGGCTCGAGTGGTAGCTCACCTTGAGGAGTATTAGGTAACAATTATTAATATACATACTTTGCGATGATGAAAAAGATGCAGAAACACCACTGGTGTTGCCTAACTATTCGTAAACAGGCCCCCCAAATTTCATTTGGCCCACCCCCAAACATTAGATAGGCCCACCCCCAAATTTCAAGTTGGCACACCCTCAAATTAAAATTGGCCCAACCCCCAATTTTAAGTCGGCCACGCCCGATTTTTTTTCGCCCAGCCTTAAACTTGGAGTTGGCCCATCCCCATTTTTAATTGGGCCACCCCTAATTTTCAAGTTGGTCCACCCACGAATTTCCATAAATCGTCCCCCAAAATTCCAGTCGACGCACCCCCAAATTTAGGTTCTCCCACCCCCATATCATCCCCAAATCCAGGCTGGCCCACCCCCATATTCCCCCAAACTTAGGCTTACCCACCCCTATATCACCTCAAATTTAGGTTGGGCCACCCCCATATCAGCCTCAAATTCAGCTTGGCTCACTACCATTTCACCCCAAATTTAGGGAGGGCCACTCCCATATCACTGCTAAATTCACCTTGGCCCAAATTTATGCTGATGCCACTTCCAATTTCAAGTTGGTCACCCCAACCCTTTTCATGAAGACCTATATATTTATATGGGAAATGCGTCAAGCTTTTGGCGTTACAGGTACGATATTGCACAATTTTGCTACCAAATTGCTGGGGTACTCGACAAAGAATGCTGCGCATTAAAAGCAAATGCACCGAACGAAGGACATTTATTCAAATGTTTTTTTACGGCCACACCTACGGATTGATACCACTTGGCTATAGGGAACACATTAACGGTAGCTACTAATCCAGGCGCTGCAAATCTCCTAGTTGGTGCATTTCTTATTTGGATGAATATTTAGAAATAATTAACGTTCGGGCAGCGACTCAGCCTAGCAGACCCTTTGTTCCACACGAATGTTGCATAGGAATGGCACTGGCCACCGGGTAACATTGTGGCACAGCTGGACGTCATTCGCTCGGAGTGTGTGCCATTAAGGACAGCCGAAAGTCGAAGAAAACGGACCTTCCAGAAGAACGCAATAAGAATAGCCATCTTGTTCTTGCAGGTTCCACGCTACAAAGCACGAATGTTTTTTTTTTTTCATAACACAAAGCCATGCGCAAGCTTCTTGTTATGTTGTCCAATGAATAAAACCTTCATAAAAGCGATGACTTAACAAATGAACACGATACTGCTACGTTTTATGAAGGAAAAACAGAAAGCATAATATTTCAAGAGCACCACTGGAAAACCAGAACCGAAAGCAATTCTTGAGTTTTATGTTTATGCCATTTGGTAGGAGACTATAAGCCCTATGCGGCTTTCAAAAAATGCGCTGCTGAAAAACCAAAACCGAAAGCAAATCTTGGGTTTTGTGAATCTGCCATCTAGTGAGAGACTACAAAACTATGTCCTATGCTGCTTAAAAAAAAAAAAAAAGCGCTGCGAAGGGGGAATCGAACCACGGCCGCCCGTGAAGCGGAACGAAAGGTGCTCGCTATTCTACCACTCGGCCACGGCTACGGAGGCTTCGTCAAGGAGTACGCTTATGTTTTTATAGATACCACGGCAATTTTCACGACAGTGTTACAAAAATCGCTTTCGGGAACAGTCTTACGCCATATGTGGAGAGTCGAGAGAGGCATCAATCGAAAGCTGAGTCTCCGGACTACATACGCTGCACTGCGTATTACGATAGACGGGATAGTTTTATTACAGTCATCGTTCTTGCCTCAAAAATCGAGCACAAATTTTCGTCGTTTCCATAGGCTTCCATTGCTAAAACTTTAAGTGCTGTGGGAACAAAATTTTTACGTGCCATAGAGTGATCACTGCATTTGGCTCGTGTGGACTGTCATCCAGAACACGTTTGTCACCTGCGTTTTTCAATAATCGGCCTGCAGCTTTTGTTATTCGCAAAAAACCCGCTCGTTCCATTGAAAACGCGCTAGCTTCGTGCCGGGCCCGCTTGGGGCGCTAGTTGGTACGTGTCCAGAAAAGCTGGATATGGTAGTGCTCTAGCTTGTTTCACTTTGCAGTATGTAACACTCTCTCCCTTCTCCTCCTCAATCTAATGCCGAAATGGCGCTGTGGGTAAGAGTAAATAAAGAAATAAAATAAAAGTGCCTCAAGACAGTGACCGACTTCATTTTAGTAGTGCATGGTGTTTTCCATTCAGTTCACACCTTAAGACCATTAACACGATTACTAATGGCAAACAGACGTGAAGAGTGCTCAGCAACAACATGGGTAGATTGGCGGCTTTTGTCAAAAAAGTTTTAAAGCCATCGCCCGCGTGCTGAAACCTATTGCGGAAAGACTTGCTCTCACGCTGTATAACCTTTTCTAGGCACGGCGCTCACAACACCACCCACTCACAAAGGGAAAGGCGAGACGTGGTCTCGACGCGGCAGAACTTGCCCGTACTGCAAGGCGAAATTGGTAGGTCTAGCCACCCGTGATTCGCAGAGGTGGTGTTACATGCAACCGAGCTTTTTGTCACGTCACTGAACACTCCTCTCTCAATGGTGGAAGCACGCGCACCACCAATTAAGTTTCCACCAATGGAAGCAGCTTCTGATGCCTCTTCAACTTCTTTCGTGCAAATCTCTGGTAGTGTTCCCTAGAGTTTCGCATAACTTTTCTGGCACCGCTCGCTACGCTATTCGCCGAGCGCTATCACGTGGTGCAAAATGACGTGAAATTTTCAACTCCGGCGCTGCGAAGGCAACTTTATGGGCGTGGTGCCGACTCGTTTCCGGATCGTCGAGCGTGCGTTGCACCAATCGGCTCCGGGTTGCAGGTACGATATTCGACAATATTAAGTTAATGCCTTTGGCGAAGTGATACGAAACACATAATTTTGATGCTTGTATTCCAGTATGATGGTATGCAGCGCACCAAACTGCACAAACCGCATGGAAGGTGGCAAAGCTTTTTACGCGATGCCGTTCTGACGGACGAGACCGGCCGGCTCTCAAAGGCACCAGAATATGCGAGGTGCGTCCACCTTATTTACAGAGGTGAGTTCGGCTTGTTTATACTAAAGCATCATTTATCTCGAGTAACACTCCTGCACACTCCGAAATGCGCGCGCCTGGCATGGGAGGTTGTTCACTAGTGCAATTTTCGGTGTATATTTGCAGCGCGACACAGGCGCGTGAGAAAGAATGAACGACAGGTCTGTGTCGTGCTGCACATATACGCCAAGAATGTTAACTTACTAACTCGCCCAATTCGTTGTGTTGCTTGTACGATTGTTCTGACTATGCCGCTCTAAAACGGTGTGCTCAAAACAAAATAAATACTAGCAGATACAGTTTGCCCGCTACACCCTGGTTTTTCTCTACTCTTCTTTTTTTTAATTTTTTGTCGGCATTCTGATTTTTCATGTAAGGTAAATTGATGCGCTGGTGTTTATTGTTTTGTAGTTAGCGAAAACATCGTGCGCTCCCGCTGATGAGATAATTGTAATAGCTTCATCTTTTACCGCGCGTAATCTGTTACTTAGCCTTAGTCGACGTCAAGAATGTAAAATTCTTTTTGTACGTTTAATAAGCACTGCATTGTAGTAAATTAACCTTTGCAGTGTGAAGAGATAAAGAAAAATGTGTTGTCATATTACAGTCTGCAATTTGTGAATAATTACTTTGCAAGTTTGCCATCTTATGCGATTAGTAGAATAAGAATAACCTGCTGTTACTCTCAGTAACTTGTTGCCTTTCCAGTGGCTTTGAATTCTGCCCCCTAAGGCTCCAAGAACCAACAGTCATCCCTCGCTGCCATCAGCAATTGCTCATACATTTCCTTGAAAGGCATACACTTAATCTAGAAGCTCGTGCATCTTGAATGTTTTTACACTTGCAGATTTTCTGCTACGAAACAGCTGTCAAGTTTGTGGTATGGATCGAAAAAATAAGCTGTGCATAAAATGTGCGCATGTGAATATTTGAAGTGCACTTAAATCTATGTGTCTGCACCACATGTATCGAAAACGTGCAGCTGCTGTGAACGACGGTTAGTCATGAATGACGGTCACGGTTGATGGTCACTGACATAATTGCGGGCACGATAGTTCTCTTGGAAACGAGCATTAATCGAGTGGTTTCGGAAGCGAAAATGCGCTCACATAATTATGCACCGTATGTGTGTGAAGTTTTATTTAAGCACGCTTTAAAACATTTGTTGCCTTCCGGCCTCCGCGAGAAAACTTCATATGCACGCTGAAAAACATTGCACCGCTAATTGTTGCAAGGTAATCTGCGTTTTCACGTGAACTTTTGAGCTGTAAGAGCCACGGGCGTAGTCAGGATTTTATTTCGGGGGATCGAGGGGGGTCCTACTCCTTACATGTACGTTCGTGCGTGTGTTTGTATATATGCGTGTATATATGTACGTACAAAGTAAAAATTTCGGGGCGTTGGCACCCCTCCGGCTACGCCAATCGTTCGAGCGTAGCCTGCATTAACAAGTGTCATTTTGCTGAGCGCTAACGAACAATTGCCGCATGTGCCTCGCGACCAGCAGACAAAAAAGCAAATGGAACACCGTGCGGCATCTGCCTCCTGCGCGCGCGAGGAGTGGCTTCACTGCAGAGCTGGAACATAAAGCGGACCAATGCGCAAGTCTGCTCCCTCCGGGAGCCTATACAGGGACACTAATCTCTGGCTGCGAAAGGTGCCAATGGCGGAAAACTGAGAAACGAGCTAAGAAAAGCTAGCTCTTTAAAATTATCAGTTTTATCGCTGAACCGTATACTTCTTGCCCAGGGGAATACGTCAACGGTCGCCGTACATTGCTTTCTTTAGTTATGTATGGAAAATACTGTATGCCGATGCCACGGCTCTCTGAAATCTTTGGAATTCCATCCCTACAGAGACAAAAGTATCCGTACACCAATCACTGGGCTTCATTATTGTTTTCCTTTTTTCGTTGGGGTTGTTTAAACCGTTAAATGTAATCGAAACATTACGGCTCCCTTTTTAGTACAATTTTATGCGCCTAGCATTTAACGCCAGGGAAAGTAGTGCAAACCGTGCACGCCAGCTCTATACGGTAGCGCGTATGTGGGCCTCACTTCGGCGTGTTGCATGTGTGCAACCCGATCGCCTGGCTGTGGGGAAAGGGCTATGTCTTGCGTATCTTTATTTCAGTTTCTTCCTCCTTTGATGAGAGCGGCTACTTACTTCGCGTTGCTTGCCTCGGCGCTACACCTGTGTCGACACGTCGCCTGGTCACTTCAGCCGGCTTGCGAGAGAACCAAAGATTTTGGAGCGATTGCAAAAGGCCGGCTAGCCGGTTCTTATTTATCCGTTTCCTTTCTTTTTATTTCTTGCATTCCGAGGTGCAGCGCTTTCAGGCGCTATAGCGCAGAGATAAAAGATTGGAACGACAGAAGTTGTTGGAGCGACAAAAATGACCGCGCCATGCATGCTTCCTTTTGGACTTGGTTCAATTATCGCTCCCTATCACGCGTGGAAGAGAGAGAAAAAAAAACATTAAAAAAGAATTTGCCCTACCGAGCGAAGAACGTAGAATTGTGTATGGATGGGCCTCCTCCTGCAGGTAGCAGCAGTTCATTAGAGCAACGGGAAATAGTTGCGATCTAAGCCACTTATCTGTAACGACATGTATCTGAGGATGTAGGGACGGTAAGGAATTGTCGGTGAGCCGATTAAAAGTTTCTATTTATGAGAATCGTTCGCGTGTGTGTTAGCGGGAGCGAGAGTGGTCACGCTTACTTTTATCATCATTGTCGCATTATCGCATGCATGGTATTAATATTTATTTCCTTAAACGTTTGAATCGTGAAATTTGGTGCTTTGCCACTTCGCGTAGTCAAGCAAATCAAACGTAGCAGTTCTTGTGGGGGGAGCGGGAGGGGGATTACTAAGCTGTGATAGCGGGGGTCAATGCATTTTACAGCTACGACAACGTTCCCCACTATATGTCCGCCAAGAACTACAGTCCAGAAAAAATATGACGGTGGACAGAGGAAGCGCCGAAAAACCAGCGCGGACAAGAAGCGCTATTTGTGTTGTATTTGTTACGTTCCTATTGATAGAAAATGTACAGGGCACGTAGAAGCTCGAAGCCACAGTTCAGAGCTGTAATAACTCTTCCCCCACTTGATATGTACAACGACTCCGATTATGGCATAAAACTATTATTACCGTATTGCTATACCGTATAGTCATGCGTAGCTCGAATCCGGGTGGAGGAATATTGGCCGATCTCGCAAAGCGTTTCGTTTGTAAGTGCTCTGCCAGTGGCGAAGCTTTGAGGAAATCGCGATATTAAGCAATATTAGAAACACACTTGCATTAGCACACTTTATCGCTATTGCTTATGCAATAAGAATGTTAGATTGCAGAACCATTTAGGCAAGCTACTTGCCGGTGCTCAAATCAGCTACGGAATTTTTGTGGAGTATGTGGTTTTGTTGGGCCGCTGGTTTGGGATGTTACTGGCGCAAGGGCTATAAATAGCAATTTACGCATGTGTCGAGAGCTGAAAAAACCTATAACAGTCAGCGATGTAAAATATAAACACATTAATATAGTTTAACGAATCCAACGCGGGCATATGAGCTTTTCAAGGACAGCAATATAAATGATGCAAATAATTTGTTTATGGTTGCTGAAATAAGTCTCTTACACCTAAAAAGTTAGCTTAATAATAATGTCTAATGTTGTCTAATCGACAAACATTTCACTCTTCCAAGTGCAGAAGAAGGTGCGGGAAGGTGGTTGTTAGTTATTGTTTGTGGCAGGCACTTTTAGCATTGCAAGCCTCTGCTGGCAATCACTTTATACCAGAGAGCTCGTATGTTGCAGCCCAATACAAATAGAAATGAAGTGAAATGTTAAAGATTGCGGTGAATGAGAAATGATTTCGCTATTCACCTGAATGTTACCACTTTTTAAGATTCTTATCTTGACAGCTTCCCAAGGTATCCTTAGGGGCAATTGTATTCGGCGTGGTTTTATTTTTATCCAGATACATCTACCGTGTTCTCTCCCCTGACGTTGTAACTTTTTAGCGTTGTAGAGGAACAGTACATTGTGATGAAATCACTGTATCCGCTGCAACGATGAACGGGTTCATTTTCTTGTAGTTAACCTTCTCAGTTAGATATAATAGTGATTTCCACCAACAATTACGGAAAAAGGGAGACGTCCTAGAGTAGCGTTTTTCTGCAATAATTGCAAGGAACCCGACGCTTCCCTGGGATGTCCCATGGTCGGACGTCATGTGTATAGCCAGCAATCAGCAACAATGTTCCGCTGTATGTAGCGCGTCACAGCTATACCTGTCCCTTCCCCTGCTTTTTTCTTGCTATTATCGCACTGACATAGCTGCATAGTTTATATATCTTTATGCATCGCTGTATGCATATATCTACGCATGTACGCACATATTATATGCTTGTGTTCATATACAGATGGTACCATGAAGTTAACATTGTGTATATATTTCCTATAGTTGGTTTGGTATAATCCTGTTTTATGTTTATAAGAACTTGTTGGGCGAGTCGATTCACCTTAACAAAGCTTTTAAACTGCACGAACTAATGACCAGAGAGATCGCATTAGAGAAGGACAGGCGCATGACGCAAGGACCTGTCCTTAGGCCCGTGTTATATGAAACTGTCTCTGTTGACTGATGAATGTGTGCATGGGAAAGGGGATGTGATACCCTGTCAGGTATTCATGCCTTTTATCAGCCTCCTATACGAGACAAATGTACTGTTTTCTTCTTTTCTCATTGTCTGAATAAGCAATGAATGAAATACGTTTAGAATTAGTGAAGCATTCGCGCCGTACACCGCTTGAGGTGAAACTTCGCTCCATATCGATTTGTTGACAATTGCAGCACAACGTGACGACGTACTTCAGGTTATGCAGTCATCTAATTGCGCCAAGCTTGTTCCACAAATTATGAACTTAGTGGCGGAACCATTCTGAATCCCTCGTGGAACACTGCCTGTGCGCAGCGTGTGATGAAAGTGCATCTGGAGCCGAATTCACAAAGCTTTTCGTTCTTATGTGCTCGTTGCCAATGGCAGGCTACCTCAGCATGGGCCGGAATTCACTCTTTGGAACCATTGTACTCGTAGCTTAAGAGCATTTCGTTAATGCGGATCATTGCCTTTCGCGTTCTTTTTGATACAGGAATATTACAGATTGTGCGTCACTGTGGAGTCCCGGTTTAACGCGGAGCGTTAGCGGCTACTGTTTACGAGTGCGCACCCAGTGCGTGTAATTCGGTCAGGTTCGGTAAAAAAAAAAAGAAATTAGACGAGACATAATACTGGTATACACGCACGGTTAATTTGTTCGGCCTTTCAGTTACGCCATTCGTGATTGAAACCGTCGCCATTCCCAGTGTGACTGCCCGAGGGGCCAGACGTGCGGTGGCACGTCGGTGGCCGCGAGCACGTATTGCACGCCCGCGTATTTCGGATGGCAAACTAGCATCGGATTACAAACTAGCACGCGTGCTTGCGTAAACGATCACTTGCCCTCGCTTCGCCCTCCCTAGCTCTCTCCCTTATCTCACTTGTCTGGCTTGATCTAGCGGGCAATTCTGACCACGACCGCTGGACGGCCACGAAGGTTGCCTTTCCTGCATCGCGCTGTGTGGCCAGGTGGCACACGCACACGCACCCACAAGCAGAAGCCGAAACGGCGGCAATGAGGCGGGCGTCGTGGTCCACATCGGCTCCGGGAATCTGGGTAAATGAACTCTTTGTCGGCGCAGAACGGCGAAGACGAGGAGTGGCCGCGGCAAGCTCTCCCCGAGCGAGTCCTTCCACCGATGGCGCGATGCATCACGTGTGCCCATACATTAAGGCGGACCACGTCGCGTGGCGCCTCCGATGCAAGAGTCCGGAAACTTGCACTCCCGTGTTCACGTATGACGCCCGGTAAACAGTTTATCGCTTTCCGTGGCCGATACTTCGGGGAAAGTATAGCGGCGAGCGCAACACAATTTACGTGACGCCGCGGATGCAAGGCGATGCAGTCAGATAAAAAGAAAAGATATAAAGAAAGAAAGCAAGAGAAATCACGAAATGAAAGGGGAAAACCGAAGAAGAAGGGGCGAGGTGCGGAGATGCGGCCAAATGAGTGGAAAGCGAAGTGAAGGAAACAGGGTCAGGAAAGCGGGCCTTCCTGTCTGAAAGCGAGGAAGCCCGGCTTTGGGGTTTTTATCGTGAAGTATAGCGCCCGCTTCGCGGGGTCCTCTTAAATTGGGTGCGCCTGCGGCGCTCGAACTTTCAGTGCCTCCTGGAAGTTGGATCTGGCGTCGTTTCCCTTGTATCTTGAAGAAAGGGCCGAAGAGAGAATGAAGGGAGCACATTGCATCCATTATTTTTTATAGATGTCTATAGACCGCGGCGGCCGCATTTCGATGGGGGCGAAATGAGAGAACACGCGTGTGCTTAGATTTAGGTGCACGTTAAAGAACCCCAGGTGGCCTAAATTTCCAGAGTCCCCCACTACGGCATGCCGCATAATCAGAAAGTGGTTTTAGCACGTAAAACCCCATAATTTAATTTTTAGATGCCTATATAGGCTTGTTTCGGCCATACTGCTCAAGAGGGGTGTGGACATTCACATAAGTCACTGTTGACATGTCTTGTTCCACATGAGTCGCATGATAAACAAACCACATGCATTTTGAAGGCGCTTATAGTCACTATCATCCTGCAAGTTTCGTGGTAGTTGCGTATGTGTATGTACTGCGTTTAATACATGCTATTCTATAACATGAGAATACGCTCCATTTTCTCCATGCTTGGGATATTGTAATGTGAATAAATTTACATATTTTTTCCCTTTGCCGATATGAAAGCCAGCGATAAAGACGGGCGGTTTGTCAGCGTGTTTTCTTGATGAGTGATGGGTTGATACGTAAGATTTTACTTAAATTTAACAATTATACTGCTGCACGTTCTCTCATCGAAGTTGAGTTCCGCAGTAGCTGCAGGAGCGTACATAAATATATGTGGAACTCCGTTCCTATCCGGGAGCACGCTCAATAATCCATAACACCACATGAAATTCCTTGTTTATTCATGCATGCCGAGGCTGGTGTATACAGTTTATCTTATTACGGCTCAACTATGCTAAAATTAATTGTTTGTGTGTGATGAAGGTATTAACGGTCTATATTAGCGACACACTTTGATCATCACCAACGAGATTACTCATCAATACGAGACACATGTGAAACATACCGCGTATTTCCCGTATGAACTTCAAGTGAAAAATGAAATGCGGATGTTCGGTTGTGTTACCGCTATTGTACTATGGGTCTACATTGAACCCTCTATAAGAGCGAGCGTTCTGAGGTCACAAGAAACTTAGTGTAGGCTAAAGTCATCGCTTTAAGTTCGATGCTAAACGGTGTACGTTACGTTGACCAAAGCTGAACAACCAGCTGTATATCTTGACTTCAGTTGTTAAGTGTGATTTCATTTTCGGCGCACACGGACAATGCCAGTAGGTATTATTCAGGAGCTATAGGGCCCCTCCAGTGCGTCTGTTTCAGTACAAGATACGTGCTACAGGTATACCCTAATTATTTGCGTCGACATATCACGCTCTTGATGTTGACGCAGGTATCCGAGATGAAATCCGACGACAACGTAACAGTGCCTCGCCCCTCTGCTCTTTTGTCAATTTTTTTTTTTGCGAAAACGACAAATGCGAAGAAAGGACTGTTTACGGACTGAAAGAAGCGTTGTTTACGCCATCTAGTGTAATGTATGTTCTGTTTCTCAGTGCATAATTTCTCAAGTTGCACATTGCCCGCAAGAGAGAACAGTACAACCTTTTCCTTTTAAATATCGCTTCTGATAGCCAACCACTCCTAGAGCGGCTGCAGAAAGCAGCCTCATTTACTTTGGACACGTTCGTAAAAGACGAGGTCTTCGCCCGCCTACGCATAATTACACTGATAATTTAACTCAATGCTAGAATCTAAACAACGTGCAGCTTGTTTGAGTTAACGAAGCAGCAGTAGTAGCTGATGACACGCGCACAGCTTTGTCGCCTTTAGTTTTTAGCTCTCTGTGTCACGAACACGAAAGTGTTGCGCGATGCTTGTCGAGGGAAGAATGTTGATGAGAGTTGTATGCACAGAACTACGACTTATATCAAAACATAACCTCTATGTCACAGCGGAACGCACCCTTTCGGGAAGACTGATCGAAAATGGGCGCATTACACAGTGGCACACGGAAAGCGGCTCACAGCCAGTGGCCCAAAAAAGGCGTAGATGATGCATAGGGGAAAATCAAGGAAGCGTTCAATATTTCATTATTTTATTGAGAGGTCTGCTTGTTCTAAGGATACCCATGAGCCCACATGCTATGTTTATGATTTTGACATTTATTTTTTACACAGAACACAGGCTTGCTCACTGGAACTGCACTGTCATTCAGCACTACGTAATTTGTCTATTCGGCGACAAACTTCACTTACGTACCTACACAGTTACACCAAACCCCAAAGGGTTAGGCAAGGAAATACTCTCTCTAAAATGAGCTCAGCGGTCGTCTTCATTTCGCACCGGTATAATGTTTCCGGACGCAAGTGCATAAACGGTTACATATACAAGGGGCCAT
Organism: Dermacentor albipictus; assembly: GCF_038994185.2. Classification (NCBI taxonomy): domain Eukaryota; kingdom Metazoa; phylum Arthropoda; class Arachnida; order Ixodida; family Ixodidae; genus Dermacentor; species Dermacentor albipictus. The sequence goes on from NC_091823.1 coordinate 60,143,248, forward strand.
ATTCACAAAAAACTTGTTACGCTAGTAAAGCTGGTAAGAACAAAAACCATCCAAGAGGAACAGCGAACATATAATTACCCGCCGACCAAAAGTTATTACGGACAAACATATTTTTGAAATTGACCCCAGATAATTGGAAACGAAATCCACCAGTTACATATCAAATTTCGGATGTCGTAATCGCTTGTTAAGCTTATGAGGTCAAATGCAGTTCGACAAAGTGCTGATATAAAAAAAAAAAAGAACCCAAACGCCTCCTGAGCTCTACATGCATTAATTACATATGCCCGTATTGGAGCTCACGTAGCTTCCGGGAGGCGCCACAAGATATATATGTGGGATGTCGTGTCAGCCGAAGGACGAATCCCAACATAAAAACGTAACGCTTCTTTATTCGACTAACGATGGCAGCGGACGGGCATACCAACGCTACGTTCGTCCCAGTAGCGGGAGGTAGAAGGCGCTCTTTCTCAGCCAGGCAGCCTGTTTTTATAGTCACCGTCGGTGACGCGTAGCTCGGGTGACGTAGCGGTGGCGCTATGTTTTATCGACCATGCAGTCCAGCGTGCAGCTGTGTTATGCTGGGCCAGATGATAAGAAGACGGGGGGTGAGCAGCAATATGCGCGGAGTGTGTCGCCACATATATATATATTTATGTGGCGACACAGTGTGTCGCCGGAGTGTGGCGCGGAGTGTACTATGTTGTGGAAGCTGTGAAGCAACGCATTTCTTTCAGCGTCGAACCACGGTCACAGCCACGTGAAGTGCGCCACATCACCGATCTCAAAGTATAAGGCACAACGCGGGGAAGTCGACTGTCCGGTCTTAATGAACCCAGCCAGAGGGTGGCGGACTTGGTCCTAACGCGAGTCCTACACACACACACACATATGAGCTGTATATATATATATATATATATATATATATATATATATATATATATATATATATATATATATATATATATATATATATATATATATATATAAGCATGCGACAAACAGTGAGGTTAACCAGAGTGTGTTTCCGGTATCCGGTTGGGTACCCTGAACATGGGAAGGGGGTGCCAAGTATCAGAAAAAATAGGATGAAAAAACGCAATGCAGAACACTCCACAGCAGCCTTGTGTGGTCGAAGGACCTGCTCTCTCGCGTTAGGACCAAGTCCGCCACCCTCTGGCTGGGTTCATTAAGACCGGACAATCGACTTCCCCGCGTTGTGCCTTATACTTTGAGATCGGTGATGTGGCACACCTCACGTGGCTGTGGCCGTGGTTCGACGCTGAAAGAAATGCGTTGCTTCACAGCTTCCACAACATAGTAGGTCATCTGCACGCGACCTTTCAAGACATAGTGTTCCCTGGTGGGTCCGGAGTAACCAGGAAATGAGTTCTGTGCCTGTTGATTGCCTTCTTCTAAGACGCCGAGATTGATGAACGTCTGGTGAAACACGCGTGCCAACAGCGTAAGTGAAGCTCAGGTGGAGCAACTAATCATCGGCAAACACGTTAGGCCTTTTCTGAAAAAAAAAAATCAAATATTCTTGGTAATTTCTTTTATTTACTTATACATACTGCAACCCTAAGAGGGTTATCGCAGGAGTGGGGTACAAAATTTAGAGTGCTACACACACAGAAAAAGGGGATACACAAGTCAAAGGTACAAGGCCCACGGCAGAGCATTAGGGAACGAAATATGAAAAAGAAAAAAAAAGGTCTCAATACATACATATATGCCTCTAAACATGGTATATAATACATGGTCCTAGGAATCATGGGCATGAACCAGTGATTGCTTTAATAAAATTATCAGGTGTCAGCTTTCGTATGTTAGGGGGAAGCTGGTTCCACAATTCAATGGATTGGGAAAAAAAAAACTATATTTGAACTGAACGTGCATACGTCGGGTGTGCTTTAGAGACCGGAATTTACGGCAGCGGCGGTGGTGTTGCCGGCGCCTCTCCAGCGCGGATTGTCGCAGGTGTCGCACGCAAGGTCGGCCGCTCCTTTCTCTTTTCTTTTTCTTTCTTTCTTTTTTACGGTAGTGACACTTTCAGAAACAAGGAAGAGCTTCCTCCTCCTCCCCCCCTTGTCGCACCCGGAACGCTTGGGAAAAGTGGCCCGCTTTGCGGCATCAGGAAGTGCGATGCGGAGAAAAGCGTCATCTCCAATGGCATCGCGACACGCATCGAGCCACCGTGTACCGAACACACATGCTTTCAGGAGCGAGAGGCTCTCTCGCTTGGGTCGCTAAAAACACGCACGGTGACGATGTCACGCGGCCGATTTTTAGTGGCGGCCGAGAAAAAAAGTGTGACGTTCCGCTAGGCTTGTTCCGAACATGTTTTTTTTTTATTCGGCTGAGAAAAAAAAAGGGGGGGGGGGCAATTTCTCCAAAAAGAAAACCGCCTAGAACTGCTTTGCTGGAGCGCTTTGCTCACTTAATTACGACATCACACTTATTAATTTACGTGCATTAGTCGTCACACGGTTGGTCTTGCCGCGCTCTGCTTCCCTCATTGGACAGCATGCGTAATAAAAATACACCATCGATTTTCCTGAAAAACAAAGACCCCCAAAATATTTTCCATATATTACTTGCGGCTCCGAACCACTGTATTAAGTAGTGTTGCACTGAGAAGGTAATGTTGCAAGAGAGAATTGCCGGTTTGACGTTAGCACCCATACATGTTGCTGCTGTGAGCCAAGAGGAAAGAAGCCACTTTTTTCCATACGCATCTGCACACTCGAAATCAGTTAAGAGGGGCATCGCCAACCTACGTTTTAAATACGCACTTCTGGAATGCTGCCAGCATCTCGTGCAAAAAGTTTCGATATCCAGGTTTCGCGACTCTGTGCAGCTGCTTACCCTTTGCAGTTGCTGATTTCGGTGGTTGGCAGCAGCTTAAGAAAAAGCAGAACTAATAGTCCTGGTGCTGGCTTGCAACCATGCAGAAGTAAAAATGTGGTCCTGGTGCCGTATCTGCATAAAGTCGGCCACAATCTCAAAAAGATTGCAGCAAAAGTTGGAATGGACGTTGTTTTTTCTGCCCCACTTAAGCTTCCTTGCTTGTTCTCGGAAGTAAAAAAATCCCAAGCAGATACGCAATGCCTGTGTTACAGATCAACGCGAACCCTTTGTTGTCCCATGTGTGGAAATTACATTGCCATGCAGAAAATAATATTTGGGACAAGCCGGCAGATGTCTCAACGATAGCTTACGAGAGCACTCAAACAACGTTGATAAACTCGCCGCAATCGGTCATCTTGCTGCACGCTGCATGCGCTGTGGCTGCATACATTTATTCAAAAAGACTAGAGTGATGGGCAGGCATTCTGATCAACTGACAAGGGAAATCGTAGAGGCGTTTGAAATAAACAGAAACAAAGATTGCGTGAGCTGCCCATTTGTCGCGTTGTCAGGGAAGGAGATACTGTTCTTGTCACGGTAGCGGTGGATTGTTACGCTGTTAGGCGATCTGTGATGCTGTGGTATCTTTACACTCCCTTTCTGTCTTTTATTGAACGGTGCCATATACACTGTGACCATGTGCAATAAAGCATCAGTTGTTAGTAGCTCTGTGTCCTGGGTGCCTTTCCTCGTGTCGTAGGTTTCTTTGCGCTAAAAATATTAACATGCAATACCAACTAGCCCATCAGTCTGTTTTCTTGACTTTACCTATACGAGAATTGCCGTGCCAAGATTTCACGTTTGCGCTAGCGCAAATAGAGCTCTGGCAACATGTCCTGGCCAAGCCGAAAGCACAGGGTACCTACACACGACATTTCAGCCATCTGCAGCTTCAAACAGAGCTTTGCCTCGCAACACAATTGCCCGTTAATACAATCTTCCAGCTACCATATGGCTACCGAGTGGAAAGCTTGATAGTATGCACTATGCTGGAGGAGCAATATTGCGGAGTATTCGAGCTAAACTTGTGGTGTGAGTAACCAATACTGTTTCTTTCTTGGCTTCTCGAAGTGCTCACGGTGGCCAAGAGTCCAATTTCTGACAATTTAGTTCGCCATATCCCCCTGCCCTCATGATAACGTTGCTATCCGTATAAGAAACTCAAAAGCGAAATGCTAGGTCAGCTTATAATGATAAAGAGTAATTTCAAAACATTATGTTAGTTGACTACATGGTTATAGGTTGATTAGTAAAGGAGAAAATTTAAGGACAATGTTACGATTTATCTTTCTTAATTTTATTTTCATTTTGCGCAGAGACCCCATAACCTCTACGCCAAAGAGATGTCACGAATTTAAAAGTATTTTATCGTATGTGGGTCTCTGTCGCTCAGTAAAATTTCTTGGACCTTGCCAATTTCAGTCTTCGGCTCCTTTAGAATATAATCTAGTCAATCCTCAACAAAAATAATTAGCTAGTCCGGAGCAGACTCGTTCAAAATATGTGACGTCACGGCTAGATCTTTTTATGATATTGACACGTGATCATTGATCTCTTTCCCGTCAACTTTTTTCACTATGCTAACCATGGTTACAGTTATATCTCACCGCCCAATACGCACCTTTGTGTACTTAGAACTTTCTAGAATGTTGTCCCAGTCCTTATAGCGAAATGATCTCGCCTAATCTGATTGCATGCGCAACGCGAATACGTGTCTGTATTCTGGAGCCAGCGATTCCACCTGAAATGTATGGTGAGTCGTGTGAAAATGTCCGGCCCGCAGATCAGAATTCGACAATCGATGAACGTGCTCACCGCTGTTGTTGCGCCTTGTGTGTGTCGTTTGTTTTGCTGGGATCAACGTCACCCAATCACGAGTTCAATCCTTAACTAACGCTTTTGACAGGCGTATTCTTCGCCGTTGTACACAACGTGACAGAACTATAGAGGGGCCCAGTGCCTCGCGACCTCAATGACATGCCAGCGATTTGTCATCAACCTCGCCTGAGTTATTTTTTCTTCCTGATAGTCATTCAAATTCTTATGGCAGCATCTTCTTTTTATTGAATAGTGAGGTGAAAATAAAACCAAGTGGCTCGCACAGTCAGATTTTAAGGTCATAGGTTCGCGCGTTGCAAAATTTATGTCACAGGTTGTCGTGCTGGTGGTCCCCACGTTCCTCCTAATGGAAGCCGCACCATGCTTTTGAACACATTTCCTTTCTTTTTTATTTTTCAGATTATGATCTTTTAGCGCTGCTACAGTTATCGTTTTTTTTTTCCTTTTGCATTAATATGTTCTAGCTCGGATAGAGTTAAGCAGGGGCTCTGTAAATTTCCTTTGTATACATTCTTGTATAAAATGATGACGATGTATTAAAATATGAGCGGCACGAATACAAGGCAACAGATAGAGAAGTTACGTGAACGATCATCTTGTAAAAATATGTCCTCATACTTTGCATCAAGCTGCCGGGCGATATGCTTTAGCAGAGCTAGTCGAACACTGCGTTAATTAATTATGGTTTATTTACGCAAATCCTCGTTGTCGTTGGGAGCTATAGCTTGCTTTTGCGCCAACCACAACGAGGATTGTGGGCGATAAGTTATAAATGCTCTTACAACAATCCATGCCTTCAGTAAGTTTTCGCGTGGCAGCCATAAACTACAAAGTAATACTAAGTTAGCAAGGTTTCTATGCATCCTTTTGTTAAAGGTGGTCATAAATCTAAACCTTGAAAACTCTGTTACGCAGCAGCACTTTGCTAACGACCTCCATCGCGCCATCTTTAGCAAAGCGGCATTTGCGTTGCCTTGTATCTCCGGGCATCACAATGCATCATGGCCCATTTGCATGAGCAAGTGACCGTGGGCGAGCCTCTCTTTGCCTCTTTCCCAGGGTTTCGCGTTCATTGTTTCCTCGCCGTATATATTTGTGAATATGTATACCAAGCTCATATGTGCTGCGTGCCGTGTGCAATTACCAACGAATCCACTGTACTGATTGCCGCAGTATAGTGCGAGCAGGTGCACCTCGGTCCTGCGGAATCAGTCAATCATTAAATCAATCAATTATTTACCGGTCCCAGGAACAACCATAATGTCTGAGTGCTGGCGCATCCATACATTAATAAATCAATAAATAAGAAGTAACAGAAAAATGTTCCAAGGAAGTGCGATGCTGAGAAAACCGTCATCTCCAAAGGCATCGCGATATAGAGCGAAACAAACGCTTCTGCGGCAAGACGACGCTCTCTACTACTAGTACTACTACTGCTACTACCACCACCACCACCACCACCACCACCACCACCACCACCACCACCACCACCACCACCACCACCACCACCACCACTACTACTACTACTACTACTACTACTACTACTACTACTACTACTACTACTACTACTACTACTACTACTACTACTACTAATAATAATAATAATAATAATAATAATAATAATAATAATAATAATAATAAATTCGTTCGTAACTCATGCTGGCGTAATGTCGATTTTTTATTATTTAACCACTGGGTGCGTACCCATTCTTGGCAAATCCTTCAGAATGAGTATTTGCCAGTGTGACACAAGGATTATACACGTTGTGATCATTGCGGAGCATTTTATTGCCCGTTGCACAGGATGAAAGTAAGCCCAGCCATAGGCATCGCCGTTAGCTGTAATTGCATGCATTTACCAGCTCCACTAAAGCTTCGCATCACATAGACGGCAATATATACATTGGGTTTGTATAATCTGTTTTGAACTTCAATACCTTTAAAAGGACTTAATTTTGTACTTCTTGTTCTATACTGCTCCTTGCAGCTATTCTTCGTCGTTGGCCGCTTTCACCGAAGTGGGTTTCGAAAGCGGCATTTGGTATTGTTTTGCGTAAACATTATCACTTCACCTACATTTTTTTTTGCAAATCTAGTCTGCTTTACTCGTACTAATGGGCCCCGATTTTGTAGCGATGACTTCGGCTTGATTCTATGTCACTGTTATCACCCACCATTCAGGACCGGCTGATACCATTGATAACGCGGGTGGGGCTTGCGAGGTAGCTTGCAGTCTGGTTATGTCATGGCTAACGCTTTTCCTTCGGACCTAATTGCCAGGAAAGCTGATGGGTGGGGCACGCGTTAATGTGCCTGCCTGTTCTCACTTTGATCTCTTTTTCAATAATTGATTCGAATATATAGGAGATGTTTGAGCCTTGCTTGCTCCCTGGGGATAATTTTAGGTGTTTTTTTTATTTGGCATCAGTCTACTTTTCAGTGACAAATGCAGACAACAGTCACCTTCACCACACACACGTACACGCACTCACGCGCACGCACCCACACACACACTTGTTGGGAGCGGAGTCTAGGCACACACACGCACGCGCGCGCGCACACACACACACAAACACACACACACACACACACACACACACACACACACACACACACACACACACACGCACGCACACACACGCAGACACTTTTGTTTCTGATATTCTGTGAGAAAGACAATAAGAACAGCCTACAGTGAACACTACGCGAATGGTCAGTTCGACAATCATACCATTAATATTTTGTGGAGTTGACGCGAAGGGCGTGCCCTGTTGTTAGCAGTTGCACCGAATGGAGCTTGACCGTGAAACACAAGGCGTAGTTGGAGGCGCGCGAGTCTGACCAGCGCCGCATACCTCTTGATATGCAGCAGGAACTGCCTCGTGGTTCCACGCATTCGGATCGTGGCTACGCTGTAGCAGTGAATAAAAGATGAAGCGTAGCCGGTGTGACCACAAAAGCGGCGGCGGATGGACATGGTCAAGCGTGAGCATATCTGCGCGAGCTTCGACGAGTGTGGGGCGTCGTCTCCAAAGCGGGAAACACCGTCGCGTTATTAGGACCAAGGTCGCGTGCCGCGGCTGCTCGACATCCAGCGTGTATGGCGCGCGCTCCTTCGTGCCAACGAGCGCAATCACTAATTAAAATGTTAACGAGACGCACGTGACCTCGCGATCACGTTTCGTGCTCCGCTTTCGTTGCCTCTTTACGGGGAGACCCCTTTTGCAACGAGACGGGAGCGTTCTTTCATAGGCAACGCAAGTTCGCAGCCCTTATGGAGATATCTGCATTGCCCATATGAGGCGGCCCGCTAAAAGCCGTCGCCGGCGCAGCGAACCGCGCCGCGCGTTTTTCTTCGCATGGGAACGAAATTGTGCTCGTCGCAGGCGCGCAGTAGAATGCGTGCGGCCGACGGAAACAGCTGCGAACAGCGCCGGCGGTGCGTTCCGGGCAGGGCGGAGTGCGAAGCCACAAGGACACGGTGGCGGGCCCTGTCCTGGCCGGGCTCGCATGGCTGCTGCTTCGCTCTCTGAGTGCGCGCTCCTTTCTTTCATTTCGCTGCGCTTTTTCTTTCTTTCACCTTTTCTGTTCTTTTTTGTTTCATTTCTCCCGTGGGCTGCTACCGCCTTGGGTGGAAATCGCGTCCAACAAGGTCGGCCCGAACGAGTGCGTAAAAAGTGAGGCGGTAGCCCAGCCCGCCATTCGAGTCGGGCAACTGAAAGACTTGCCGCTGTGGGACGCTTACGCAGGACTTCTACAAAAGGCGCCCTAAGCTTCTTCTGATTTTTTAGTTCAGCGCCGCTCTTGAAGATCGTCCACGTGTCCGCTGTAGTAACTGAGACGTTTCGGAGGACAGCCGGACAAAAGAAAAGACGAGAGCAGGCTGAAACCGTCGACGGTCACGGTGACGGAAGGACGTGGAACGAGACCAGAATGAGAATCTGAGGACAAAGACTTTGTTCGTATGGAGGGCAAGGCTGCTGCCTATAACGAGGTGTGACTCCCGTTACGTCGCCAGTTGCGCGAACGAGCATTTTTTTTCTTTCGCCATCGTCATGCTAAACCTCAGAGTATAGGAAAAAGGGTACTGGAAAAAATGTTCGTAACTGTAATAAAGGACAGAAAAGGAGAAAAACAGGATGTACAAAAGTTAATGTCCCACTTCTTGCCTATCTTAGCTTTGTTTCTATCATTGGATTTCACTGATATTAATAACATTTTTGTAGTGACATTCATTATTTGCATCACTGATACAATTTAGGCTTAACCCTACATTCGCTGGTACTCCGAAAATGCACATCTCTCCAACCGAAGTTTTTTGAGGGAATTATGTCAAAAACTTCTCGCTGCAGAGCTTTCAACGCATTTACTAAATGGAATCGAGTGAAGCCGATGTCGTAATCACTCGTACGGAATTTATAATAATGCGGGCAGCCTTGTCTGACCTTGTATGAGAACGGGGCGATGACTGCCCTTCCCACGCCTCCGACCAAGGGCAACCTATGCCTTATGCCGCAGTGATTGGTTATGCTGCGTAGACGTAAAAATGAATGTCCACCCGCGTTGATATTGAGTGCCCAACGTCCATGGGACGTCCTATTCAAGGTTACCTACCCATGAGCAAGCATTTACAGCACCTCCTGTGTCATAAGTGATTCCCGTGAGAGACTACAGCGACACGTTTGCCTCCCGAGCGCTCAGCAATGACACAACTGCAATTGACGTTCTCTGTGTAGTGCCCAGGTACTTAAGAAACTGCCGACCTTAACGTGTCGGCTTCAGACAGGAGAGATATCAAACTCATATCACTGTCAGCTCTGAGTAACCGAGCATACCGACTCCTATGTCCATCGTTCCACCGCAGCCGCCACTCTCGGTGTGCCTGGCGCTACTTCAGGCGTAGCGGGTTCCACGCGTAACAATGTTCTGAACAGACGCTGAGAGTTTCGCAGCTTTTGTTTCGACGTTGCCTGGGTGTGGCACTGCGTTTACCTTCGGCAATGCCACCGTGGAGTCTACGCGGACATGGTGAACAGAGAGGTAAGGGAAACTGGTGATCCGTTGTCGTTTGATGACGCTGCACTTGTGGCGAGCACATCGTATCAAAGTAAGATTTCCAACCTGAGAGAAAGAAAAACGTAGTCTTCATGTTTGAAAACGCACCGCATATTAGAGCATGTCATTAGTTTTTCAAAGCGTTCGAGTTGTCTGGGAGTCAGTGGTCCTATAAAGCACGATAACACTCATTTATGCTCAAGTCTGCGTGCTACTTTTTTTCCCTTTAGTTTTACGAAGTGCATTTACTGTATTTGATTAAGCCGGTAGTTCAGAGGAGCTGCACTATGGTCACACTATAAATCTATAAGGCTACTTTGAAGGAGTTCACCTATAGAGGGCTAAGCGTGACAGACAATAGTTTTCCTATAATTACTGGGACAGTGTAGAAATTCAAGCAACACTCCCGTCGATGCAGTGGTCAGACACAAAGGAGAGGTGATTTCACTCCAACTATCATGAACTGATCAGCTCCGTCTTCTAACACCACATCGATCAACAATGTACAAGCTCAAGATTTGGCGACGATTCTCGGCAGTATGACGTACTTTATTTTGATCCGCTTATTACATTTTTTACAATAGCCTACCAACGCCTTTTTATGAATTGGGACTTATCGACCCCTATACAATACAGATTTGAAGTTCCACAGTGTGATTGGGACCAGTGGTGGCGTAGTGGATTCGGCGTTGCGCTGCTTAGCCAGAAGGTGCGGGAACAAATCCAAGCCGCAGCTGCCGAATTTCAATGGGGGTGAAATGCAAAAATGCCCGTGCCATGTGCATTGGGCGCATGTTAAATAACTATAGGTGTTCAAAATTAATCTGGAGTCCTCCACTACGGCGTGCCTCATAATCATATCGTGTTTCTTGGGATGTAAAGCCACAAGATTTTTTTGTCTTCTGACTTCATTCCAATCTCCTGGCGTCAAATTTACGTTTCGCCGGAGGAGAATCGTAAGGTTTATTCAACAGTCCAGACAAACGCTCTCTTCGCTTTTAGCAGGTGACTTTGGATTTAAGGCGAATAGCATTGCATTCCGCGACAACTTTTTTTTTTTAACCTAATTGACTGTCAAAAAGCAATGAGTGCGCAGAGGTGGAGATGGTGGAAGTAGGGACAAACTCGGTGCAGTGAAAGTAGATAAGCCCATGCTGCAGGTGGTGCCGGCGTCTTCGATTGGTCTGCTTCCCCTTTGCTTAGCTTGCGGTGGCTCGTCGACGATTGTGGCGGCGTGCAACGGCGTGTCAAGAATGCCTCGAATTCGGATGCTGAGTGACGAAAATTTGACACAGTGATGTCGTATACGGACCGAAAGGGCTCGACAACGTTATAATGCCACGCGAACTGTTTATTACGCGTAAAGAAATAAACTATAAGAGCAGCTCTGAGTACACATCGCTGCAGCGATCAGCGGACAGTCGTCTTTTATCTTTTCGGAACAGTGACCTCACTTTCTGGTTATTCCAAGGAAAGTTTAATTTTAGGGCTCTATAACGTAAAGCTATTCCAAACCTTTTATTCCAATTATGCAATCAGCCCTCCGCGATTGGTCAAAAACATTTTTGGACCACACTCACTTCATCTGTCTGCCACGCGACATCACGAAAATGGCGATAGCTCCCCATCTGATATGACGTCTACACACATATTATGCATGATTTGACCGAACAAAAGAAAAATGGTTATTTCTGACTCGACCCCTTTTCGCCATCAGACGTGGGCTGTTGGTCAAAAGGTTTCGGGCCGCACCCACTTCACCTGCTTGTCACGCGACGCCACAAAACAGCGAGAACTCACCGTGTCACCGTGATACGTATGCGTTAAAGATGCATTAACATGCCGAACAAAGCTGAATTTTCTTCTAATTAGCCGCAGGCTGTCCCGATCCGAAAGGAATAAAAGATAGCTGTCGCCGATCGCCTATGCACTGGCTACTCGCACGTGCCGGAGAGCGTGGGTTTATTTGGCTGAATAAACGTACACACGCCAACTGAAAAAATTCAAAACAACAGATTGACGTTTCGTCGCCCAATACGGGTGCCTTGTTCACAATGAACGCATGCATAATGATCTTTATTATATATGCGTCGGAAGACGTAATGCGCTTGTGTACAACTCAGGGAGGGGTCCCCGTGTCCGGTTTATCGTGGTAGTAGTAGATTGTATGCAGAATGATCCAAGGAGCAATCGGGCTTATAATTTTTTCTCTCTTTCGATGATAGAAGCGGAATGCCAGTTAATACTGTGCCCAGTCCTTTCGTGATGCTCTTCCAGGGCGCTGGAAACCGTGCGTCCTTTAGCTACATCACAGCGGCGCTGCTGTAGCCTTCTTTTAATGTTCTCCGTCTCGCCTACGTAGCACGTCTGACAGTCCTGGCAAGGAATTTCGTAGATGACGCCCGGAAAATTTTCTTTTTCGAGGAGGTCTTTTACTCGGCCAAGTTGTTGTTTTAGCTTGCTTAAAGGTACGTGGCCGATTTGTACATCTTAATCTTTGAAAATTGTTGACACTGACTCGCTCACGCCTCATGCATAGAGGAGGGACGTCCGTTTTCTTGTTCTCGTCGGCCTTGCAGGGGATTCAGCTGCACGCTTTTTTTCAGTCTTTATATACTGGCCGGGGGAGCCATTGCTGACGAAATTCTGCGTCACTCTCTTCCACTCAGTTCTGCGTGCGTCAGTAGTCGCGCACAATCGGAATGCATGGGTGAACAATGTCGAGGCAACAAATCGCTTTCTTCCAAAGGGATGGGCCGGATCAAAGTGCAGATATTTCCCTAATGGTACAGCTATGGCGACTCGGCAGAAAAGAGAAAGGTGCCAGGAAAAGAAGCGTTCGTCCCTGCTGGCCAAATGTCAGCCCCCTGACAACCAAGCTGGTATTTACAACTTGTCACACCACCTTGATACAGCCGAGCTTCATCTACTAAGCAGCAGCCTGAATTTCAACATTGGTACGGAAGTATGCGGAAGATGGCTTGTGCAGTTGAGGAGGCAGTACGCCAAGTCGAGCCTTTGCTGCAAAATTAAGCACGTACCCATGCTATTGGGGCTCTTTCAAAGCTTCATAGTGTTAGGAGCTCAAGTATCAGACACCTAGATGAAGTAGCCATGACAAGACTGCAAAATTACAAAGCCATTGTCATCTTGCTTGCGGACAAGGGGAATGCCGCGGTTGTCATGAATCGGGATGACTACATTTCGAAGATGACGGAGCATCTCCAGGACCTGACCACGTATTCGAAGGTCAACTGGGGCCCCACTAGAAAGACTGAGTCAGAGCTTCAGAAGCTACTGACTGACGTTTTCAAGTTTGTGCCGCCCAAAAAGAAGCACCTGTATAACCAGCTGCTGTGCCACAACGGCTCAGCTCATGCAATATGCGACCTGCCCAAGGTTCACAAACCTAATGTCCCGCTGCGGCCTATAGTAAAATACAGTCGCTCTCCGTTGCACCGTCTCTCTGCCTATCTTCGTGGTGTGCTGCTCCCCTCGTTGGACGAACGCCGACGTACGTAAATTACTCCGCTGATTTTGTCGACAAGGTCAGGAACGTGACTTTAAACAGCGAAGACGTCATGGTTTCCTTTTACTTTAAGTTTATGTTCACCCGCATACCTGTGGATTATGCTGTTGACTGCTGCCGAACAGCATTACAAAACGACACATCTCTGCCTTCGCGCACCCGATTCGAAGTCGACGACTTGTGCCACCTCTTGGATTTTTGCTTACGCAACACATATTTTTCATTTAATGGATCTTATTACAGGCAGATGTTTGGAACTGCAATGGCAGCATCGGTGTCAGTGTCTTGTACCAACATTGCTTGGGAAGAATAGCAAGAATCGACAAAGCAAGACAAATAACAAGACAAATAGCAAGAATCGTAACGAAATGTTTTTCTTTTGTCTGGCCTATTCATTCGATAATAATCACTGTGTACACGTCATCTTGCAATGGGAGAATTTGCACGGTTTTTGTGATGCCTTGTCACAGGCAGGCGAAGTGGCTATTGCTCCCAAAATGTTTGACCAATTGCGTAGAGGTAACGAAGGAAATGGGAATAAAAACAGATTGGAATAGTTTTACGATATAGCTTCCCCATGCTGACTAAGCCACTTACAAACTCCGTTTAGACATTTCTAATTATGATGCACAGAGACACGGATTCAAATCATCCTTAAAATATCAGAGCGCCGGTTTCTTATTTCAAAAATTAATTTGGTCCGCGGTCACCAAATGCCATGAAATAGAGCTCTCAAATAGTCTCACTTTCACGCTTGAAAAAGCGCTCACTAAAAATTCCTACAGAACAGTGGCACCGTTGGGCGATATTAGTGGATGCATATGAGCCGCATGATCCTGTCCTGCAAAAATATAAATCTTTTTGTGTACCATTGCATATTATGTTGAAGCGCCGTCACACATTGTGCGGGGTGATCATTTCTAAGTTTTATGGGATTTTTTTCAGAATAGCTTGTTGCAGGTAACAATTGTATTCCTGGAGCTGGATTATTCCGAGAGGCGGGCATTACTTGCAGGAGAAATCGAAACACCTATTCAAATGATCAACAAAAATTCACTAATTATCTTTTGAATTATTTAATTTACGGCACATATTGCAATTTACGAATTGCAGCCGGTGAGCTTGCAAGACCTATCCGTTCGAAAGGAATTTCCCTACCCCCTTTCCTCAAGCAAATAATATCTAGTGAGAAGCAGTGGGAGGCTCCCTTGCGCAGCTCGAGGCCCGACCTTCAGGAGGCCATCCTGGAGTGGGCTGAGAGGATAGGGAAGGCCTACTTCAAGTAGTTCCTCCCCCCACCCTCTATTCCGCTGCCCCATTTCCCTTAAAAAAGGGATAAAGTTTTTCATCATCATCATCATCCAGTATGACACCAGTTTCGACATATTATTTCCCAAAGTGCGGAACAAAATAAAAATTAAATTATGGGGTTTTACGTGCCAAAACCACTTTCTGATTATGAGGCACGCCGTAGTGGAGGACTCCGGAAATTTTGACCACCTGGGGCTCTTTAACGTGCACCTAAATCTAAGTACACGGGCGTTTTCGCATTTCGCCCCCATCGAAATGCGGCCGCCGTGTCCGGGATTCGATCCCGCGACCTCGTGCTCAGCAGCCTAACACCATAGCCACTGAGCAACCACGGCGGGTGCGGAACAAAATATATGGGCGTTCCAGTTCCTCCTGTTCTTCAATGCATCAAATAGCATTTTTCCCCTTTAAGCAAGTTGAACAGGGTATTTTACGGGCAAGTATCGATGGCGCATATCTCCAAACTGGCGTCATTCTGGAAATTTATCCCAAGTGTACGTACGCCTCGCAAACTCAACGGTTACAGTTTGTAAATTGTAGTACGTGCCGTAAAGTAGATAATTCAAATGATAGTTAGTGAATTCTTGTTAATCACTTGAATACGTGTTTCCATTTCTCGTGCAGGTAATATCCGCCTCTCAGACTAATCCGTCTCAAAGAATAGAATCATGTTATATGCAACAGGTTATTTAAAGAAAAATCCATACCACATAAAAATGATCACCCTGTATAAATGTTTCTGTTCATATCGTTTTCTTGGGAGCTATTTCCTACGGTTGTGTTATTTTGACTGTTACGTTGCAATTTCGATGGATGTCAATTCACTGCTACAGACTCGTCTTTCTGCACGAATTACGACGTATGTGCGTAAGCCTGTAGGATGGATGGATGGAAGACTTTATTCATCGGCGGAAGGTTGAAGTTTGCAGCAGTGTATGCGTGCAACACTTCTTATAAAACTAGCACTGGATGATGTCGTACACGCATCGACATCTCTTTTTTTTTACTATGGCAATAAAAAGAAGAAAAAAGTAAATGCACAGCTGACCGATGAATTATGCATATCTTGAAAATTTTGTAATTACGCCACACATCCGCAATATTCGCCATAGTGAAATTAAAGATGTTTTGAAAAGAAAGAATGCACTCTAAAATCCTGGGGCAGACAGCCTCCAGTCTGCCTACACAATAACTAGTGGGACTGTCACACCGGTATACGAGGCATGGCTTAGCAGTGCATTCACGTCGAAACGTGCTGTCTTTCCAGCCTGCACGAGCAAGAACCGCGTGCAGGGTGTTTGCATTCAGGTTTTGCATACGTGACTTTTTCAAGTGATTTCAGTAACTGTTCGCGGGTTGCCCTCTATCCGCGCACTAGAACTGCCGTGGTGCAAACTCAACAATTGTAGGACGCTTAAGAGGAAGATTTAGCTCGGGTGCTCCTGTCTAAATACATGTAAAAAGAGAATTAGTCTTTCTCGGTAACCACTGCACCAAATTTGGCCAAGTGCGTTGCATTTAAAAGAAAAATTTTAAATGTAGTGACTGTTGATTTCAAATTTTCTGTTTAGGTCTTCAATGTTTTATTAAAAATTGGCAAAAATAATAACTTTTCGGAGAACGAAGCTCTTATGTGTACAATTCTGGGAACTCAGCAATGAAAAATTTGCTCAGTTCTGCGATTTGCATCTGATGGTACATCTAAAGCGGACAAAATTGATATTTTATACATGAGTCTGAAAAACTTTAGTAATATGGAAATACAACTTTTGCAGAACGCTTGTACACAAGGTAACACGTAAAATATAAATTAACATATACAATTTATCCGCTTTGAACCGCGATATCTGTTCTTGATGGAGAATTATTAACTTATAAACTTCGTACTTCTATTTTTTTTCGAACTGTCGAATTTTCGAAAATTCTTCTAACAAGATTTACGCCCTAAATCGAAATTACGCTTCCAACAGTCACTAGAGTTTCACTTTCTCTCTCAAAGGCAACAAATTTCATTAAATTTGGTACAGGGGTTATCTCAGAAAAGCGTTTCTGTGTTTTACATTTATTTGAATATAGGCCGCGTCGGAGTTGGGCACGAGCTAAAGCTTCCTGTTAAGCTTCACCTTGGAACGCGATATCATTAAAAGATCTCTCACTGCTTCTCACGCTTCCCAGCAGTTGCAGCGTATGTAACCGTAATGTTCACCGGGAAACGCTGGTGGCGAACGCTATGCACGAGAGCGAGCTTTGTGGTTATTTTTTTGATAAGTGTGCAAGGAACCAAGGAGGACGCGCTGCTTGTACTAAGACATACCTCAAACGGCAGCTGGAAAACGCTATCGCGTTAAAAGGGGTTATTGTTTGAGTTTGCGCGTGACAGAATTATGTTTTTTCATATATTCAAATTACAATTCGACGCTATCATGTATGTAGGTTGTGAGTAACTTGTACTTTACGATTTTTCTACGTATTTTACCTTGAGAAATCCAATTAGTTTAGTAATTTCCTTGCGCCACATGGAGGGTCTGCGTGGTTATGTATGCGTGGTTCGAACTACTGCGCTACTACCGTAGCAAGTAGTACTACATGACGGCAGAAGACTAGGTGGGGCGATGGAATTAGGAAATTCGCTGGCGCTAGTTGGAACAAGTTGGCGCAGGACAGGGGTAATTGGAAATCGCAGGGAGAGGCCTTCCTCCTGCAGTGGACATGAAACAGGCTGAAGATGTTGGTGATGACGGTGATGATGATCTCGTCGAATCAACTTCCGACGCCGCACGCGAGATACCGGATGCCGACGCCAGATTTTCTACGACTGGGGCCCTTAACGTCGCGCTAATAAAGCTCGGGTGCCCGCGTAACTCGAGCCAAACTGCACAGCGCCAATGGGCCTTGGTCAGCTCGGAAATTCTGTTACCACAGCTGGCAACGCCGAACGGCCTTGCATGTGATTACAGTCGCCGCGAATTCTCTTGTCGTTATTTGCAGGCGTTTATGTCGTGTGGGTGTGGAAGTCTTATCTTGTTACACAGGTGAATCTTTTTTACGAACGCGCGCCGTCAGAAAACCGGCTTTAGCTTGGATGCGAACAGCAGCGTTCCGCAGGAATCAACAAATAGTTTTCTTCCGGGAGAGTTAGATAGTAAAGGAATACACTAGTTTTACCCATGGACGGCATCACGTACCAAGGTGATCTCATTTTTTTCTTTTCTTTTTGTGACTTCTGCAACGTAACAGTATATACTATTATTAAATTTACGCGTACATGCAACCGTGTAGGCTTCGTTTGACGCGAACCAAGTAGAGAGGAGGGCGTTGAAAGTACACCCGAGTTTAAAAAGCCATCCAACACTTCGCGGTACCCGTCGATGGAGCAGCTTTCCCATCGTTAAAACATTCCTTCTTCCGCGTCGAGCCGATTACACCGCGAGGAATGGAAACCAACCGCACAACCAAACGAAAAGCGCAACGCACGGGAGCACCCACTCTTTCGCTTCGTGCCCACGTGTTTATTACACAAACAAAAGAGCTAAGGTAAGTTTCCCACCGGGACAGTGTCAGCGTGCATACACCTATGCGCTCGCATTCGCAGGGCGCGCACTTGGTGCGCTGATTACCATTGGACTGGCCGGGTGCTCCCACCGTTCGTGCACGCGTGGTGTAGGGGCGAGTGCGGTTTACGGCCGCAATAATTTCGCTTCTCTCCCGCCTTTCTTTTGTCTCTCCGAGCAACCGCGGCTCGCTCTAGCATTGGCGCGGTCCCGCAGGCCAGGAGTGGCGGCCCATGAGACTGATATACGAATGAGTTGACCCACATGAATCGCCGCTGTCTCGCCCGCCCTACCGTTTGTCCTTGTCAAATAATTAACAATGTGGAGCCCGACTGTGCGTCATTCCTCGGCCGGTTCGACAAAAGCACGAGCGTCAGAACCACGGTCACGTCAGCAACGGGACCGCGTGCTTGCGTGTACGCTCGTGAGTGCGTTCTCGAACGTCAACCAGACCAATTTGTCGTACAGGCGCTGCGTTTGTCGGTCGACCGTCTCGTTTGTCCCCACGTCGGCAGCCGGTGCCGCTTCCAAATGAAGGAGGCGTATTTTGTCGCCTCAAATGAGGCTGCCTTGAGGCTATGCGCAGTAATGCAAGTTCCATACACCGACTCTACAAGGCCTTGAAACGGCTCGTTGACCGCCCTAGGTGTTACCCGACGATGATTTATTGGTTGCTGCTCGTACGGACAGATGCGTGCAAAACAAATGACACGGGGAACCGTAATGACAAAAGGCTCGACCGTGAGTAAGCGAGATTGAATAGGTCCTTTCAAGCATCGCGGGGCTATAGGGCTGTATTGTCAACGAGTGCGATAATTATTGTGACAGTTAATGAATCTATGTGCTACAAACCTTCAAGAGAGGGGCATTCCACGAGGCTGAATTTACCCTACCGTGACGCCATTTATCATGGATGAGGCCTAGTGTGACTTATATCCAGATTTCTCCTCACAGCAAGGAATTTTCTCTCGAAATGGCATTAGATTCCTTAACTGCATCTGGTACACGCTATGACGGGGCCCAAAGTGAAGTCGAACATCTGCATAAAATGTAACGACTTCCACAAGGTACTATAAAGAATGGATGTATATTGCAGGTGGCAGGCAGCCGAGAGAAGTAGCCCCTTACAGGAAATAAAACGCCCAGTACATGTGGCACTGCACACGTAGGTTTTGCCAGAGAACTCCTCACTTCTTTCCTTAAATTCATGTGGGCTGAACTTATGGACTAATCAGAGTAGCTCAAATATTGTGCAAACTGGTTCGAAATGTAAACCATTAACCCAGCGATTTTCTAAATCCTGTATATGCGAAGAAATGGGGAGAAATTATAACAAGGCAAATCAAAGTGGTTAATCATGTGGCACTTATAGGTTTGTGGCGCCTTCGTCGGGAATTGGGAGGTAAGAAATTAGAGAGAGAGAGAGAGAGAGCATCACAACATCAAAATGAGTTCAACACAGTACGTAGTCACTGACTCCTGACAAGCCACAGCGCAAAGGACAAGGACGAAGAGAGAGGACGAACACCGCGCTGATTGAAACTGGAAGCTTATTGCAAAATTCAGCGCCTTGTTTTTCATCTCACCTCGTGCTTGCCCTTTGCCCTGCTGCTTATTATCAGCCTTAAACAACTTGCCCAACTCGTCCCTCTTGTAGACACAGCCACTCGCACAGACACTTGTTCGAAGCAATCAAGCAGATGGTGCGCCTCGCCCAACTGGGCTGCTATTAGATTCTCTATCTTCTTTACATGAAATGATTAACTTGGCGAGCATTCCTGTGCTTAAGGACTGCCAGCACTGCACTCGGCGCACATGTATCGAGTACATGAATTGAATTATTAGCTGACTTATTCTGCTAGACTATAGTTTATTATAGTTTGGCATCAAAATTTTCTACACAAGATCGTGTAACATTGTCTTCCACAAAGTTCATGAGAGCGCGGACGTGGGGTCTGTGAGTCCAGTCGAGCAAGGACTGGTGGCAGGCGGGGTAGTTTGCAGCCACAGATGACGTCGAGGGATGGTTTGCAGCCCCGGACTGGTCCGTTGAAGATGATGCAGCCTCCCGCACTGGCGAAGGCCCGAAGCAGCCTAGTAGAGGCATTAATATATATTTTTTTCAAGCGAAACTTGTATTGCAACACTCGTGTCTGTGGCAGTGTCGGTGTTGCCGTACGCAGAAACGCAAACCGCGCGAAAATTAAGATTGTCCGTCGGGCTGCGGATTCGAACCACCGACCTCCGGATTGCGAGACAACCACGCTAACCGATTCAGCCACTGTCGATTTTTTTTTTTATTGCCGGGCATTCGGGCGCATCATACGCGCTCTTTAAAGCGAGTTTTTGTATGCATGAAGAAGTAGACGCAGCGTAAGGCGCGAGCCAATCACAGGCCTCCCCTTACCTCCGGAGGAGAGAAAGGGTGTGATCGCTCGCCTCACGCTCGCCGTTACCCGTCAGTTCAGGCCTGGCACTCAGATGGGGACGCCACGTTTTGGCTCGTTTTGCCGAAGAGCAGGCTGCATTGAAGGAATGGTGGCGGGAGGGGTCTGAGCGTCGTGTGTTCAGCCGAAGAACAGGCGGTGTTTCATGAACGCCGCTGCGAACACGCTCGCGAAAGGACTCGGCGTCGACGTGCCGACTTAGCCGTGAGAGAGTGCGAAGCCGATGGCTTCTTGCGGGAAGCCATCGGCTTCCTGCGGGCAGCCATATACAGTAACTCTAGGTGATACGACAACGAAGAGCCACGGATCCCGAGCTCCGTTTGCAGCCCTCTTCACACACGGTAGTGGAAAGGCGGTCGGTTTTTGTTATTATTGTGATCATTGTGGTTAAGGCTTGCTTTAGGATATAACATTTGGTGTTTACTATATGTACGCTGTAAGACGTGTGTTGGGTAAATGAATTCACGCTTTGTAATGCAGGTGCTCAGTGTTTTATGGTTTCTGTTGGGATGTACCCAGCGATAATAGCAGGTCGTGGTAGTGTTGTCAAGGCCAGCTTGTAGTATAGGAGATTCAATATACCTCCACTTTTTAAGATTACACGGACAACGTGCATTAGTGACCGTACAACGGGTACGACTTCTGATCTGCAACTGGCGCCGATTAGCCGGTGTAGTGCATGTCAGGTTGCGAATTCTCGGCAGCCTTGGCAACAGCCTCTGTGTCAGTATTATGTTTAAAGAGACCCTGAAACACTTTTTCAGTCGTGAAATATATCCGAAGTTAAAATATGCCTTGAGAAATACTTTGGGGGAAAAAAAGAAAACTTCAGTGCGTTCAGGAAAAAAATTATGGCTCCCCTCTGTAATCTCGTGGATTTCCCGAAATGGCTACGGGCAAAGCAGATTCGTAGGAGATGGCTCTAGCCACAATATTAAAATGGGGACAGTGCACGTTTGCAAGGGCATACCGCACCACACCACAGGACACGAACCTCTTTGAAATGAACCGCATTGCAAGTGTGATCTCGGCCAAACAGCCGTCCGCGGCGCACTGGACGCTGCCGGTTTGGTTACGCAACGTGGTGCCATCTCTCAAGCCGTCGCAAAGCCCATGTCGCTGGCGTTGAACAGGCAACCCTGTCCCAGCGCCAAAAGATGGCAATCAAGTGTATGGTGCCTTGTGTCTGCCTTTTGAACGTCACTATTAGAAATGACAAATAAAGCTTCAGCGTACTAGAGATTACAGCTTGAGTGATATTGTAAACATTAAGAAGACATCGGAAGCAATATTCTTCTGTAACTTGTTTGGGCAGCAACTAGCGTATGTAATACGGTCCTTTACAAAGTGTTGGGGGCAAGAAACCGCATTAAGTTTTGACTGGTTGCCCGGATGATCTCGTTTTGTTCTCGCAACTTTCCCGCATGACGGTTCTGGCTTTTGGCTCAAGGTCACTTGAAGGTCACCGACAATGGAAGCTAAAAGCATTTCATGCTTTAAAAGGAGTTATTGGTAATCGAAAATCGCCTTTGATCCCCTTCACGATGCTCCCGCTCGTTCTTCAATGCCTTGAACTACGAAGGCTACGGAGGAGCGGAGCGTGCCCACAACGCTGCGCCTACTGAACGTCACTGTGGCGCGCAGTTCAAATTTTTTTTTGTATCTTCACGTACACGTCGCTACTTCAGATTCTGCCACGTGCGATGCAGCAAACTCGGAGGCTATCCCTCAACTTACGGACGAGCTCACGGCATCTCCAAGGTGTTTCATCCCTTAGCTGTGCTACAGTGTTCTAGATAGCTACACGCGGGGGTATTTTCTCGTACCGAGTGGCACGAGTAGCACACTTCCTTTCGAACTTAGCAATACGATGATCGTACAATTTCTGAGTGTCGAACGAAATGGGGTTTTTATGTTCGCTCGTGCTAGTACATCCACTGCGCGCATGCATCGGCTAAACTATTGGGCTAAATGCTTTGATATAGTCCCGCATAATGTGGCCACGTGCCACGTGCGCAGCAGACACGCTACGCCGGCGAAAATTCGACGCTATACAGCCAATACAAGGTCTGTTTGATTTGGCTGCACTATCTGCAAAAGTTCCATTGAGGTACCGTGTGGGTGCAGCAGAGTGCAGCGCCAGTTCAGAAAGTTCAAGCGCAGAGCGCTGTACACCTTTTTCGAATATGAAGGGAAAAGTGCAAGCCTTGTTGTCTGTTTGGCCTATTATGTCGTAGCGTCTGCTGTTCTCGCCGCATCGCTATACGAGTGCGTTTTTACAGCAAAACTGTCTATGGCTGGGATCTGGCGGATCGCGTCCGCGTGTTGACTAACAATTCTTTATACGTGGGCTTATGCCTAAGATAGTGGAATACCGGGGCGACCAATGGCGGAGGTGAAGCAGGCCTAAGCAATCCCCGTGAGCCGATCTCGAAGGTAGTGCAATGACGGGCCGATCCACGGCGAAGGCGAAGCAACCGTTAAGCACTCCCCATACGGGGGCCAATATCGGAATTAGTGCAATACCGGACCAAACCGCGGTGGAGGTGGAGCAGGCTTTAAGCACTTCCCATACGTGGGCCCATCCCGAAGATAGTGCAATACCGGGCCTACATCCCCGGCTAATTTCTCAAGCTAAAACACGTGGAAAAAGCATAAACTACGACATACACACAACCTACAGGCATGATAGCTCTCGGATTGTAATATGACTATACGAGAAAACATAATTAGTTTATGCGAAAACTCAAATAAACCCCTTCTTCAGCGTTTCTACAATTCACAGACCGACCACGGTGTCCGCCATTTGCGCACGCCGACACGTGGGTGTCTCGGGGGCCATGGAGCGGCGGGCCCGGTTCCTTGTAATACCTGTAGCAGGCGCTCGCCTCCACCGCGTCGCGGCTTACGCAAGAGGTCGCGTTTCTACCACAAAGTCCGCCTTCGTGCATGGCGTTCGCGGCCAGAGTTTCCTGGTAAACTTTACGGTTACATACGCTCCAGTTACCGGGAACCGTCAGAAGCAGTCAGGGATCTTTGAAAGCTATTGCGTTCCACTCTTAAAGGCGAAGCTGAAGCAACCTCCAAATTTTTCGCTTACTTCAGCCTATTTAGTAAATTGCGTCAGTAAATACCCACAGTAATAGCAGGAAGAAGCGCACTGATACAAAACAGCTTCTTGGTTGTTGTCAACCATCAGTCAATAGCGGCGCTGTATGGAAATATGCCAGCTGACGTCAAGGGGCAGCCGCCGACATTACTGACACAGTTGAGGAGAAGGCCTCTGTTGAAAATAGAGTGTTTTAGAAAAAGGTTAGTTCGCGCTTCGCTTGTGGGCCCCACGCCCCACGCACGAGGGCCACATTTGGCTGGAAATGTTCACACTAGCGCAAGTTTTTGCGTAATGTGCTGTTCCACCAAGCCCGAAGGGTGATTCAGCGCCTCTTTAAGGGTGATTCAATACCCCTGTCTGTCAAGATCCGCCACTTCACACATGTAGGCTGTTCATTCATTCCAAAACCACTTCAGTGCAATCAAGTGCCTGCGAAGTGATAGCGGAATTAGTGGACAGGAACGTGTTTCGCATTAAATAAATGAACGATATTCTCAAATGCCGACTTGCGTGCAGTCACCTTTGTTGGCTGTCATCAAAGCAGCATAATTGCCTGTGATTTGGGACACTTTGCATGTCAGTGATGCGGCCGAGTACTCAAGATACGCTCCTAACCGCCTGAGCTATAGGATCTGGCGCACTGTCAGGTATACAGGCTGACTGAGATGATGACGATGCCTGTAGTCACCAGAGCTTTATTAAATTACGTTGTTCGATCAAAGATGACGCCGTTTCATGTACGGCCTATGCCACGTATCCAGAGGGCATATCAGGAGAGAATTTGGCAGGGTCATCCAAACGGTTTTACATTGTCCCCAACCCACTTGAATATTGATGGGGAATGAGTGTGTTTGCAAAGAAGTCAACGAATGCTCGAAGCCGTGACTGTGTTTTACGAAAGTTCATATGTGTATCGCTTGCGTGCCACCAAACATATGGCACTGTCCCCGAAGAAAGACCGTAGCGTCTCTTCACGGGAGCGTTGCTACTGCAACGCAGGTAGGCTGACTGAGCTGACGCCGCAGACCACTGTGGACAGTTTGCCGTGTTATCCACTTTGGTTTGGCGTTACCTTTACCAAAGCCTATGCATTCCGCCTAAGGATGACCGACACCCCAACCTGTGACCATTGCGGCCACGAAGAATCAACTGGCCATATTTTGTGCGCCTGCTCGCAGTACAGTCCACAGAGGGAATGCCTTCGCCACGAACTTGACCAAGTCGATGACCGTGAGAGCGCTGTTGACCGTGCAAGCGCTATTGCGCTTTTTGCGATCTACCGGCCTGTGTGAACGACTTTAACTGGAACGCCTTTTGTGTGTGTGTCTCCATGTGTGCGTGTTTCCTTTTTGCATTTTTTAACGCTTTACTCTCTGTCATCTTTTTAACCCCTATACCCCATCCCCAGTGTAGGGTAGCAAACCGGAGACTCACATCTGGTTAAACTCCCTGCCTTTCCTTTTCATTCTTTCTCTCTCTTGCCGTGTTTGATCCGTGTATGCTGAGTTTTGTCACACGCAGATGTAGTTTTTGATATGGGTAGCTATTAAGGCACGTAGCTCACTGCCACATCACCTGTACCGCCGCTGCGGAGCAGTGTCTGCATGGCGTGATCCGATTAGGTGACATTGCGGACGTAGTACAATTTCAGGATCTATACCTAAATATGTTATAGCGATAGAGTATATTGTTATGATGGACCTGTTAAGTGTGAGAGATATTGAGGAGTACTTTCCCATGACAAGATGATATGCCTCATCCCAAAAAAAGGCTGTTACGATAAGCCTGCACATCGACCTGTCAAGTTTTCAAGCGGGCGTCCCCATGTCGACATAATTGCCCTTTTCTCCGAAACAGCGTCACTCATTTTTATTCCCCGAGCTGACACAAAGGGAAGGACGAAGAGAAGAAAACCCAAAGTGCAGGAACTCGTTGACGGCAGAACCTGACAGAAAACACTAATACTTCCGCAGGCTCCCCAAGAAGATGACCACGACCACCAGACCGCAAGGGGTTATTTGAGGCCGACCTGGCACCCGTGTTAATCAGAACCACACGAGACTCGTATAAGAGTGACAACCATGTACCAATGAAGTGAATACAACCTTTTGTACTTCTTTTCATCATCACGCTGCCCGGCTCGGTCGTCGTTTCCTGATTCTTGCGGTAAAAACCCACCGCATCCGGTCGAGATCGTATCAATATGAAGAGAGGAAGGTAGAGGGTTAAACCAAAAAGCGTCTGGTTGACCAGCCTACAGAAGAGAAAAGAGAGAAGGGAGTAGAAGGATCAAAAATATGTGAAAGGACAATGTAAAAATAAGTGCACTCCCTCATGCAGGAACTTCTGTAAGGTTCAGCTGGGACATTCCTCTTGAATCCACGTGTTGAATAGAAAATTCAGGAAGCCAGACCCCTGAAACTCGTCATCGTCATCATCAGCCTGTTTTATGTCCACTGCAGGACGAAGGCCTCTCCCTGCTATCTCCAATTACCCCCGTCCTGCGCCAACCGATTCCAACTAGCGCCCGCGAATTTCCTAATTTCATCGCTCCACCTAGTCTTCTGCCGTCCTCGACTGCGTTTCCCTTCTCTTGGTGCCCATTCTGTAACCCTAATGGTCTAATGGTTATCTAACCGGCGCATTACATGACCTGCCCAGCTCCATTTTTTTTCTCTTGATGCGAGTTAGAATATCGTCTATACCCGTTTGCTCTCTGATCCAAACCACTCTCTTTCTGTCTATTTACGTTATGCCCAGCAATCTTTGTTTCATTGCTCTTTGCGCGGTCATTAACTTGTTCTCAAGCTTGTTTGTCAGTCTCCAAGTCTGTGCCCCATATGTCAGCACTGATAAAATGCACTGATTGTACACCTTCCTTTTCAATTATAAGGGTAAGCTTCCAGTCGGGAGCTGACAATGTCCAAGCCGTTTTGATTCTCCTATGAATTTCTTTGTCATGATCATGGTTCCCCGTGATTAACTGACCCTAGGTAAGCGTACTTCTTCACAGACTCTAGAGGCTGACTGATGATTCTGAACTCTTGTTCCTTTGCCTGGCTATTCATAATTATCTTTGTCTTCTGCATATTAATCTTCATACCCAATCTTACACTCTCTGTTAAGGTCCTCAATCATTTGTTGTACCTCGTCTGCATTGTTGCTGAATAGAACAATATCATCGGCAAACTGAAGGTTGCTGAGATATTCGCCGTCGATCCTTACTCCTAAGCTTTCCCAGTTCAATAGTTTGAATACTTCTTCCAAGCATGCAGGGAATAGCATTGGAGAGATTGTGTCTCCTTGTCTGACCCCTTTTTTATAGGTATCTTCCTGCTTTTCTTGTGTAGAATTAAGGTAGCTATAGAACCTCTGTAGATATTTTCCAATGTATTTACGTAAACGTTCTGTACTCCTTGATTACGTAATGCCTTTATGACTGCTGGTATTTCCACTGAATCAAATGACTTTTTATAATCTATGAAAGCCATATAGAGAGGCTTATTGTACTCGGCGGATTTCTCGATAACCTGATTAAAATGAGATGGATGTGATGTATTGCAGAGTATCCCTTCCTGAAGCCAGCCTGCTGCCTTGGTTCACTAAAGTCCAGTGTTGCCTATATTCTGTTGGAGCTCGTTCTGGTAAATATTTTATATAATACTGGGAGTGAGCTAATAGGCCTATAATTTTTCAATTCTTTAACGTCGCCCTTTTTGTGGATTAGTATAATGTTTGCATTCTTCCAGTTTTTTGTAACCCTTGCAGTCGAAAGACGCTTTGTATAAAGAGCCGCCAGTTTTCCAAGCATTATGTCTCCTCAATCTCCGATTAAATTGACGCGATATATGTTGGAGCCCTGAAGCTAGGGCTCCAACATATATCTTTCGTCTGCGCAAATTCGATGTAGTTGGTATACATCTACCTCTTCTTTCAGGGTCGTAAATTTGGGGCAGATGACGTCGCTCTTGAAGAAGCCCTTCCACTTACAGGTGCCCGTAGGGCGAATGCCTACCCGAGCCCGAACCCTGTTCAATAAGCTTCCTTCACGGTATCGAGGTTACGAGTATGGGAGTGGGAGTATGGGGAAATACGATTACGCGTGCCGCATTGGAGGGACATTTACCGTCTGGGACCGTCGGTTGGGTTGAGAGAGTCTATCGCATGCACTCCTATGGGGGATGAATGCGAAAGCATTCAAGTACAGGACTTTGTGTGCGCGTTAAAGAGTCCCAGGTGGTAAAGTTTAACCCGGAGCTCAGCAACGCGACTCTCTTTTTGCTGTTGTGCTGCTTTTGGACGGTGAACACCATCAGCCAACATACAGCAGCAAGTCATCATGTTGGACACGTTC
Organism: Dermacentor albipictus; assembly: GCF_038994185.2. Lineage (NCBI taxonomy): Eukaryota > Metazoa > Arthropoda > Arachnida > Ixodida > Ixodidae > Dermacentor > Dermacentor albipictus. Next base: position 60,171,356 of record NC_091823.1, read on the forward strand.
GTAGGCAAATTACTCCTGCCACTACAGCGTCGTAGACACCTGTAAACAGGCAAAAAAGCCTTAATTAACGACGACAAAAAATGACAAACGCTTTACCACAGTTTCTTGACTCAGAATGAATTCTTGCTTTCTCCCACGGTGGGGGATACGGCGATTCGTTGTTACGTAAACGTGGGACTTCAAGCCGACGGCAGTGCCGCCCTCCTTTGTAGCGGGTCTAGAGGCCAATTAAGGAAACCTTTCGCGCCGAAAGGGCGGAGTCTTGGCAGCTGACTTCGTTCCATTTACTTTGTTTTCTTGCTCCGCTTACGTAGGAATACGTGCTCATTAAAAAACATAGTCAGCATCAATTCTCCTGAGCCTAGATCTCTAAAACTATATACATCCCACGACGTTAATGCTCGCGACCCGTATCACTTCCTGCAGCATAAGGTCGCCGTGAAAAATAAAAATAAAGGCCTGCTGTCACCGGTTAACCATATCTCGCACGAAACACGATCGAGCGCGGAAAAAGGTCCTCTCACCTTGCTATCACCTCGCCGGCGAGTGGCCGGCTACAGTGCTTCGCGGAGATGCTATCTATGGCCATACACGTGCCGGCTGTGTTCCCTCTCTCTTCCTCCGCTCGTTCCAGTCGCGTTCCATACAGTGTATGCAAATGCTGCCACTCGCGCCTCGCCCTCTGCTAGCTTAATAAAGCAGTGCGGTGTACAGTATGTAACCTGCGCGCGCGCGCGCGCCTGTAATTGTCGTCCTGCAGTTCGGAACGCGTGCAAAAAGCGGGCCTTACGGCCTTGCTCCTAATGAGTGCGAGGGAGAGGAGGGGCTGAAGCCGCTGCTTTCCTGCCGGCGTCCGGCCATTTTGCCGGCCACATGGCAGCTGTCCTCACCCGTTTCGATGCTGGTGGACAGTGGTGGCGGCGGTCCGGTCGTGGGGGCCCGAGGCGAGGTCCCCTTCTCGGACGCCCCGGAGCCACGCGGGCGCGCGCACACGTTCGAGTTGTGAGAGAAAACGGCGCAAACGGGGGTGGCGCCGAACGGACGCAGCCGCGAGGGTGGCCCCAATGCCGATCGCCATGATAAGGCGCCCAGCGGAGTGTGTAAAACGCGAAATGCGCCGAGGCGCGCGCGTGGCGCAAGCCTGCGCAGATCGCACGCTAGGAAGACTACAGACCCCTGCACTTCGCCTCTCACAAAAATGTTGTTGCTTTCTCGAAGCTGCGGTTTGCGTTATACGATCAGGCTGACATAGTTCGCAACGATCCCTTCTTACTTTCAACAGATTTTGACTTTGCTCTTGTCGGCTCTCATGACTTCACGCTCTCAGTACCTCCGGAATCGTCTACTCCGTCCGACGTATGATAAAATGTAAACACAA